>NW_004567128.1:15448656-15495654 GCF_000260355.1 Condylura cristata
TCTATCTCCTGAGTGTTTTTGTCCACACAGGTGGATGTTGTGAGCGTTAACTCATTGTTCCTAGTTCACCCTGGCTGCTTACTCTTCAACAATAATTGCTCAGGTGAAATCATCTGTTTCCCAAACTGCCTCTGATGATCAGACTGTAGCTTCACTTTATCTGCGTGCGTCTGTGAGGTGGCCTCTTTCCCCAGCAGCTCTGTGGGCCTTCCGTCAGCTTTCTGTGCTGGAGACTATCAGCGGAGCAGTCTCTTCTGTGGTGGCAAAGGCAAGTTCCGGTTTGGGTACTTAACTAACAAAAAGTCTCTGGCATGCTTAATTTCAGTTGAGGTCTTTTGGTTGTTGTTGGAAGAAAAGTAGCAGACTCTTGTACACTTAAATGAAAGAAGACTTTATTGGAAGGATAGGGGACAGCCTACCCAGTTAGCGAAAAAAGTGACGTAGCAGCCCCAGGAAAGACAGGAAACAGGAGAAGGGATTAAGGAGAAGCTAAGATTCTAAAACCAGAGGTGCGAGGAGGAAGGGATTGTGCTTGTCTGGCTTTGCTGTGTTCTGGCTGGGGTAGGGGGCCGAGCATCTTGATCTAGGGTCCATGGAGACTGCAATGTGGGAAGGGGGAAGCCCTCAAGAAAACTTGACTTTCTGCTATCCAACTGAGGTGGCAGGACTGCTGGCTGGGTGAAAAGAGCAGAGGTTTTTACGCTTGGAAATGCCTGTCTTAGCGCTTACTGGCCTGCATCCTCTGTGAGTGTAGAAATCCAGGGCTGTGATTTGAAAACATTCCAGCTTTGAACTCCATGGACCTGCTCTGGGTGGCTTATTTTTTTTTTTCCCAATGGTGCCAAACTGCCTGGATTTGTGAAGGCTGGTGCTTACATATACTAGCTGTGTGTGCTTGGAATTGTTATTTGACCTCTCTGAATTCTGGTTTCCTCATTGGAAAAATGAGGATGATAAAAGACCATCAGTGTTGTTAGGGTGATTAGATGAGTCAGTACATTTAAAACTTTCACAATTGTGTCTGACACCTAAGGACTATTCACTTTTCAGCTATTATTAGGGGGAGAGAGTGCATTGCTGTATTGGAGGAGATCTTTAATTGTAGTTTAGAATATTAATTGTTATTAAAACTCAGAAATAGCCCCTCTTTCTTGGTTTCATAGGCCACGATTTTTCCTGTTGGATATCCCTCATGGTGGTGCTGTGCTCATAAACTATTCCTGCACTTATTGTGAAAAAATAAACAAGGACGTTTAAAAATAATAATAAAATAAAACTAGCACTGTATTTTTTATTTAGTATGGTGACAAATTACCACACATAAATATGCCCCATACATAATATAAATATAAATATACCCCTTATGTAAATTTGTGATCTACTCTTCTGAAGGACAGAGTCATTAGGCTAAAATCGGTGTTAGAAAGGCTGCAATTCCTTCTGGAAGCTCTAGGGGAGAGCCTGTTCCTTGCCTTTTCCGTTTCACCAGGTCTCTGCATTCCTTGGCTTGTGTTCCCTGCCTCCATCTTCAAAGTCGGCAGCTAGCACTCTGTGCTCTTCTTCTGCCATCTTTCGCCTGCCTTTCTCTTTTCCTTCTAGGGATGCTTTTCCTTACCTCGGACAGCTTGGATCCTCCAGGGTAATCTTTCCATCTCAAAGTCCTTAAGTAAGTCACGCCTGCCTTGCCTTACAAGTTCTGGAGGTGTGCATGTGGGTGGGTGCGGAGGGGCCCTTATTCTGCCTAGCATAGCCATTTAATAATCAGTGGCTACATTTAAAATTTCTAATTATTTCATATTAAGAATGGTTAAACTTTCCCACTGAGGTCAATATAGCTCTTTTGTTGTTTTTGAGCAGTTACATTTTGTTCGAAAAGAAAATGAACCGGTTTTTTCTTGAGGAAATAATATAATAATTATTGCAATTATTATTGAGTGAGTGAAGATAGATGTCCTCTGTCAGCTATCTCTTGGCTAGACTTTGAAAAAGGTTTGCTCTCAAATATAGTATTGACAAGTCTGATACCTTGTGCATTAAAAAGGTGTAGCCCTTGGGTCTTGATTAGGCTAAGTCACAGATGGCACCTGACGGTGAATGGTTCTGCGGCACTTTTAGTGCAGTGGTTCTCAACCAGGGACTGATTTTGCTTCAGTTCCTGACTCAGGACATTTTGGTTGTCAATGACTCGGGGTGGGTGCTCCTGGCATTCTAGTGGGTAGAGCCCAGGGCTGTTGCTAAACATCCTACAATGCATGCAACAGATTGCACCCCCACAAGAAAGAATGATCACACCCAATGCCAATAGTGTTGAGGCTGAGAAATTCTGCTCTACTGAATATCCCAATTGTTTCCCTTGATTATTTGACTCATTCTGAGATAGTACCTTACAGATTACAGCAAAGTGCAATTTCAGTTTTACTGAACCATGTTCTCCTATCACTAAACAAATATAATTTGATCTGATAAAAAAAAATCCCAATACTTACTGATGATTCTTTTAGAAATGTAATATGACTGAAGATCATTCTAGAAATAAGAGACAAATTCATTCTAGACTCAGTGCTTCAGCTTTTCCTCCCTTGTCTCTTACATAACATTGATTTAAATAAAACATTTAATTTTCCTTTCTGTGGGAGGGGAACATGACTATAATTGCAAATGTTTCCTCAATGGAGGGTTTGTGAATCTTTAAAGACGTGGACTTTCCAATATTCTACATTAATCCACCAGGCAACTGCCTGGTTTGGTAAAGGCACTCTATTTTGGAGTTTTCTTGGGAAGTTATAAATTCAGAAATTATTTGATGTAGATGAGGAGAAAGTATAAAATCGTCTTCTGCTCTCTCGCTGACTGCAAGACATAGGCAAACAATACCTTCCTCACAGACCTCAAAGAGGGAAGGCTTATTATTGAGGACGATTTTAATTCAATGCTGTGACTTTCTCCTGGCTTTTGGAGGACTGCAGCTGGGTGAAAAGCGACCATCTCCTGGAGATGGCAGTAGCAGGCAGGGACAGAGAACTTTTGCTAACAAGTCACAGTCAGAGCCGCATACTGTGCTCTGGATGTTCGTCTGTGCAGACAGGCAGCATAGCGGACCTTTATGGCTGCAGAGGGCTGATTGCGCTGAGTTGTTACCAATGAAATTCCACCTTCTCCCTCCGCAGTTTCATTCTCATTTATGAACAAGGTCTCAGTTAAGCAAATGAATACATAAATAATATTCCTAGAGCCTCCCTGGTGTCCTAGGGGGTAAATCTCACTGCTATCACCACTGCAGTACAAATTGGATCTCCAGCCAGGGAGCTGACCCACATATGGCGCAGCAGATGGTCCTGTCCTGTCTACTGCTCCCCTCAGCAGTGTATTTCATTCAGTCCTCCTGTTCTGCTCCCCACACTGTCTCTGGTGAATCCTCTCTCACACCCCCACCTCTGGCTTGCACCCCAGTTCTTGTATGCATAGTTAAATAAACAAATCTTAAAAAAAGATCCTAGTTAAGCCCCACCTCCTCAGCTTTGAGATAAGCCCTGCCACATTTGCAAACCTATTGAACTGCAAGTAGAATATTGACAGGTACTTGGGTCCAAAAGATAATAAAAGTAAGTCCTTGGGCTTGAGAGGTTTAAAAACACACCAATGGGTGGACTGGGAGAGTATTACACTTAGTGAAATAAGTTAAAAGAAGAAAAACAAATGCCCTATGATCTTGCTTGAAATATAAAGATTAACAAAGCAAATGAAGAGCAAACAGAGCAATACAATCTCTTAGAGACAGAGAACAGATGGGTGGTTACCAGAGGGGAAGGGATGGAGGAGCAGCGGGTCAAATAAACAGAGGGGGTGAATTGCATGGTGGCGATAGAAAGAGACTTTTCGTGCTGATCACTGGAGTGTATACAGATGTCAAGTACAACACTGCACACCAGAACCTTCTATACTGTTATAAACTAATTGTACTTCAAAATATCTAATTAAAAAAAAACAACTACTCACAAACCAACAATTTTAGTGTGATACCTCGTGACCACATAACCCGGTACGACGAAAGCAAACCCACCGGACGGGTCAGAACATTGTTCTGATGCTGTGCACCTGCGCTGAGTTGAAAAGAATAAATGAGAGTCTTTGGAAAAAAGGTCTGGGGGCTGGAAGCTCCACTGCTTTTACTTTATTATAGAATTGCAAAGTGTGAGGCAGGGTGACCCAAGAGCCGAGGGGTGGCCCAGTGACGGAAGTGCCAAAAAGAGCACACGCTTCGTAAGGAAAGATGTTAGTGGTGTGCAAAAGAGTCATTCAGCGCTCTGGTTTTCTGCGGACATCTGACCTCTCTCAGAGATTGTGAACACACCCTGCCCAGATATTACTGGGCCCCGTGCCGGCCTGCAGTCAATCCCCTCCCCAGAGCAGAGCAGTAGTCATCATTGTGCAAACCTCGTCTCCGTGGTGCTTATTGGCTAGCTTTATATTATTATTATTATTATTATTATTTTCTTCTCTATCCTTTTATTTACCAGTTTTCAAAATAAATGAGCAACTTTGCTGGGTCATATGCTAGATCCACTTTTAATATTTTGAAGAAGCAGTTTTCCATAAGAGCTGGCCAATTCTGCATTCCCACCAGCGGTGTTAAGGGGGTTCCTTTTTCTGCCTATCTTCGCTAACAGTAGTTTCTGGTCTTTTGAGATGGACCATTCCCATAAGTATGAGGTGCTCACTTACTGTGGGTTTGATTTGCATTTGCCTGATGATAAGTGATGTTGAACATTTTTTTTATGTGCTTGTTGGCCATCTATATGTTTTTGGAGAAGTACTAGGTTGCTTTTCTGGCCATTCTTTGATTGTTCTCTTTTCCTTGAGTTGTGTGAGTTCTTTGTAGATCTTGGATATTAGTCTGTTTTCTGATGTATGTGTGCAAATGTTTACTCTCATAAAGTAGGGCGTGTTCTTGTTAGTGACAATTACTTTCACTGTGCAGAAGCTTGTTAGCTTGTTAGTCATCCCGATATTCATCTTCTCTTTTGTTTTCCTTAGTGTTCAGAAAGAATTCACAAGGACATTGCTGAAGCCATGGATTCGTTACCCTGTGTTTTTGTCTATGTATTTTATGGTTTTAGGTCTTGCATTGAAGTCCATTATCCATTTTGAGTTAATTTTTGTATGGTGTGAGATGGCAGCCTGGTTTCATTCCTTGGCATGTGGCTGCCCAGTTCTCCCAACACCATTTATTGAAGAGGTTTTCCTTTCTCCACTGTGTATTGCCGGCTCCTGTGTTGTAGATCATCTGGTCCATATAAAATGGGCTTCTGTGTTCTCAGTTCTATTCCATCGGTCTGTGTGTCTGTATTTGTTCCAGTACAAAACTGTTTTTGTTCCTAAAGCTTTGTAGAGCAGTTTGAAGTCTTGGAGTGAAATAGCAGGATTGCTTATTTGTCAGGATTGCTTTGATCGCTTTATATTCTGCATCTGTGTTATTTTCTTATGTAAAGATTCAAATCAATCATCTGCTTAATAATTTTATTTCTCACGACATACATTACATTTGTTTTTTTGAGTTTCCTTTTTATATGAACACACAGGAGGTCACTGGTGCTGAGATTTCTTGTTTATCTTTGATGAGCTTTTCTGTATTCTTTCTTTTTTTTTAAAAAAATTTCTTTATAAGGCAAATTTGAGCTTTTATCTGATAGAAAGAAAAGATCTTCTACATCTTTGTGGTTGGATCATGGAGATTTGTTCTCTCTTTATGGCGTAATATTCTCCCGAGGACTCAAGTTGCCATTTGTTGTATTTTTCCTTCTTCCCATTATTGGTTTTGCAAATACTTCGGTGCAGAGATTCATCTTCTCCAGTAGATGGCGCTATATGACAGGGAGACCTAATCTGTAGCTGGCGCGGCTGAGTGACGTTGGGCCCTGCAGAGGTCCATCCCAGGTGAGCATGTTGAGGGCTTGTGTCTGTGGCGCTGCGGGTAGCCTTTCTCTTTGGACATGAGTTTTAGACTTGAGTCTCTGCAGTTTTGCAGGCTGGGCTTTTCTTGCAGCTTCCCTGTGCTTTCAGCTCAGTTCTACTGTTTCTGCTGTATCCTTGTATGAGCCTGATCAGGGGTGATGTGGGTCGCTGGAGTCACAGCCTTCCAAGCTTTGTCTTCCTCACAGGGAGCCCTGCCCACCTAGCTCCTCCCAGCATTCTCCCGTGAATTTCGCCACGGTTAGATCCAGAGCCAGCAGCTCCACCCTCCCGGGGCAGGGGCACTGTCTGGGTTTTCTCACTGCTGCCTCTCCCCACAGACCTTTTGTTGTCTGGAGCCGAATCTCCTCAGTGCCTTTTCTGTTGTGTGAATGAAGTCAGTGTTTCCCTCTTCGGAAGTGTTTTGGTTTTGCCCCAAATCATGGGATCCTCTGAATCCAGTACAGTTTTGGGCTACGCTAGTTTATCCTCCCGGTGCAAAGCAAGGAACCTTCTTTGAGGCCACAATGCCAGAAACCCTTCACGGGTTTCTTTTTGAATGATGGAGTCTCTGGTTCTGTTGGGTTGTATACCCTCAAGTAGAATTGCTGGATCATATAGTAATTGTATGTTTTTAAGTACATGCACATCTTTTAGTTTACATTAAACGAGAGCCCAGCTAATAATGCATGAGATAGATGGTTAGAGCTTTCAGCTAAACGGCAGGAACTATATCTTCCAATGATTCAGCCCAGTCTACCCAGTCCAATCTACTGTTGCTCTGAGAAATGCAACTCTCGGCTTGGGGTTCCTCAAGACATTTTATCATGTCTTTAGCAGAGCTATTCTAACCCTACATGTCTGCTGTTTTTCTTCTCTGGCCCTTGGATAACCTGGCATTTGTGGCATAGAGAAGATCTCTGGTCTCAACCATTGATGCCTAGCTCACCTAATCAGAATGAAGAATGTGGCCCTTTCTGAAGCGGAGCAAACTTCTGACCTCCCTTCCCCTCCAGCTGCCAATGAACATTTATAGTTCAATAGGTTGCTTTGCGGTGGTCAAGATTCTTGGTGTTCACCAACCTGGCTCTTCTCTATATTTGGCACAGAACTAAACAGAATTTCTCATCCATGCTGGCATCTAAGTGGGATCACGTGATTGAGTCTTGGTCCAAGGAATTTGGACAGAATTGATGTATGCCACTTTCAGGTCTGACCTACAAACCATTTTACATAGTCACCTATGTGCTGGTCTCTTCATCTATTCACTAGTTCGCATGGGAGTCACCTTGAAGTACCAAATGGAAGCACCTGGATCCCTGAGTCATGGCTTAGAGGACAATGGTCAGTAGAGCTGCTCCAACCAGAATGTCTGCATAGCATTTTGAGGGAGGAAGAAAGAAGCTTTCATTGTATGAAGACACTGGGACTACCTACTCTGATGAATGCTTTCCTTTCAGTCTTACAATTCCCTTAAGTAGACAGAGACTAGATGAAGCTGTTCAGTATGACCTTGCTCTTGGCAATTTTATGAACTGTCTCCCATTATTCCCACTCCTCTGTGTCAGAGAAGACACCTCCCTTTGATTCCACATTCTTAGGCTTGTTTTCTGGACGTTCTTCCCAGGGGAAACAAGCCAACTTTGTCCCAACTTTTTTGTGAATCTTGTTTCCAGGATTTGCTAATCCATTCCTGGCCTACAAAGTACCTCTCAAAACTCTTCGCAGAGGAAGAAGAACTATATATAAATAAATCATTCATTTCCTGGTATTGAATAAAGATGGATTAAGTATTATCCTATGCCATCGATCTGCTATTCTTTATTTTATAATAATTAATTGAGTGTATGACCACTGTTTCTTTTTTATCTCCACCAGCAGAAAAAGCATTAGCAACAACACGACAGTAGACATTCTTAATGATTCATCTCTGCCTTTCATTATTGCCATCCCTGTGTCCCAGGAAAATATTGATAATTTCTATCACCATAGGTTAGTTTTATGTATTCTAAAACTTTATATAAATGAAAAGGATCGTTGTGCCCTCCCTGGTGGCACAACGGGTTAAAGCACAGCACTATGAGGCTGTCGGCAGCCACTGCAGCTCGAGTTCGATCCCTGGCCAGGGAGGTGACCCACATGGCTTGACAAACCTCTCCTGACCAGCCCGCTGCTCTCCTCAGCAGTGTATTTCAGTCCATCTGCCTATTCTGCTCCCCACTCTGTCTCTGGTGAATCCTTTCACCACCCGCACCTCTGTCCTGTACCCTAGTTCTGTATGCACAAATAAACAAATCTTTAAAGAAAATAAATGAAAAGTATCTATGTGCTCCTTTGTGTTTTTCTTCCACCACTAAAAATAATGTCAGTGAGATTCATCCAGTTTAGTTCATGTATTAGCAGTTCATTCCTTTTCTTTGCTGCGTAGCAATGACATTGCGCACTCTGTGTATCTATTTATTGATAGACTTATGCATTGTTTCTGATTTAGTTTTACAAAAAAGAACTGCTCTGACATATAAGAATAAGATGCATGTTTTATTTTCTTTGGGGGACACATATTTTCTTTCTCTTTGATAACTATCTAGGACCAGAAGTGCTGGTTGGATGCTTGTTTTTACTTTATAGGAAAATACCCAACCCTTCTCCCAGCTAATTGACATCTTACACCTTCACCAGCAATGGATAAGTAGTCCAGTTTCTCCATATCTGTTAACAAGCGGTATTGTAAGTCCTCGTATTAATTTTTTTTAATAGAGATTTTATGTTTGAAGGGAGGAACAGGGAGATGCAGAGGAATGGAAAAGAGAATGACAATGGAAAGAGAGAGTGCTTGGGGAGGGAAAAGAAAAAAAGAGGGGAGAGGAGGGAGGGAAAACAGGAAAAGGGGAAAGAGTGCAGTGTCTAAGTAGAGTCATAAATATAGTTAGGTTTCTGTGGTCTGCTCTGATCTCTTATCAACTAGACTGCATTGCCTTTCAAGGGAGAAATATGAAGCAGTATTCTCCCTCTTATTGCGGGGGTGGTGTGAGCTGGACATTGTAAAAAAGTTTATTCTAGGGAGCTGGTAGTTTTTCAAGTATAATTTGCAGTAGAATAACTGCAATTCCGAAGAATTATCTGCATGTCAGAAACTGGCAATGATTTTGAAGTTCCTGTTCGTGTTGGGAAACCTGGCTGTTTTGTACTTGCGGGAGGAGACATTTTTTTCTTCCTTTTGTTAAAGCATAAAAATGAAGCCTTTCCTCATTGTAGGCACGTTCAAAGTAATGATCAGGGAAGATGCAGAAGCCAGTAGCTCTGACAGATAACGTGAGGAGAGGGAGAGAAGGGCAGGGACATGCATCCTTAAACTTTACTTCAACCTAAACAAGCTCAGAACTGATTTTACTCAGCAGGAAAATATAATGAACTTTATTATTAGGTATGACTCAAAGCACTAGTATTTCTAGGGTGAAAGTGGGATCCCTCTGAGAAGGATGAATTTTGAATATAGAAAGCAAAAGAAGGATTCTAAGTAGTGATTCCAAAAATATGGATTTAAAAAAATTTCTTAGAAGTAACCACCGCTCTGAATGTCTGCTCAGAACGTAATTGTTCTCTGTATGGAGGCATCATTTAATGGCACAGTTCTGTCACATGCCCATCTGTTCTCTGATGCAGAATTCTGGGTTGCTGGGAAGATACCAGCCGCTTTACTCCTAGTGTGGAGTGATGGAGACGAGCGTTCCTCCTTCTCTCACATCAGGGTCCTCACTGCTGATTCAAGTGGGAGTGTCTCAGGATAATTGCTCTGCATTAAAAGAGACATTTTTTGAACAACTGGGATTCTTTTTTTTTTATTATTATATTTACCGAGGTAAAGTTGGTTTACATGGTTTGGGTTTAAACCTCTATAAATGTATGTGTTCATGTGGTGCCCACCACCAGTGCCCCTATGATCCTCTGCCATGTTCCCCGGGGGCTCCCATTGCTCCCCCATTTCCTCTCTGCCACCTCCCCCTTCTGGTTGCCTCAGTTTTGCAGTCAGATGTCAAGGAAAGTTTACTATGGATCTGGTTCTGATTGGCCTTTTGTTTCATTTCTCTATTTTCCGCGTATAAGCGAGACCAGTCAGGGTTTGTCTTTCTCCTTCGGACTTATTTTGCTTAACACTACCCTCTCCAGTTCCATCCACGTCGTCACAAATGGCGACAGCTCTTTTTATATATATCTGAGTAGTAGTCCGTTGTGTGCCTATAACATATTTTTCTGATCCACTTCTCTGTCCTTGGGCACTTAGGCTGATCCCAGAACTTTCCTACTGTAAGTGGGGCTGCAATGAACAGCGGGGTTTTTATATTCTTTGGGTAAATACCTAGGAGTAGATTTGCTGGTTCACATGGTAGGTCTATTTTCAGGAACCTCGGGACTGTTTTGCGTCGGGCTGGAACAGTCTACATTATTTTTGTTTTCTTATTTTTGTTTTCTTTCTTTTGATACGAGCCATCCTCAGCCTGAGACGGTATCACACTGTGGCTTTCTTTGCATTTCCGTGATGCTAAGTGTTGGTGAGCATTTTCATGGCCATCTGTATGTCTTCTTTGGAGAAGTATCTATTTAGCTCTTCTGTTTATTTATTTATTTTGGATTGGGTTAATTTTGTTGTTGTTGAATTGCATGAGTTTATATATTTTGGGTATCAGCCTTTTGTCAAATGGGTTATGTGCAAATATTTCCTTCTATTCTGTAGGGTGTCTTTTTGTCTTACTGATAGTTTCTTTTGCTGTGCAGAAGCTTTTTAGTTTGATGCAATCTCATTTGTTAATATTTGTTTTTATTTCTCTTGTCATTAGAGATGAGTCTCCAAAGACATTTCTGAAACCCAGTGTCATGGAACGTTTCACCTTCTTTTTTTCTTTAATGTGTTTTCTAGCGTTGGGTCTAATATCCATATCTAACAGAGATATTTGCCTCACTTATCACTAATCAACTCTCACCTAACACATCCATAATCACTAGCATATCAAAGAGGGTAGATCTCATTGCTCCTTTTTGCCTATTTATTAAAAAAATATATTTATATATGCATACAAACCTGGGGTACAGACCAGAGGTGCAGGGGCAATGAGAGGATTCACCAGAGTTAGAGTGGGGAGCAGAACAGGCAGACTGGCAAAGTACACTGCCGAGAGGAGCAGCGGATGAGACAGGAGAGGTCTGCTGCGCCATGTGGGTCACCTCCCTGCTCCGGGATCGAACTGGTGGGAATCATTTGTGGCTAGCTTCCTAGTGCTGCACTTTACCCTGTTGTGCCACCAAGGAGGGCTCTCGCCTATGTACTTATTATTGCTCATTTGTGCCCTCTTTTCCTAAAAAGCTTTCCTTACCTGACTGAATTAAGATACCTGATGCGTGATATACATGCAGCACAGTAAATATGAACTTTAATTCATTCTTTCTTTTGATTAATATTTATTGAAGCCCTGTTGTGTACCAGGTGGTGGGCCTGTACATAAAACATGTACATGAGAGAGACAATAGAGAATGAAAGAGACAAAAATCTGCCTTCTTATTGCCCAGTAGAGGTGATAAAAGTAATATATATGTCATTCAGAGAATATTAGAAGGTGGTATATGTGAAGAAGGGAAAAAAAACAGGATAAAGGGAACAGGGAGTGCCAGAGACAGGAAGGGGTGCCATTGGAATAATTAATGAGCTATTACTTTCATTCATGTCTATGGAAGCCAGATTTCATTCAGACCCCAAATGGTATTTTTCTTACCCTCCCCTACTCCAATACTACCATGAAAATCTAGAGCCATGTCTAAATGATTCTAGATGATCCATTCCCCACTCTGGAGAAGGAGGTCAAATTGGGATAATATCATTATTATGTTCTGTGAAACCAATGACGTCACTGTCACGCACCTCAGTACCTCATGAACATCGCCAGGCCTAAGCCAGGAAATAAGGGCAGAGAGGCCCTGGCACAACATTGTATCATGGTGTGAATCCAGCCTCACCCTAGGGGTTTGTATGGTGTACAAATTGACTGATAGCCTGAATTACCCCCCCCCCTTTTAGATAAGTAACATTTTTCTTCATGCCTAGAAGTATCTATTATAACATAAATGTATTCCTGACATAGTATTTCCTTTTGTATGTACAATGACTTGTGAACAAGCCCATTATTTTAGAACTTAGTTTCCAGACTCTCACTGTAACAAAATACTTATACATGCAACTTTGGATGCATTTCTGGTTTTACCCTTAAGATAACTTGCAGATGGTAGAATTGTGGCTTTAGAAGATATGCAGACTTTAAGCTATTTTGACACCAATTACCAATTAATTGCTCACTACATTGCTGGGATGTAGCTGCACCTCGTTAGTCATCTACTAGAAACTTTGCTTCCTATCTTTGTACCAATGCTTGTGTCTTCATTCTTTTAACTATTTTTTAAATAATATAATAGTTTTTTTTACATCATTTTGTGCCTTTTTCCATCTCAGTTGTCATCCCCATGGGCATCCCATCACCAATTCACCCGGTTGCCATCTCCACAGTCCCCTGTACTCCAACCCTCCCTTTTTGATCCCATTCCTCACTTCAACCCCGTAAAATGTTTCTGGTACATAGTTGTTCATTATTATTATTATTTTCTCCCCTGGTCCTTTATAATCCTGCTATGAGTGAAACCACCTGGTATTTTTCCTTTTCTTTCTGACTTATCTCACTAAGCACGATCCCTTCCAGCTCCAGCCATGTTGCTGCAAGAGGCATGTGTTTATCTTTTTTGGTTGCTGAGTAATATTCCATTGTGCATATGTACCACATCTTTTTTCATCCACTTATCTACTTTTGGGCATTTGGGTTGATTCCATGTCTTTCCTATTGTAAATAAAATAGAAATAAACTTGGGGGTGCATGTTTTTGTGTCTTTTGGGTAGTTAACTTTATTTTGCTTAAGATTTATTTTTATTTATGCACACAGAACTGGGGTACAGGGAGTGAGGGGATTCACCAGAGACAGACTGGGGAGCAGAACAGGCAGATCTACTGAGATACACTGCTGAAGGAACAGCAGGGAGACAGGAGAGGTCTGCTGTGTGATGTAGCTGGGGATCAAACTCATGCTGCAGTGGCTGTGGATAGCTTGATAGCTCTGATTTTAACTCCTGCATCAACAGGGAGGCCTTCTTTTTACTTTATTAATTTGATAGGCAACACCTTTTATCTCATTACTATTTTTAGTTGCTCTGCCCTCGATTGTAGGGTTTACTGGTATTTATGGTTCCTTTTGGAAAAATGATTATTTTTTTTTCATTGGAATGTTTATCTCTTTCCTATGGACAGGTAAGAGGTCTTTAGATAGCAAGGGTCTCAGCTGTTTCCCCCTGTCATATTTGTTGCAAATAGTTTCTAAAACTGTGCTTTAGTTTCTTTTTTTAACCAAGTCTTAACAAAAGACATTGATATTTGGACACTTAAAATCTTATTTAAATAGCCTCTGGTCTTTTTTTTTTTCTATGCTTTTTTTGAGCTATATCTCCTGTCCTCCCAAATAATGGAAACATTCAACTATGTTCTCTTAATTTTCTGCATTTTAAACATTTCACCATATAGTAGTGTCTGGATATTTTTTGTGTGTAAGTCGGCACTGATGCAGGGGTCTTCCTCTCATTCCCCCCACCCCCACCCCAAGTGCTTGCCTGATAGTTCCAAGCCTAACTGGGAGTGATCCATCCTTTCCCCACAAACGTAAAACACCACCTGTATCACATAATAATTACTTACAGGCCTTGTATGAGGCTAAGCAATATGGGTTTACTCTCTCACACAATGGCCTCTGGTTTAATAGAGATTTTATTACTACCTTAGTCAGCCTATTTCTCTCTCCTGTTGGAGTCCTGAGTTCTTTGCAATAAGAACCCTCTTTCCCAGGCCCTCTCTGGTGGCGCAGCAGGTTAAAGCACAGCACTAAGAAACTAAAGCCACTTCAGCATGAGTTCGATCCCCGGCCCTGGAGGTGACCCACATGGCGTGGCAGACCTCTCCTGACCTGCCTGCTGCTCCCCTCAGCAGTGTACTTCCTCAGTCGGCCTGTTCTGCTCCCCACTCTGTCTCTGGTGAATCGTCTCACCACCCCTGCACCTCTGGCCTGTACCCCAGTTCTATATGCATAAATAAATCAATCTTAAAAAAAAAGAACCCTCTTCCCCCCATTCCACAAGATGAGTTTCCCTTTGGTTTTTCAGAAGCTGCCAGTGGGGTCCAGCTGTTGTATTATGATGTCAAAGATTTTTGATTACATTGTTTTTCTTCTGTTTTAATATTATATATTTAAAAGACAATATCTTTTGCATCACAAATTTGCAATAGAAGTTGCATAATGCACCTTTCCCCTTCTATCTGTGTGCACCGTGTGCTTTCTGTGATGAAAATTAACTTTTCTGTTATAAAAATAGTAGAATATTGACAATCCCCTATGACTCAACCTCAGAGTAACAGTGGCAAAAGGGAAATTTCCTTTTTATTAAAGAATGATATTGAATATTCAAATAACTGGAAAAATCAACCGTGATAAAAGGTCAGATGCCTGTCACCGAGAAATCTCAGAAGCAGCCGCGCGCTGAGATGAGATGAAGCTGGTGGGTGAGGTTTATGCTCAAGCAATTTTGCCCCTAAAAATAACAGTAAATGTTGCACGCTGCTTTTCGAAAACATAATCTTCCTTTCCCCTATGAATTTTGGGGTCCCCTTCACACCAGCTGAGTTGGCTCACTGAGCAGTTCTGGTAAGTTCTCTCCTTCCCTCCATCTGCTCCCTGCTGGCCTCATTATTAAAAATGTGCTACTGTCAGATAGAAATGATGTTTCTCACTAAGTACACCAATAGCATTTTCCTCTCACTCTGTTTTTCTTCCAGAGCTAACAATAAGCCATTTTGCCTTAGTGAAAAAAGATCCCAAGCCTCTCTGACTATTCCCAGGCTTGCAACTTGGCCTGACTGGCAGTTCGAGTGATTGATCCATAACCTTTGAGCACTCAGGCAATAACAAGTTGCCCATAAGCTCTGCTGTGCCAGCAGAGCAAATAAAAAACCTGGGGATCTAATTCTGGGTCAGCAAAGCTCTCCTTCATGACGTTAGATGAAATAAGAATTTTAACTTTAAGAGGGAATTCTTTAGAGAAGAATGAAATTTATTCATCTTTCTCTTTCTAATCGCCATAAAATGTGATAATGATTACTTTTTTTTCTTTGTCCAATCTCAATTTTTTTTTCTACTTCAACCCTTCAAGATTTCTTTCTACAGCCTTCCCATTAATCTGGAAATAGGGATAGAGAAATTCAAGTTCCTGGTGTTCAAAGAAAAATGAAAGTCAGAAATAGCCCTTGTACACCAAAGTTGCAAGATTTCCATTTCCATAATTCTGCACATTGTCCGTGATTTTTATTTTCACTAATGAGGCAATAACTCAGGAGCTCGTCCTCTTCTGTCAGGAGACAAATATTATGAAACAGAACTGTCATTTGTGTCTGTGTTCTGCCATATACAGAGGCGTGTGTGTATGTGCTTGTAAGAAAAAAGGGCCTTTTCTCAGCCAAGATGGAATGAGCTGTAATAGACTGATGACTAAATGGGTTATCACGAAATCTCAATATTGGAAGGAAACATTGAAGGTCACAGGATTCAGTCGCCTGTCTACAAATATGCTCATTTAAACATAAGGGCCAAGCTAACAAGTTTGAGAAGCTAGTAAACACTATCATCACCCAATTGTATGACTTCTTTCTTCCCGAAATATGTCCTATGACAGATATATTTTTCAAATGGATCATCTTTAGAATCTTGTGACATTGAGAAAAATCATAGATGTCCTCAGCTAGGCTATAATACTCTCAGGAAAATGATGTTTTTCCGGTAGAATAACTGGTTTATGCTTTGGCTTTTACTTTCCTGGTTGTGAAGAGAGAACATCACACCTCATCTTGTGGTTGGGCGTTCAATTGAAGGCGCTCCACGCACCAGCAGCCCTCCCTGCCTGCCCTTATTGGCCCCCTCCTCACACAGACTCTAGGTTTAGCCATGTGACTCACTTTGTGACCTTAGCAATGGGACATTAGCACATGTGACACTAGCAGATCTCACTTGTGAATCTCTGCTCCTGGACCTGTGTTCTTTGGGTGTTTTTGACGACTGTTTAATATCCTTTCTGTAATTGGTCTGTTCATGTTTTCTGTTTCTTCAGGTGGTTGTGTATTTCTCAGAATTTGTCCATCTCATCTAGTTTATTCAACTGGCTAGCCTATACGTATTCATAGTAATCTCTTAGGAGCCTCTGACTTCCTGAGTTGTCTGTTGTGGTTTCTCCTTCATTTCTGATTCTATTGAGCTGTGTCTCTTCTTTTCTTTGTGAGCCTAGATGCAGGTTTTTCAAAAGACCACATTTTGGTTTCATTGAGCTTTTGAATTGTGTTTTTTACTTCACTTCCTTTATTTCTTGGCTAATTTTTATTATTTCCATTCTGCTACTGAGTTTTGGTTGGTTTTGTTTGCTCTTCCTTTTCCAGTTTCTTAAGGTGAGATTATTTGTGCTCTTTCTTGATATAGGCCTGTGTTGCTATCTACTTCTTTCTTTGTACTGGTTTGGCTGTGTCCATAAGTTCTGGAAAGTCATGTCCTTATTGTCATTTTTCTCAGGGTATTTTTAAAATTTCTTCTTTGTTTTGCTCACTAACCCTATAGTCACGCAGTAGTGTGTTGTTCAGTCTCCACAAAGCAGAGGTTTTTTCCTTTTTTCTTTCTTTTTATGGTTGATTTCTAGTTTTACGTCACTGTGGTCATAGAAGATATGCTGTGCTTTTAATTCAATACATTGTGTTTTTAAATGGGAGAATTCAGTCGGTTTACATTTAGGTGGTTATTGATATAGGAGTCTGCTAATGTCATTTTGTACTTATCTCTTGGGTTCTATTTCCTTGTTCATTTCTTGTGGAAATTCTCTCTTTGATTTAGATCTGAGTCCACCTTTCAATACTTCTTGGAACGTGGGGGAATTTAATATTTGCAAACTCCCTCAGCTTCTGTTTATCCGAGAAGGTCTTTATTTCCCCCTCATCTCTGACGTAGTGTCTTGCAAGATACAACATTCTTGACAGGGAGTTGTTATCTTTACGGATTTTGATCACATCCTTCCATTCTTTTCCCATAGTGTTTCTTCAGAGAACTCGGCTGTAAGGCTGACGGGAGTCCTTTATAGCTTGTCTGCTTCTTTCCCCTAGTCAGCTTCCATATTCTTTCTTTCTTTGGAATTCTGGAAGTGTCTTTACTAGTGTCTTGGTGTACCTCTCTCTTTGTTTAGGTAACTTGGTGTTTTCATGATTTGTATATTCCAAAACTTCTTCAGGTTTGGGAAGTTTTCCTCTTTTTTTTTTTTTTAGTTCTCAGTGTCTCTTCTGTGTCATTTCTTTATCATGGCCATTTTGAATTCTGTATCTGATAGGAAGAAAAGATCTTCCAAGTCTTTGCGGTTGGGTCCTAACATTTGTTCTTTCTCTGTAGTATAGTATGGTGAAGTTCAGTATTCCCCTGAGGACTCAGGTTGCTGGGGTTGTTCTTTTCCTGCGTGTTAAATATTACGCATGCAGTGCTTCTACGTTTCCAGTAGATGGTGCTGTATGTCAGTGAGAACTAATCTATAGCTGGGTCTTGGGTGAGTGGGGGGCAATTCCACAGGGCTCCCTTGCTGTTGAAAGAAGTAAGTGAGTATGGGCTCTGCTCAGGCCTGTGTCTCCACAGCTAGCCCTCCTCTTTGGGTGCCAGACCCGTGTGTCTGGAGCCTGCGGACAGGGCCTTTGGCAGTTCTGGGACATTCCAAAGTGGCTTCCCTGTAACTATTTTTCCCCCAAAACCCTCTGCTTTGGGTGGGGGGAGGTCATGCCTTCTGAGCTTTGACTTCCTCACCAGGGGCCCTGTCCACATGGGAAACCCCAGAACTCTTGCCCATATCTCTCTCTGTTAGATCCGCAGCAATCACGTTTGCCCTCCCCAGAACCTGGTATGAACCTCAGTTCCTGCCTCGCCTGGCTCCCCCACCCCACCCCTACCTCAAACCCTTTTGTTTTGTTCAGAGGTAACTTCCTCTGCATCTCCTCTCTCCCAAGGTCAGCATTGGATCCTGGGATCATGAAGTGCTTTGGTTTCGCTCCACATGGTGGGATCCTCTGAACCTAGTGCCTATCTGGACTTTTTCTTAATTTATTTTCCCCAGAGTCAAGCAGGGTACCTTCCTCTGTTCTTGTCTTCCCGGAGTGTCCTAGGGTATTTTATTTTATATCCATGAATAACCGAAACACTCCTGGTGTATAGTGGAGTCATCAATTTCCGGGGTTACATTTTCCAGTTAATGTGTCAGGAAAACAATCATGTGAAGTGAGAATTATCATTGAAAATCCCTTAGTCAATTACCGTTTATAATCAAAGCAAACATTTCCCCTTCATTATTAGAAGAGATTGCAAATTTTCTTTTAAGTACCGGATAATGAACTTGTTTGGGGCCATGTTATATGAACACATGTTCTGTATTTTTAAATATTCATTATATAACTCATTGGATCACCAAAATCATTGTTCTCTTGCAAAAGCCCCTAGTGCCTCGTCCTCCTCCTCCTCCTCAGGCTTGCTGAGCCAAATTTGAACCCTAGTTATAGCCAATTATCCTTTTACTCCATATCAGTGATGGAAACGTTCAAACTGGCTAAATATTCTCAAGTTAAATTTTGTTACTACAAATCTTTCATAGGCCTTCAGCACTGCTGGCTAATCCTGTTATAATTTTCTTGCAAATTCTCTTTTCAAGTCTGAGCCAACCATTGCACACTTTCTTCTCTTTGTATATCTCCAACATCCCATCCAACATTGATTTTAAGTTCAATGAATGTATACATGTATACATGCATGTATCTGCCACCATGATCAAGGTATAGAATCAAGATCGAAAACTCCAGAAAGTTCTCCCAAGCCTTTTGTAGACATATGTTTTCATTTCTCTTGAGGAAATACTTGGCATGAAACTGCTGGGTCAAAGGGTAGGTATATTCACCTAGAATATACCACCAAATCTGCGAACTAATGATTTTCTTTGACATCACAATAGAATGCTACCAAGAGAGTTTCACCAGTACCCCGGATGTCAGCTTTTGTGATTTTCCCTGGTACTTGGACATTGTTTTATTGTTTGCCATACCAAGCCTATGAAAACTCAGTGAACTTTGCCATCAAGTGTGCTATATCACACACACTCCAACAAGGTCTGAATCTCTAAGTTCGCTCTTTCCCTGGCTTTTCTTCCCAAACTCTAAAGGTAATAGCGGTTTCTGTTATCTGCCATTCTTGTTGAGTTAGCTTCACTCCTCTTAGTAGTTAATCCTCTGTCACAATTCAATAATTATTTATATTACATTTTCCTTGTTCAAATTATTGATGGAGTTTCTGATGAATAGATCCTGATTAACACACACCACATCAACAGATCTTTTCTTCTCTGCATCAACAACGTCCTGAAATACTTACCCTTGCTCTTTCTATTGTTAGCTTCCTCTCTGGTTTCCCGACTTTTCCACTTGTGCTCTTCCCAGATTTCTAGAGTTCATTCTCCATATAATAGCCATAGTGAGCTTTTAAAGTAAATCCAATTCTTTTACTACACTGCTTAAAACTCTCTAATAGGGACTTATGGTTTTAGCTTAGTAGAGAGCTGGGACAAATCTCCCCTAACCATACAACATGGAAGATCTGTTCAAACTGAGAATTGATGATTATTCTCGAATAAATCAGAGAAGTGAGGCAATTAGACAACCCCCAAATCTGAGAGAAGCTAGTTTCCTCAGGAACTGGGCACTTGCTTGTTTGCAACAGAGGCACTGGTTAAGGGGATTCACCAAACTGTTTTTAATGAATTGCTCAAGGCCCTATGTAAAGACTTCATCCTCTTGGAGGGTTTTTCCCTCTGAGCCCCACTGGGCATTCATTGGAAAGATCCGAGAAAATCCTGATAAAGTTTCCATCATGCATCTGGCTGGTGTAGAAACTCTGTTCAAACCCATCATTCCTACTTCCCCTAGGGAACGCTAGCCTAGATGTAGGAAGGTAAGAGCAACAGAAAACTGTTCTCTTAGGGCACTGGTGAAAAAAAAAAAAAAAACTGTGTCCAAGAAATATAGCAGGAAAAGCTCTACCTCAAGGAAATGTTAAAAAATGTGTGGTAGGCTAAAACTAGCATGGGGGGCGGGGATCACAACTCTGAGATTCAGAGACACAGGACCTGCTCAGACTAGGGCTCATCATGTAACAGGGTGGTCCCCAGGAAAAGGGGAAGTTCCAGGTTCCCTTTTTCCTGGGGAACGCCCTGGCACAATGAGACCATTGCAAAATGCTCTTGTCTCCTGCCCTCACTCCAAGGGGCACCGTGATGCGCTCCCCACCCATAGTCCTTTGCCACAACCCATCGTGCTCCACTGCCCCCTTCACCCCTCCCTCTCTGAATTGTGTCACAATTTTAAGGCGTGTAATTGAAACGGCCACGTTGTCTCCGCTTTGCCTCCTACCGATTTAACATTGCAATAAAAAGCTTACAGGAGCATGACATATTCTTTTCAATAAGTGGTGTGCTTACATGGTTCTAAATTCAGAAGTCTACCCTGCAAGGTTTTCCTCCTGTCCTTGTCCCCTAAGTACCCAGCTCCCCACCCCACGCTTTCTGGGAAGAATTTCCGAATGTATTCCAAGTTATAGGGGCAGGCAACAGATGGTACAGTGCAATTAAGCAATGTGAGGAGTGTTGTTTAATAAAGGGACTATTTGCAAACGTGAAGCAGCTACTGGGAAACCCAGAGGCACTCGAACTAGTCACAGGGGCCTCTTGGGAACGAGCAGGCGCGGGATCTCAGCCAAGAGGCACAGGGCTGTGTGGGGAGGGCCGGCCTAGGGGAGCTGTGACCTCCAACAAGGCAGCAGGAGGTGGTCCCGCAGGGAGGGACACAACCAGAGTTCTCTGCTCTCCTGCGGGTGCCCTACGCTGGCAGAAACCAGAGTGCAAGGGAGGGAGCTTGATGCCTCATCTGCTTTGGTACTGACATCCTATATTGTCTCCTCTTCCACATCCGGGACAGCTGTGCCCAGGTGCTCCCAGCTCACGCTGCCCTCCTCCTCAGGGCACTCTTATCCATGAGGAAGGAGGTGTCCTACGGACCCCTCCAGAGAAGTCGGGAGCCTCGGTTGGTTCTTCCATCTCACATGGTACCCTAGTCCTGCATTCCCCTTTCCTCCCCTGTGACCACTGAGAAGAGGTGACCTCTGTTCTGATCTCTGGGCAGACCAACCTGCCCAAGCTCCTCAGAGCCTTCCCAGCAAGCATAAAGACAGGTGTCGGGTTTCAGGTGTCCTTGCCAGGGGTTGAGCACCAAGTCAGGGGAGAGTGGTGACAATCAATTCTTCTCCACTTACCTCATGACTCTCCCCCTAATCCACTGGCATTGACCCCAGTTGTCATAGCCAACAGAGCCCCAGTCAAAGTGTAAATCCGAGTCTTTTATTCAGAGCGGGGTTTGTCTGGGGTCGTCCAGGTTTTTAGCATTGGTTGTCTCTTATCTTGGGAATCCCCACAAACCTGGACGACTCATTGACCGGATCTACAATCCCTGGGCAGCAAGAATGAGGGACAAGGAGAAGAAAGGCAAGGAAGCAGAGACAGCAGACCCAAGGCGAAACATGAAGCTGGCCAGACAGAGAAAAAGGAGCTGATTGTTTGGTGATGAGACATACCTCCACACAGGCTGCGCCGGATCTGCTCCTTGGGTACCGTCTGTGGAAGGAGGAAGGAAGAGTGTATCTGCTGATTTCTTCCTGGCCCACCGCCTTCTGCGGTCAGTCACTATGTGATGCTGCCCCCCTGCATTTCTGTACAGTTGCCCGGGAAGCTGCACTGCAAACTTCCTACCTAGTCCTTCTGAGTCGGGGGTGCGGGTGAGGGAGGGGTGAAACTACAGCATCAGTGGTTCTGCTTTCATCAGGCCCCAGGACACTGGAGGCCAGAACCTGGCCTGCAGTCAAGGCTGAAGAAATTGGGGGCTGTAGTGGGTGACATCCGGGGAGGTGGTTTTGGCAGAGCAAATCTGGGCAGGTGTGTAGATACAGTGTGATATGGTAAATACATGTTTATCGGTGGATTGGTCAATGGGTGTCCAAATTTTGTCCAAGTTTTTGAAGTGGTGTGAAGGCAGCATAACAAAGTGTGGATCCCTGCGCTTGAGTCAGATTTGGATTTCAATCCAGCTCTGCTAATTACAAAGAGTATCCTTTGAGCAAGTTACTTAACCTCCTGTGTAAAATGGGGTCCTGGGCTCTCCCTGGTGGCACAATGGATTAAAGCACCACACTATGAAGCTCTCAGAAGCCACTGCAGCACGAGTTTAAGGCCCAGCCAGGGAGCGGACCCACATGGTACGGCAGACCTCTCCTGACCTGCCTGCTGCTCCCCTCAGCAGTGTTTTTCAGTCGATCTGCCTGTTCTGCTCCCCACTCTGTCTCTGGTGAATCCTCTCACCCACCACACCTCTGGCCTGTACCCCAGTTCTGTAAGCATAAATGAATTGATCCTTTTTTAAAAATGGGGTCCCAATAGCACCTTCCTCATGCATTTGCTATGAAGAGTCATTGAGATAAGGTCTACAAGATGATTACAAGAGTGCTTGATGCTCAGAAAGCATTTTTGTAAGTGTTGGCAATTATTGCTATTAATTAGTGGTGGGGATTTCCCAACGTTACACTACATAAGCACGTACCCTGGCAAAATTGCAGTAAGACTTTATTCCATTCATTAAGACCAAAAATAATAACTGCCGTCACCTTCTGAATATTAGCTATGTATCATTCAACATTTAACTCCACGTAACACTGTCAGGACATCTTTCTTCATTTTCCAAAGAGGGACCCAAGATTTGGAGATTTTATGTAACTTGCCCACATCTCCAAAGACTAAGTAGCAGAAAGGATTTTTAAAAATTTCCTTACATTTTATAGCAGTTGGGTTCCTGTAAAAAACAGATGGCACATTGAAACTGGATCATGGAGGAATGTTTAAAAAGTTGTGACCAGGATAATCAATGCCTTGCCCACCTGTATGTTTTGGTGAGATCAGGGTTTATGGAAACCAAGAGGAGGATGCAGAAGCTTGGGGTTCATGACAATTGGTAGCTGTAATCACTCTTAGTCCCTAAGAACAAGGTGGCTGGAGAAAGAGACCACAACCACAGGCCGGTATGCCCTGTGCACCTAATTCCTAGGCCCACCGCTGAAGCAGATAACTTCGGTTGGCATTTATGGGGATATAAATAACTCCAAACTTTCTTTCCAGCCTGAGAAATCCATCCATATACCTCTCTCCTGTCCTCCTGATCATCAATTTTCACCCTTATTTTTTCTAAGTCTCCAAACAACCAGCCAACTTATTAGTCAATCACCTTGAATTAGTGTAGATCTTTATCTTAGGTCATCCCTCCTGCTAAAGGAAGTCAACAATCAGATTTATAACTTGACCTTGGGCCCTCCAGATGGATCCTCCTTTACCAGTGTCTTTCAAGACCTCCTGTATGGAGGGCTGTATGCTAGTGGCTCCTGACTTCTAGTTGGTGCTAGCATGCTATGCAGATCCATCTGTGAAGCAGGCCTGAGTTTTTATCTCTTCTATTATCTATCTGGTGAGAAGGAACCCCTATGTGCCCGAGTGCAGAGCAAAGGCCATATGGCAAAGCAGTGGGAGCAGGAAACACAGGAGGACGAGTCTCCACTTTGAACAGTGTGTTGGTGCCTTTTGAGGACTTGCTTGGGTTCAGTCTTGTATATTCCATTTCGATTTTACAATGGAAGGCTGCTGTGCAATCCAGTTTTATAATAACGGATAATAATAGTGATTTCCACCCCGTTCATGGTGGAAAGTTGCCTTGGTCAGGCATTCAGTTTCTACCAGGGCTTGGCAGCCAGCCAGACATTGCTTTCCAAATGGAGACTTGTTGATGGAATATTCTCCTGTTGCTGGCTTGTCTGCTCGAGGCTCCATGCAGTTCCACGAACTACCGCCAGATATTTCTGATACTGGTCTGCTGAAACACAAAGCCAAGTAGCACCAGTGTCTGAACGTGCTGTTCACGTTATCTTGCTCCAGGTCCTACTCTTTGGGTTCAAGAACATGACACAATGTAGTCTGCGTGGACTCTGAAATCATTGTGCTGCTTTCGTTGTGATATTTGATGAGGCAAGCAGTCTATCTCATTTAAAGGCAATTTTCCAACATACTGCAGACCACCAGACCCCTAGAAACTAAACTGATACAACAGGCCCCTAATCTTGTTGTTGTTTATCTCCCACCCTCTAGCATGCCTTTAGCTTACTTGCATACTCCCATGTTCATTGGGTCCAGTTCCTATAGTGTCTTAATTACACTGTGTCAGCACACTACTCTGTAGGACATCGAGATGATCAAGGACTCTCCAGACCCTATTATGGCAGAGAACAAGAGAGCTGACAGAGCCCTGAGTGCTCTTAGGTGTACTGCTATCCCTGCATGTAAGAGCAAGCAGCTTCTGATTATCTTTGCTGATGGGGACAGGTAAAACCATCTTGTTAGATCCAGAGCTAAAATCAGGTGCCAGAAGTTCTACTTATTTGGGTCTATAAATGTAACCTCTCCAGAACCACAGTTGTCATTGATATCTTCATTGGATTGAGAATGTTGAAAGTCTGCCTCCAGTGAGGGGGTCAGGGGAGTTTTGGGGTTCAAAATTCTCAGTTTTGTCTTCTTTGTCCAAATGTCCCCAGTTTCTCAGGGTCCCACTTAGTAGTAAGCTTGGCCCTCAACTGTATGTGCTCTGTGATTTCAGGAGATAACCAACAACTTAAGCTGCCTCCAAGACTTTCTAATTTTACATCTGGGTCCTGAGTGGAAAACCATACTTTCAATTCTTATTGGCTTCCACCTACTCTAAGGCAGTCAAAAATACCAGCTGACTCCATAATCTTTGTACTCACTGCCATGGTGTGTTGGCCAAACAATCGTTTTCACAAAACCTTGCTCTCCACCTACATTGTGTGATAATCTGAATTATTGTGATGATGCCAGTGAACCCACAGAGATTAGCAGTGTATGGATGGTAGTCACCACGAAGAGTTTCAAGAATGGTGGGAGATACATTTACTAATTTTTAAAGGCATATGTACTTCGTATGCTTGATATATTAAATACATTTAAAGAAGAAAATGATGACATTAAGAACCTACATGACAACACAGCCACTTATTCATTCCATGACGACTCATCATGTATTTAAGAACGGCTTATCAAATTGACCGTGGCCAACAAGCAAACAGATAATCAAAACGAGCACATTTATGAATCTCATGTTGCAGTGGGTAGTCAGACATGGCTATAGAGGAAGGCAGAGGCTCGATTATACAGTAAGGATTTTGTACTTTTTTTGTGGACTGATTTCAAATGATTGGTGGATTGAAGCAAGGGAGTAATATGATCTGATATATGTTGAAGACTGTTAAGAGATCATTTTGGCTGCTGTCTGGATAACAGATTATGATAGAGCAAGTGGAAATGGGATTGATATGGAGCTTAGAAAAGAAATAACTGTTTTGAATTAACCCATTAAAAAAGGAGGCAATAAGAGGGTACACATGGTATATGTTTTGGATATTTAGAAAACAGAATTTGCTAACGGATTTCACCTAAAAGCAAAGGGAAAAGGATTGAGGACAACTTCTCTCCTTTTGTCTGGTCAGTTGGAGAGTCCAGTAATTGATACCAGGAAAGCTGTGGGAAGAGAACGTTGGGGGTCTTGGGTGGACATCAAGAGTCCTGCTTTCGATAAGTTGAGTTTGCTCTCCACATGGAGATCTCTAGTAAGTAGTTAGCCCTAAGAACCTGGCATTCAGGAGAATGAGTAGGATTAGGGATACAAATGTGGGAGTTAATAGTTTTCAAGTTCCATTTAACGCGATGGACCGTGTGAGTTAGGCAGGAAATACTGTGACATAGAGAAGATCCAAAGGCTTAGAGACTGGGAAGAGGAAGTGGAACAGAGAGGAGAATAAAAGGGACAGGAGTAGGTGGCCAGGGGAGTTTGATAGTCTAGAATCAGGTGCAAGAGACAACAGGCAGAAATCCAAGAGAGATTACGGCTACTTAAGAGAAAGGAAGTAGAGACCAAGTGTATACAACTCAGTAAAATCTTCTGTGAATGGGAAGGAAGAATGAATCCAGACATCATTTAATTTCCTCTTTGTAAAGGAAGTGCTTAAAGATGATACCTTTTATAACATTTAGCTTTTGTTACAAACCATCCCAAAACTCAGTGGTTTAAAAGATTTTTTTTTTTTTAAGAAAAATACTTATAACATCTTATTATCTGGCTGGCTGTTCTGGTCTCGGCAGGCTTGACAGAGATTGGCTTTTCCCTCATTCACATATCTGGCTATTGGCTTTTTGGTAGGTGAGGTTGGGGATGACTTGGCCGTGGGTCCCATCTTGCAGGCCAGTCTGCGCTCATTCACATGGTCATAATTATACTGCTCCCAAGAGCAACTTGCAAGTACTTTGCAAGTCTTTGCTGATGTCACACTTGCTATTGGTACATTAACCAAAACCAGTGTCATGGACAAGCCACCAGTCAGAGTCAGCGTGGGAGGGAAATGCTCATGGGTGTAGAGAGGAAAGAAGTTCTTGCAACCCTTTTTGTAAATAATCTCCACAATTGTTAATGCATTGCTACTTATGTGAATTCGTCCTCTGAGCTGCTCATATTAAAAACCTCAAAGTTATTTTCTAGTTCTCTCCTAGTATAAAGCAGAAATTATTTAATTAGCTAAGTAAAAATGTAGTTGGTGGGAAATAATTTTCTTTCAGTACTTTAATAATCTAAATATTAATATAAACTTTGATCAGAGACCCGTTACTGCTTTAATTAATTATATTCAGAAACTGGAGAAAAAATAACATAATGGGCAAGCTAAATTATGAAATTTATTTAAATCCTTTATAACAAAACTTGACTTAATAGCACAGTAATGCATTTTATTTGTTTTCTTATAAATATGCAAAGAGGTAATCACCAATAAGTGGTAATATAAATACTTGGAAAAGCTACTAAGTGCTAATCCTGTCTTCGGTGATTATGTATATACTTTTTTTTTTAAAGATTTATTTATTTATGCTTACAGAACTGGAGTACAGGCCAGAGATGTGGTGGGGGAGAGGATTTACCAGAGACAGAGTAGGTAGCAGAACAGGGGAGCAGAGGGTGGGTCAGGAGAGGTCTGCCACGCCATGTGGGTCACCTCCCTGGCCGGGATTGAACTCGTGCTGCAGTGGCTTTGGAGAGCTTCATAATGCGGTGCTTTAACCCATTGTGCCACCAGGGAGGGCCATGTATATACTTCTTAACTGAAAGTTGGCAGCAAGTGAAATTAAATGCTTTTCCAAATGACCGCAACATCAATCCACCTTGTTTTAATTAGTAGACTGTTTCGGTCAGTTCTAAATCCCAACGGGGTCACTTACATTGATGTGGGTGACTCACAACTCCATGTGGCCCTACAGCTAACACAACCATTATTTGGTGCAATTGTACAAAGGCTTTTTAGCTAACATGAATAGGGACTTTTTCTTACCAAAAGAGGTGGCGTGGGATGCAAGTATGGATTGCAGAGAAGGAAAATTATTGGACACCCCTCAAATTAGCCTCATAACAATTCTGGATCTCTGTTTATTAATCTGGAAAACTAGAGATTGCTTTTAAAGTATTCTCTCAACTGTGGCTCTCTGAGTCCACGCACACATGGATTCTCTGCCGTTGCAGTAGAATCTACACTCTGTTTACGTGGAAATGCAGGTAGGAGCCTTGAACACTCCAGTTCTGGCTAAAACAGAAAGTAAGAGCAATCACCAGAGTCTAGTAACATACTTTCCTGTAGACACAAATCCAGTGTGCAGCAGAATCCAAGGTTTCATGTACAACAGAAGGTTGCATTCATTTGTGAATGGTGTTAGGTCCATAATTCTCATGTTAGAAAATGTCTGCCATACAGAGTTACTAGTTCTACTCCTTTAGTAACTTTCAAGTATATATGATTGTTCACTGTAGTCACCATCTTGTTGTTCAATCATGTTATTGATACCACCTCTGTCCAAGATGGCTGCCGCAGCCATCTTCGAGCCAATATGGTTGTGCAGTGAATTCAACAGTTAAAAGTTCCCACAGCAAGTTTTCCTGAGCCTGTGTGACCAGGGAAAAGTTTTTATCTCTCTGAGATTTATTCCTTTGTTCAATGACCTTTTTATTGCTATGTACCCAGCTGTTCACGAAAAATAGTTTAATGAAACAGTAATAGTTGATGTTCCAGAAAAGTACACATGCAATTTCATATTTGTTATCAATCTAATACCAGAATAAATAAACATGCATTTATAAATTGTGGCCTATTTATGAAGGGGGGAGGAATAAATTATGTTAAGCACCTCAGTGTCCTCATCTGTAAAGTGGGGTAATATACATTTCATCTTAAGCTTTAAATGAGATGATACACAAAAACACTTTGTGCAACACCCGGGCTTCTGCAAGAACTTAGCAAATGGACAATTTTGATATTATGTTTTTGTCATGTCATTTCAAACTACAAGTGTCTCATATTGCTGATTTATACTGCTGGGTTCTACTTAGCAACTTTTGGTCTGTTATTATTTATTGCAGTTATGATATTTACTACAGATAATTCACCAACTTGCTATTTTATCTTTTCATACAGAAGAGTTAAATATATGTATGTTCTAGGCTCCCAAACAAACATATATGGTTTCTTCCTGTGAAATAATCAAAGTTGTAACAATGCAATTGCTTTCAGATAGAATCAACAAATTATGTGATATTTGCATTATTTTCTGCCACAAAATACTAAGCATTCATGTCATTTATATCATGCAAAAATTGGCTTCTACCTAAACCTTTACTCTCAGTTATTTACTAAGGTCTATTTTAGTTTTTCTGGCCATTCTGCAATGTCTATTTTGATTTAGTTCAGCTTGAGGCCACTCTTCTCCTTTGGAAAGCGTCCTGGCTCATGGCACTGGAAGTGAGGGTGCTGCCATTCTGCAAACACCCCTGTGGGACTGGGATGCCTCTGCTCATAAATTTGCAGACACTTCAGCAGAATGTTAGGCCTAATCAAAGTCCATCTTGTCAACCCCCAAAGTCCAGTGAGACCCCTTCTTATAGCATCACGCATCAAAGCTACACATTCAGATACATCTTTCCCTCTAGAAGAGTTATGGGCCCATTTATCTGAGAACTTTATAAGAAATTTAGGCATGCCTTCATTAAATGGGATCAACATGTACTTGAAGACTTTTATAAACTGTGATGTAGAATTCCATTTTAGGGAAAGGTTCTCCCAGTGTGTCATAAAACTGAAGATAGGACTGTATCGCCTAAATATATCATACAGTAATAATGTAGCAATAAAGATAATAACTATAGCTAAACTTATTAGATGTTTGATAAGTGTCTGTTTTAAAATTAACTAATTAATTTTTAAAAGATGTATTTATTTATGCATACAGAACTGGGGTACCTGCCAGAGGTGCAGGGGCAGTGAGAGGCTTCACCACAGAGAGGGAAGCAGAACAGGCAGACTGACAAAGTACACTGCTAAGGGAGCAGTGGGCGAGACAGGAGAGGCCTGCCATGCCATGTGGGTCAGCTCCCTGGCTGGGAATCAAACTGGTGCTGCAGTGGCTTTGGATTGCTTCATAGTGCTGCACTTTAACCCGTTGTGCCACCAGGGAGGGCCCTGATAAGTGCCCATTTACACAGCAAAGGGAAGATCAACACTTTTCTCATTGACTCATGCAATGTCAGCAATACATATATGTGGAAAAACCATTATTTCCATGTACAGATGGGCAACCTGAAGCTTGGAAAAGTAGAGACTGTTGTCTGAGAACCCATTGTAGAGATTTTGTGTCACTGATTTTTTTCTTAAAATGATGTTGTATGTGTACAGGCTTCTTTAAAGTTTACAAACTTCTTTAATAATATGCATTATTTTCATTTGACGTTCCTCCTCACATGCTCATGAAAATCTGCTTCAAATATTCTTTGCCTGTCATCTATTTTTGTGCCTTTTATTAGAGAATCTGGGAAGCATTACTTTAGAATATAACCCACATTTTAGAAATGAGGAACTTGAGTTTAGGTCTATGTGCTACTCCCATAATTTGTCCTAGATCAAGGAAAGTTTCTTATCCTGGTAAACCGTGGTTTTCATAAGGAAGCAAACAGTCTGTCCAATGTTCTCAAGAAGTCTTGAGTTTGGTTAGTAACTCAGATACTTAGCATAACTGGCTGTCTCCAGCCCTCCTGTCCTACTATCTGAAGTCACCATGAAGCCAAGCACTGTGAGGAGCTTAGGGGCCCCTTCCTGACCACTAGGAGCCAGCGAGCACAGTTAAGAACCCCTGGGCCACTTATATCATGTCCAGTTCATTCAAAATGGGGCAAACGATCGAACATGTTTTTAGGAGAAAAGACATTTGGTTTCAATGAGTACACTGAGATGCCTTCAATTTCTAGAGCCACCCAAGGTTTCCTGAAAGTCAGCCTTAGGCAACTTAACCAGAAGAATATGCTTGCCTTTGGTGTGTCCCCCCAAGCCTTCCAAAATCCCCCCTTTCCTTCTTATCTGCTTTCTCCCCCCCTTACCTGTTTGAAATGAAAAGCAAATGTTTGATTTCCCAGAAACAGCCATTCATGTCTCCTCCCTCCCTCTCTTCTCTTAAGACTAAATGCTCACTCTCTCCCTGTCTCTGCTACTTGTTCTTCTTTCTGCATGTGTCACACTTCTAGAAGGGGCCAGACGGAGGCTGTCGGGAGAGAGCAGGTGGGAAAGGGTTTTCCTGGCTGAGAGCACTGTGGGGCTCTCACAGCCAGGAAGCTTTCCTCTTCAGTTGTTTGTTTGCTGAATTTGAAATCATAGCGTGTTTGAGAATAACCCTATCCTCTTCTGGAGTATTTAGGTGTAGAGCCATGATGTAGTGCACTTTACTCCCAAATGGTTCAATAGAAAGAGAGTAAATGGCATCTATATCTATCTCTCTATAGATATAACATATCTATCTATCTATCTATCTATCTATCTATCTATCTATCTATCTATCTATCTATCTATCTATCTATCTATCTATCTATCATCTATTTATCTATCTATCATCTATCTATTTATCTATCTATCTGTCTGTCTATCAAACCACTTGAGAGTACTGGGTAGAAAGAGAGAACAAATGATAAAGTAGATGAGATCAAGATGTCAATAATAAGTGACTCCAACAAGGGGCCTTCTGTTCTTTGTACCATTCTTATTCTCACAACTCTTCTGTATGCTCAAAACTACCTCTAAATAAATTGTCAAATATTAAAGCTACTCTTTTCATCAAATGAAGTTTCTGTGGGTGAGCAACTACTTTCTAAACCACACTGCCCACTTTTCCAGGAATTGTGGCTTCAGAGTGACCCTGATACCCCTCACCAGTGGGCAGGAAGGAGGAAGGAGCTGAGGCCTTGGGAAGCACACGCCTAGGCCTTATGCTACAGCTTGGATCCTCGAAGTCACTTTTCTAACCCAGTCTACTTCTTAGGAAATGGGCCACCCACATTATCTGCCACTCTCCCCACCCCAATTCTACCTACAGACACGTAGACCTGCATAGAGCCTTCCCAGTCCAGCATGTTCTCTCTCTCCTACCCAGGTGTTTGCTTTGACCATTTTCCAAGGCAACACATGGCAAACCCCACAAAGGGTGGGTGTGAGAGGCCTCCGTGACAGGCAGTCAGGACAGCCTTCTGTTTCCAGTCACTTGTTTTTCTGCTGTTACCTTCTGGGAGAGTGGCTACGGAGAGTTTATTCAGGCAAGAAAAAAACAGCCACAGATTCTTCTCATCTCTGTAAGTGTATGCCTGCTCAGTGTGGCCTTGAAGATTCTCCCATGCAGAGGTGACCTTTATTTCTCCACCTTCTGCATCTGGGCTGACTTGTGACCCAGCAGAGGTCTGAGGGCCCAAGCAGTAGGCCTTGCTGTCTTGCTGCGCTGGGAGCTCTACAAAGAGCCAGAGCTGGCCTGCTGGAGGATGAGATGTGGATGCATGGCAAAGTCTTCCTCTTTGCCCTGGTGTGAGATAAGTGAGTGTGACCATCTTAGTCTTCCCATACCCCCCCCCCAAGCCATAGGCTGGCCCCCGACAGAGCGTGAGCTCTGGGGGTCATCAGGGAAATGACCCAGGCAGCCCGCAGAAGAATGAGAAAGAACACCCGTTGGTGGTTGTTAAGACACTTAGCTCTAGGAAGGCTTGGTCTGCAGCTGAAGCTAACTGCAACAAGGCCCAGCCTCCATCAGCAGTGTGTTTGGAATCTGAGGGCCTGGTACCTGTGCACATAGAGCTTCCTTGCTTACTAGCTTCTGGCTTCCCTCTCGGTCAGCTGGGCCCCGGACAGTTGTCACGGGCCAAAATAAAGAACAGGGCCCTCCCTGGTGGCGCAGCGGGCTAAAGCACACCACTAAGAAGCTAAAGCCACTTTGTATGAGTTCCATCCCTGCCTGCCCCGGAGCTGACCTACATGGCGCGGCAGACCTCTCCTGACCCGCCCACTGCTCCCCTCAGCAGTGTACCTTGTCGATCTGCCTGTTCTGCTCCTCACTCTGTCTCTGGTAAATCCTCTCAATGCCCCTGCACCTCTGACCTGTACCCCAGTTCAGTAAGCACAAATAAATAAATCTTTAAAAGAAAAAAAGATACCATATGGTTAAATATGTATGTGGCCTGATTTCTTAATGACAGGCCACTCTAGTGGCTGATATCTTTATCAAGAAGCAGTCAATATATAGATGAACACCAGAGGGTTCCTAGAGAGGCACCCCTCTGCAGTACATTTCATAATGGCGATGGCCCCCATCTATCTCCAGAGAGGGTTCCGGGCAGCAGCCAGAGAGGGTTTGGTAGTTCTGTGAATAAAGGTTTATTACTTTCCTCTCCCTTCCATCAATCAACTCAATGTTAGGGAAAGGAAAAAGGGAAAAGCAAGCCTAATCTTTGTGCCTGCTCATAAAATAAAATGGGCAGAATCTCCCCTCATTCCTGACCTTGAAAGTAACTTTTTCAAAGGTGGAGAAAGCCAGAGAACCTTATTTGATTAGAACTGGAAGCTGGAAGAGTGGATCTGTAGCTTTTAATCTCATTTCTGACGTTTATCCAACTGTTACTGTTCAAGTCAGCAAGGGCGTATGGACGCCTACCCTGTGCGGGATGCAAGGTCAGTGACGCCAAGAACGCAGAGGTAGAGAAGATGGCACGTTGACTCTCTTGAGACATAAGACAGGATGGGCATGGGCATCTCACATGTAACAGGTACTCAAATCAAAGAACAAATGAATGAAAAAAAAGGCAGAATAGCTTAATTTTGCCTTTGAGGCCAGGACATGAAGGTATGAACTTGGTGAAGTGGTGGGGATGAAGATGGATGGGCAGTGTGGGCGAGTCCTGGGAAGATGAAGAACATTTGCTGGAATGGTAGGTGAGAGTAAGGTACTGGAGGCCCGTATGGGCACTTCCGATTGAATCAGAAGACCTAGATCCCTTCACAGAAAATTTTCTTTGCTACTGCCAGGAGCGTGAGGTACTAATAATTCAGAATCACTCCATCCACTTTTAGGGCAGGAAGCTTTCTGGTCCACTTGGATGGTTTGAGTCAGGCCTGCAAATTCATGGTAGATTTGCTTTTAGCTTTTTTTTTTTTTGATTCCTAGAGTTGTTCATCAGGGTACCTGCCCTAGACTTTTTGGCCCCAAGCCCTGAGAATCTGTTAGAGTATATCTCGCTGTATCGGCTGCTGGGTCAGGATGAACCCTGTCCCCGCTGGAACAAAGCAGCCCAATATCGATGTCTGAATTTCCTCTCAGATTAGTCTCTTGTCACACCTTGTTGATGCCTTTAAGAAGATTGAAAGAAATATTTTGGCCAGCATTTTGGCAGTACCTTTGTTCTCCATTACCTACTTCTCCTTGACTGGCCACGGAAATTCTGTTGAATTGTTAAATTTATTGTCCACCATAATTTTCTGAGTACTTCCTTGCTTTTTGATGCACAAGCACATTTGCACAAATCCACACTCCCCGAAACCCCACTGATGTTTTCTGGCTCCTCTTATACTTTCTACATCCTAGCCCTGGAATCAAACATTTAATCCAAGGAGCCTTGATTCCATTTGGTGGGAAATGGTACCTCGAAGCAAAAATTTGGTGTGAGGTACTCTCAATGTTACTGTGGTTCCTCCCCCCCCCCCAGAGTTGATAAAGCTATGAAAGAGTTGGAATTCATTCCAATTCACCATCAAATTATCCTTCCTAGTCTTCATTCAATCCATATGTACATCTCCCTTCTCCAACAGCGATATACCTGACTCCACTATCACTGAAATATTTATTCATTTGCTCAATCCTACTACATAGACTAGAGTTTCACAGTTGCAAACCCACACCATTAAGAAAAGCAAAAAAAAAAAAAAAACTCATCAAGCTCTCATTTGCAGCTCAAAAATTCTGCAGCTCAAAAAATTCTGCAGCTCTTTTTGAATTATATTGAAGATATATTGTCAAAGTGCTGTGTTCAGAAGTTAGCATCACTTCTCAAATCTGCTCAGTGAAGCCACATTGATAGCTTGAAATCAGTCATGAGGGAAGTAGTCACACCAAGGAGAATGACACGTGCTACAAATTGGGCCTTTAAAATTTTTTTGAGGGCATTTTGTTTACCATTTCCCTGCATGCTAGTCACACAACTATCTGAGTTGCTCAGGGTAAAACACCCTAGGAGTATCTTTGATAACTCTTTTTTTTCTTATATTTCACACAGAAATCCAGCAAATTATGCCCATAATTTGATCACTTCTGCAGGGATTGACTGTTTGTCTCCTCCAGGTTCCTATGTTAAAACCCTCTCTCCCAAGGAAATTGTATTAGAGTATAGAGCCTTTGGGAGGTCACTTGTTTAGATGGTGGCCATGGAGTGGAGATACACCATTTTATTTATTTATTTGGAAAGACTGATTTATTTATGCATATAAGAACTGGGATACATGAGGTGCAGGGGGTGAGAGGGTTCACCAGAGACAGAGTGGGGAGCAGAACAGGCAGATTGACTGAAATACACTGCTGAGGGGAGCTGTGGCCAGGTCTGCTGCGCCATGCGGGTCACCTCCCTGGTTAGGGATTGAACTCGTGCTGCAGTGGGTGCAGATTGCCTCATAGTGTTCATAGTGTTGCACTTTAACCCGTTGTGCCACCAGGGAAGACCCCATACCATTTTATACACCTAGCCACGAGGATGCACTTTCCAAAAGTTAGATTTTATCATGTCATTTCTTAATAATCACACGATGATAAATGTCTTTCTTGGATCTATTTAAAAGATAGAATGAATGAAAAACTTCCCAACATGTGCATTGGATTATTGTTCTTTATTTGCCACTCTCTCCCAATCATAAGTGTGCACATGTAGGCTTTCTCCCTGTGACTTTGCAATGCCTGCCGTCATGCAAACACCATGTACTTTCCCATCCCACACGACTTACATTGGTAAATGAAATTTTGGATGATGTGATGTGATGTGAGAAGATTTTAAAATGTGCTCATATGATTAGGCTTCCCCTCTCTGGCTTCAGTGATTGTCAAGAGAAATGGATACCCAGAAACGCATACTCCCTTCACGTAGCCACAGTTTCCAGAATGAGAGCTACGGAGCAGCGCTTGCTTGCAACCTGGAACCAAGCCCAGTTGAACCAACCGTGCGGTCCCAAGAACAAAATCAACCCAACTAGGTCAAATCTCAGCAGCCCCAGCTATTAGTTAGAATATGAATACAGATTATAAACTATGAAGACCCTGGCGGTTGCTTGTTACACAGCATTTATTGCAGCAAAAGTTGCGATATGTGTATAATACACAAACCTTCCACAATTTAAGCTGCCCGACTTTTCCAGTCAATCTTGAAGCTGGTTTGGCAAGGTGTTGGGTTCAGAGAAGGGGTCCTTGGGTGACCTCTGAGAAAAGTTTCACCAGAATTCCTCTTTCAGAGGCGAAGACATTTGGTTATATCCAAAAGAGCAGGTTTATTATTTATAACAAAGGAAAGGAGAAGACGCTGGCACAGACACAGACAGGCAGGAAGAGCTGTTGCTGCAGTTTTGCAAAGGGAAAAGGTTCGTGAAGAAAAACACCTGTGTGGCCACAGGCGGGCAGGGGAGATGCGTTTTGCCCATGCAGAAATTGTCCTTTGGGCGGTTATTCCTTTATGGAATTGTCATCTGTTGTTAAATTAATCATTTTCAGGGTGTGATTGGATTAATTTTGTGATGAACAGCGAGTCTCTATTGTGGCCCCCACCTCCAGATGCCCACATCTGGTCTGCATCTCTGCATACATTCTACTAAAGTCGCTTTTTCTATAGCAGTCTGCCGAAGGACTTTTTATTTCTTCAGCTGGCTTAACAACTATACTCATCTTTTCTACCCCCATCTCCAGTTTCTGATCTTGTGACACCTTTTTCCCAGATATTTTTTTGTACTCCAAGACTCCATCAACTGTTACAGAGGTAGAAACAGAGACACCGAGAGGCAAAGTAGCTTGTAAGGTCACAGTGACGCCTGCATCTGGCCTTCCAACTCAGTTTGACGTCAGAGCCTCTGCTCCTAGCCACTCCACTCAATTCCCTCCACTGCTGTTGGCTCTCCATGTCCTTCTACTCTGCCCATACCTGCTTTACAACTCTGCACATTTCACGATTATTTATACTACTATTCCTCTCCTGTGTGCGTAGATGCTTAGAAATCAAGGACTTAACCTTAGGTATCCTTATGTGTCTGTTATCTCCCTGGTAATAGGGCTGCCCCCTAGCTACCTCCCCTAAATGTTTGTGAATGCTACTTGCTATTGAATTGTTTTGTCATCAGTCAAATTTTCATCACAAATTGCTAGAGAACTGGCCCAAATTGCCTTTCTCTGAAACATGAAAATGACAACATATTTTGAGAGTGATTTATAGGAAATCATGTTCTTCATACAGTTGGAAAGGATACAGTGATAAGGAATTTTTTGAATTTCCCTTCAGGCTCCTGCCTTTTAAACATCAATCAAGCAATCAACAAAGCTTGACTGAACACCGCCTATGCACCCAGAACAGGCCAGCCGCTTGTACAAGAGGTGGCTAACTAATTACTTTGTGCTCTGGTGGCTGTATGTAATTTTTTTTTCAGATCAAGTTTCTTTTTTTTTTTTTTGTCTTTGAGCTGGTAGAATCAATGAATATGGAAAGAAGTTAAGATAAAATAAAAATTTTACCTGACAGCCTTTTCTGGAAGCTTCAATGACTCTGGGAAAGTCTATTGATTCCTAAAGAAAAAATTACCATTCTCTTTTAAGGAAGGGTGAAATAAAGGCGGATTTAGTGTATAAAAGGAATTGAAGCAATTAGCATAGTCTTTTAAAATCCTGGATTATCTCTATTGATTAGGTTGCCTTAGAATTGTTGAAGGTAATGGAAATTACATATGTGAGTGAATCAGAAGTTAGGGCTGTAAACCAAGACCCTTCGTTTTGAAGAGAAAAGTTCAGGGTCAAGAGAATTCAGTTACCAAAATGAAGTGAGAATTTCTAAAGGTTCCAATGTATAGTAGTAAAAATATTATTTTTTTCTCTATAAGGTTAGGTGCTTATTGCATGCATTGAGATTTTGGAAACCAAAAACAAAATAAAAACGAAAAGGGGACTTAGAAGCAATATTTATTCAACCTATTAGTCCTATAAAAGTGAACAGAGAAAGTGGCAATAGTAGGTAAAGTATTATCCTTTTCAAGATTCAACGTTTCTTAGTTTATTTTCTTTCCGTGAATGTATGAACATTTTTCTCAGGAATGGGATATTTTAGGCAGATTCATTACTCTAGCCAAAATGAAAAAGTGCAGACAGTGGAATCCAAATATTTCAGCACTTTCAAGAAAAAAAATAGGTGAGCAAAATATTTCTTCCTTAGTATTGATTTCTTACTGTGTCCATATGAATATACTCAAAGGGAAGAAAGTACAATTTTTGAATGGCCTAGTGATTTGTTTGGTCAAATCTTGCCTGGGTTTTAGAAAAGTAAAACAGACACACATTCCCCTTATCATATACCATATTCTATATCAACAGAATGGTATGTATCCCAGATACAGGGAAAGCAATTTGGGAAAAGTAAATCTTAAGGTTGAGGAAGGAATATAATGATGAAAAACATAATTGAAGTAAGACAGCACAAGCTCAGAATTTTGTTAGTTTGAATTATGTAAAGAATCCTTTATATACAAGGAAGAGGACAGAAGATGATGCTTTGGTAGTTCCATGGGCTTAGTGACACACAATTAGGGCACATATAAAATTGTAACTGTGGGGTTCTCCCTTGTGGACAAGGGGTTAAGTCTCAACACTATCTCACCTACAGCCTGAGTTTGAGCCCTGGCCAGGGACTTCTCCTGTCTTTCCTGCTGCTCCCCTCAGTGGTATGTATCAATAGGCCTGACTGTTTTGCTCCCCACTCTGTCTCTGGTGAATCCTCTCACCCACCACACCTCTGGCCTGTACCCCAGTTCTTCCAGACAAAAAATAAATTAAAAAAAATTGTGACTGTGCACTCCCCAGAGAAAGGGGTGTTTCCAGGTTCACTGCCCCACCCTAAGGAATGGCGGAACTGGGCAGGGAGGGGAAGCTAGAAAAGGCCAGTAAAAGAGGGGGAGAGGGGAGGAAGCTGAGAGGGGAAGAAGCTGAGAGAGATGGGGAAAGAAGATTGGAGGGGGCACATGGAGCAGAAAGACATGTGAAGACGAAGCCATGTCTGCCTCTTGGCCTTGGGCTTGTACCAGGGACTGAAGGGACATGGAAGGAGACACATGGAGTAGAGAAATGTAGAGACACTTGGCAAAGACATGGATGAGAGACCTGAGGAGAAGCTGATCATGGTAACCTTTATCTTGCTTTTGATTTTGCTCTTCTCCTGCAAGACTTGCCTGGTCCCTACTGCCTCTGCTTATGGGTCCCCACCAGAAGGGGCCTCAGACTTGTGACAAGTTTTTGGACCTCAGCTGTTTTGGACCAGCCCTGTTTGTCTGGGCAGTTATCTGAGAGGGGATGGATAACTTTGGGTACTTGATTTGGAAACAATATTCTTTCTGTCCTGTCTATTGCACACTAATTGCATTAATGTTCTTCCTATTGAAGAGCTTACACATTAGAGTATGTTTTGTCTTTATGCAGCAGGTGGCAATTTTGGGGGTCCCAGGGTTCCCCTCACCCTGCTCACTAACAAAACCACATTTTAATGAACAGAAGGGAGACTTGGCTTTGGATGGAAACCTGCATTCCCAGTGTTAGCCATCATTTCACAGAAACAGATGCTGTCATTCATCAGCACTTTCCCATAACGTGGAGGACTTCATCATACTTTTTTTGGGGTTGGGGTCCTAGGATGGTACTTAGGGGCTACAGGAAGCTGAGTCTGTGTGAACAGGTCTGAGTGCATGAATGCTAAGGAACAATTTTTGCTAAATCTTTTGATTCAAGCTCTTTAGGATTTAGTGTGAGAGTTGGAACAGCCAAAAGCTGAAGGATGGAGAGAGATGCATACTCTCTGGTGGGTTAACAAGGCCTCCCAATGGAGGCAGTTAGGGCAATATTTCTTTTCCTTTTTAAAAATATTTATTTATGTATAAGAGCTGGGGTGTAGGCCAGAGGTGCAGGGGTAGAGGTTTCACCAGAGACAGAGTGGGGAGCAGAACTGGCAGATCTACTGAAATGCACTGCTGAGGGGAGCAGTGGGCGAGACAGAGGAGGTCTGCTGTGCCATGAGGGTCAGCTCCTTGGCTGGGGATTGAATTTACGCTGCAGGGGCTGTGGACAGCTTTATACTGCTGTTCTTTAATCCCTGAACCACCAGGGAGGCCCAGTTAGGGCAATGTTTCTCAAGCTACCTGTGGTAGAGGATAGATAGTTAAAAATATTTCCAGTCCACAGCAGACATTGATGCTTTCATAAAAATAAAATAAAACTAAAACACTAGAAAATATTTTTAAAAGAAACAAAGATACAAAATACAAGTCTGCTTTATAAGTTCAACCAACATCAAATTACATTTCAATAAAAATACATAAAACAAGCGTGACATAAAGAAGAAAAGAATTATGGAAACCATACATGTTGATGAGACTGTGCAGTGAAGCGATTAATCTAATCAGCATTACCCAGAACTTCTTATTCTGCAAATCACAACTAAAGAACATTTGAGTGAAATGGAAACTCCCCACATAAAATCCCTATACACATTTTTGAGCAAACATTGTATTTGTCAATATTTGAAGTTTTGATTTAACAAATGATCAGCTTCTAGCTTGTTAGATGGTCTAGTCACCACTTTTCTTGGGGTATAATGCATATCTATGGTTTTGTTCTAATAGCACTTACAGAGGAGAGATCAATCTTTCATAAGTATGCTGACGTTTATAAATGGAGGAAGATATTTTAAGGCAATTTCACCAAGTTCAGTATATTTGTTTTTAACTTTTATCCAGAATGAAATAGCAATGCTGTATTTTCACAATTCATCCTCAACCTTCATCGGCAGCCAACTCTGACTTTCTTATAAAGTAGAATTGAATTTAAATCATCTTATTATGAAAGAAAATAATTAAAGATCCATCAATTTCCTGTGTGTGAATTTGTAATTTGTAAGATATTCAGAAAAAAACTTGTTGTGCATATGTGATATTAGGATTATTATGTAAATCCATGAGAATTGTTAAATTTTGGAATATGTCACAACAATCTGTAAAATTTTTGTTCTTCTAAGGTTCTAACATTTGTTTTGGTTTTTGGAACTTAGATACCTTTGAAAACATGTGCCATGTCCTTACATGGGATAAGCAAAGAGGTTAGGTCATAAATGTACTGAAAATATACCACACAAATATTAAACTGGTTATCTAATTTATATCATTAAAATGTTGGGTTAAACTAGTTTCTTATCTTACAGAAATACTCACAGTTTATTCTGTAGTTTCAGCATTTGTGGCACAACTTTCCTCTTGATTATCATCGTACCCAACACGCAGTAATCATTGTTTATGTTCAGCTTCTCTGTTATCACAAAATATGAGAATAATTTGAAATGTAACGCATTGGCTTTTATGTAATGTTCAGATTTCCCCACGTCAGTAAGTAACTGCTCAGTTCTGCTGGCATTCTTTTCCTAGGAAGATTTTCTTGCTGAAGGAAAGTGCATTGATTTACATTCTGGGGACACCATCATCTGAGCAACTACACGGAATGTTGTTTGTGATTGCAGCTGAGCATCAGAATGTTGCTTCTCCACCAAACCTAGAGTGTATACCACAGAGTGACAGTGCTTTATCATATGAAACACTTGTCCTCACAGTTTTCTACAGCACAGCATCAGTGGTGTTTTCAGCAATGAGGTTAACAACACAATTCTTCCTCAATATTTCCATCATGTTGAAATTGTATACCTGCTAAAAAATTGCAGTATTAACTGTCAATGATATCAAGTTGCAGTGGAAAACACCGCCAGCTTTATGTTTTTTTTTTTTTTTTTATGACTTGGTCTTCCATAAACAAACTCATTCCTGTTGTTGTAAAGTGATGCTGGAGCTACCAGCTTTGCGGCCAATTCAACCGAGATTTCCAAGCAATCATCTTTGTTGTGTCTTTCTCTAATATCTTGGCAGTTGCATTTAGATTTTTAGTCTTACCAAACCAAAGGGCTATTTTCATTTCTTTTAAAAAAGATTTATGCATATATATATGCATGTGCATTTATTTATGCATATAAGAACTGGGGTACAGGACAGAAGTGCTGGGGAGGGGGCGGTGGTGATAGGATTCGCCAGAGACAGAGCGGGGAGCAGAACAGGCAGATCGACGAAGTACATTGCTGAGGGGAGCAGCGGGCAGGTCAGGAGAGGTCTGCCGTGTCTTGTGGGTCAGCTCCCTGGTGAGGGATCAAACTGCTGCTGCAGTGACTGTGGATCACTTCATAGTGTTATGATTTAAACTGTTGTGCACCAGGGAGGGCTTCAAAGGGCTACTTTCTAAGAAACTTGCACAACATGAATGTTTATGTGTGAAAAATTGAATAGCTGCTTTTGTGGATTTTTACTTTCAATATTTTTGTTCAAGGTTTTTTTTTTTTTTAGGTTTTAAACTTACTTATTTTTGTATGTCAATATTGCTAATTTGGTATTTCAGTAGTAACCTCTAGCTAGAAAATCTCCACAAATAATATACTCTGTTTTAAGTACTTTAGCATCAGTTATGGACAGAAAGTGGAATTCACTATTTGTAGGGAAATTATTCTGAATAAAAATTAGTACAAACTCTTTAGGCCTTTGGTTTTCAGGTCCATATCGGTCAGTCTCATTTAGCTTACCTCTACTGCGGTAATAAGAAATGGTGTCTATTTTCTTGACACAAAAGTCTAGTGAAACTTATTTTGCCAAATGTATAATCTAGCCTTAAAATTTACTGCCATAATTTAGTTAATGAAATTAATCTCTAAAAGTAAAATGATTGCAAAAGGAAAGCCTTATTAAAGGAAACAATGGGAAAATGAATGGCAAGTCAATAAAATTTGACTTCAGGAAAGGAAAGAAATGCCAAAATCATCTCATATTTTTAGCCTCTTTAAAGTTAGCAATGACAAAGTCATTCTAAACTACGGCATTCTGTGATGTGGTCTCACTGTGCATAACCTGTGTGCAGTGTGCTTCACATGTAATTTACCAGATGAGTGTGACAACATGCAAGCTACAAGCTGTTCCATTTCTCTTCAAGGAGCCAAGTCCACAGGTATGCTGACATGCTCTTTCTTGAATGTGGCCGCAATGTCAAATTGTTACAAAACTTTCCAAACACTCTCAATTTCACAGATCTCAACCATAACAAACAGCTCATGGTGTAGCATGGGTCTGAGACCCACTTTCTTTAAAGCACAAAATAGAATTTTCCTGCTTACCAGTTATGTGACCAGGGGCAAATATTGCGACCTCCTTTGTGAACCCTTCTAAAATGGAGATAATAATGTTCATCTCAGAGGGCTGTTGTAAAGCTGAAATAATGCATGGGTGAATTTTTCATTAAACAAAAATTAATTGAAACCCTACCATGTGCCAGAAACTTAGAGAAAAGTACATAGTAGAGTATGTCAAGGGCAATCCAGAGTGTTGGGACGGGGTGAGGGTGGAGACGGTTGCAGTTTTAATGGTGTGATCAGGGGAAAAATGTGATCTGATAACGTTAGCAGAATCACCAGCAGAGAGCTTAGTTAGCACTTAGTAGACCAGACAGCCATTATCATAATCAGTTCACTGTGACTTACTATTGCCCTTCAGGAAGCTAAAGTGCTTTTATTTTGGGGTGCCTGGTACAAATGAGTGTGTGTACACAATTATTCACACACATATATACACATTCACACACACTCAACCGCCTTCAACATTTTATTTGGATCCGGCCTACTCCTTCTAGAGAACCTCTTTTGTTTGTATTATGAAAACTTGGGGGCCCAGGTAAGTTGGAGTTAGATTGGTTTTGAGTAGAATGGGATGACATGAGAAACTCATAATTGTTTTTTCTGATTAACATGTAAGATCTGTTAGAAGTTCAAGACGGTTCCAGTTCTCTGTGTGTCTAATTCCACTGTTCTTTCTTTTACTTTGTTCATGCATCGCTCACTCTTATGATCCTGCAAGATGTACTAAATTTGGCAGAATCCAAGGAAGAAAGTACATCAGAGAAGTGAGAACTGTTGTCATCAACTAACCTTCACAGTTGATGTTTCTTGAAGAGTCAACTGACCTTCACAGTCTTTTCAAGAATTACTTACTCTGACAAAACTGTACGCACAGTGTGATTTTTTTCATTAAAAAAAAAAAACTCCACAAAGTCAATGTCTATAGATAAAAAATGGTTATTTTAGAGTGGTGGGATTATAGATACTTTCCAAGTTGCAACAGTCAGTATGCATTTTTAAAAAATAGTCAGAAAAAGCCAATTCAATTTTTTTTTAAAGATAGAAAATAACCCACTCTTACTAATACAAGGAAGCTTGTTCTTTTGTGCTTTCATTTCCTTCACAGAGGAGGTGGAGGAGTGGAATTTATTAGTTTGGGGATTGTTTTGAGAATTTCTCTTTTGGATTGTATCTGCACATTCTCTGAAAAACTCTCTGTGAATTTACTACTCAAACTGCTTTGCTGTTTTATTATTAGACTGTCTTCCTCTAAACTTGGCCGGAAATCAAAGGCCCATCCAGATAAGAATCTCCACAATGTGCATTTTCAGAGCAAGTCAGAAGCTGCTTTGTTTTAACAGTCAAAGAAAGCTTTTGTATTTTCAATTTCAAGTACTCCACAGTAAACCAACAGTCTATATAGATTATACAAAAGGGTTATATGTTGGTTTGAGCCAGTTTCTGGAGGGGAAAAAATCACCACTGAAGAACAGCAAGTGTTTAAACAATGAACTGACAGCTGCCGGTCCATTAGATCCCTCTAAGGGGCCAACTCCTGCTCTTTTCAATTTCGCTGTGATCTGTAGATACAAGTCTTCGTAGCTGAGCTGGTGGCGATGGGCTGTGTTCCAAAAGCATCTGCACGTATCAGAGTAATACCTTTTATCAGAGGACTTATAAGGAAGAGAAATCGTAACAGCTTGGGAAAGGAGAAAAAGAAAATATATACCTATTTCGAGTTTCGTATTGGCCATTTAGATACTTGTAGATTTAGAACTAAAAGCTTGAGGCACTTGATTTATACCATATTCTCGTGGCCATTCTCAACGGTATTGGGATCCATTCTTAGCTAAAGTTTATTTCAAATATGTAAACTGCATAGTTTGCTAAATTGAGGGCTAATTAAATGACGGTGTCGGTCCTTAAAAAATAAAGCCAGCGATAGGCTTCTGATAATAGGTCTAGCGAAGTGACAGGAAAGAATATTTTCTTCAGCTTTAGTTTCAGGGAACTACAATCCTCATAATTTTCTCTGTACAGGAGTCTTTATAGAGTTCATAAGCAGCGACATTTTTTTTTATAACAGTTTATTTTACATTTTTTTCTTCCATCTCAATTGTAGTCCCATCACCAAGTTTCCCATCACCAAGTCACCCGTGTGCCATCACCATAATCCGGTACACTTCCCTCCCCACCCTCCACCCCCGTTTTTGATCCCATTCCCCACTCCATCCAAATTGCTGCAAAAGACATGTGTTTCTCTTTTTTGGTTGCTGAGTAATATTCCATTGTATATATGTACCACATCTTTCTAATCCAGTCATCTACTTTTGGGCATTTGGGCTGCTTCCATGTTTTTCCAATTGTAAATAAAGCAGCAATAAACATGGGGATGCAGGTATCTTTTTCAATCAGTGATTTTGTGTCTTTTGGGAAGATACATAGGAGTGGGATTGCTGGGTCATAGGGAAGCTCCATGTTTAGCAGTTTGAGGAACCTCCAAACAGTTTTCCATAGTGGTTGTACTAGTTTGCATTCCCACCAGCAGTGCAGGAGAGTTCCTTTTTCTTCACATCCTCGCCAACATTTGTTGTTGCTAGTTGTTTGAAGATGTGCCATTCTCACTGGGGTGAGGTGATATCTCATTGTGGTTTTAATTTGCATCTCCCTTATTACGAGTGATGTTGAACATTTTTTCATATGCTTGTTGGCCATCTGCATTTCCTCTTTGGAGAAGTGTCTTTTTAGCTCTTCTGCCCATTTTTTGATGGTGTTGTTTACTTTATTTTTGTTGAGTTTCATCAGTCTCCGTATATTTTTGTGATCAGTCCTTTATCACTAGTTTTGTGTGAGAAAATGTTTTCCCAATTAATGGGTTGTCTGTTTGTTTTTTGTAATGTCTCTTTTGCTGTACAGAGCTCTTTAACTTGATGTAGTCCCATCTATTTATCCTTGCCTTCACTATTGTGGCGTTGGGTGCTCTGTCTTTAAAGATGTCGCTGAAGTATATGTCGTGTAGTGTTTGACCCATCTTTGCTTCTAGGTATTTTATGGTTTCCGTTCTTATGTCTAGGTCTTTAATCCACTTCGAGTTGATTTTTGTGATTGGAGTGAGACAGTGATCTAGTTTCATTTTTTTTGCATGTAGCTTCCCAGTTTTCCCAGCACCATTTGCTGAACAAATTTTCTTTGTATCTTCTTAGCAGCAACATTTTTAAAAAGATTTATTTATGTATACAGAAATGGGGTACAGCCAGAGGTTTAGGGGCGGTGAAAGGATTCACCAGAAACAGAGTGGGGAGCAGAACAGGCAAATCAACAAAGTACACGGCTGAGTGGAGTAGCCAGTGAGACAGGAGATGTCTGTGGCACCATGTGGGTCACCTCCTGCACCATATGGGTCACCTCTGGGTGGGGATTGAACTCACACTTGGCTTAGCTTCACAGTGCAGCACGCCAACCCGCTGGGCTACTAGGGAGGACCCAGGAGCAGCATTTTTGAACAACTCAGGAGTTTGGTTGAGGAGGAGAGGAATAAGTCCTACATGAAGACAAGTGTTTGATTTGTTTTACCCAGGTCTTTCTGCACCTTTGGTTTGGTTCTCTGATGAATTGTTTCTTTTCTACAGTCATGAAGATTGTCTTCCTTTGGGATCCCTAGTTTAGATTTTCAGAGGATGCCATACCAGCATTTGGGCCCACTGCTTGCCCTGACTACATCTTACTCTGACAAAACTGTACGCACAGTGTGATTATTTCATTAAAAAAAAAAAACTCCACAAAGTCAATGTCTATAGATAAAAAATGGTTATTTTAGAGTGGTGGGATTATAGATACTTTCCAAGTTGCA
>NW_004567128.1:15496434-15539124 GCF_000260355.1 Condylura cristata
AAAGATTTATTTATTTGTGCATACAGAACTGGGGTACAGGCCAGAGTCTCAGGGGCGGTGAGAGGCTTCACCAGAGACAGAGTGGGGAGCGGAAGCGGCTTTAGATTCTCAATGCTGTGCTTTAACCCGCTGCGACACCAGGGAGGGCCACAGCATCTTTTTTAATGCCTTCCCTATCCCCTTTGCTCCTTCTCCCCCCCCCCACAAGATTACTGAGTAAATTTGGTAGCTATAAGGAATAAGTGTTTTCAATTTCATAGGGACAAGTCTTGAAAAGAAAAAAGTGGAGTTCTCTCCAGGTTAGGTAAAAATCCAGCAAAATCGGGAGGCTGCTGGGGGTCTGGTCTGGCAAGTCCACACGGGGCATGCCCAGAAACTAGCACACTGAGCCAATCCACGCAGGCGTACTAAAGACCCGCTGGCTGGGCAAACTTTCCACCAATCAGAACGTCACTGACCAAACCCTCATTTGCATAACACGGTCCAGAGTGGGGACCTTTCTCTTCCTGTATATTCAGCTCCCAGCCCGGAAAACTCCAACACGTAGTTCTCGCACTTCCCGCCTCTGTGTCTTGCTGTTGTAGTTCAAATGCCCAGGTGGTTTTTTGTTTTGTTTTGTTTTGTTTTGTTTTGTTTTGTTTTGTTTTGTTTTGTTTGTGTGTTATAACTCCACTAGACTCTGGTTTCTTGGCCTGCAATCGTTGAAAGCTTCATAGTTTGAATCCCAAAGCAGAAAGAAGCTGCCTCATTTTACGAGACGAAAATAGACACTTGCAGGAAGGATTTAAATATGAAGAGCAGAGGTGAGTAAGATTGATGTGGAGAGGCCTGCAGTAAGTAACCTTTTCGTGATGTAAATTTCTCCATCTAACACCCAGACCATGTTTTCCAGTCCATTTAGTAGTTAGTGGTGTTTGGGCTCAGGGCAAGTGAAAAATGCCAGGAGATTGGGTGTGTTCCATTTGCATTTGTACCTTTCCTGATACCTGGCACCGAATTCACTGCTCACTAAGTCCCCACAACCACAGAGTGGAGTTGAAGTCCTGTGTAATCTGAAGATGGGAAAAGTTTGTATTGAAAAACATAGACTCATTTTTTTTTTTAAGGTGGTAAAGGCTTATATAACACTAGGATGAAAGAGGATATAAATAATTCTTTAGCAGAAGTACCTCAGAAGAATCTCAGGGGAACCCTTAGCCACTCAAAATAGACTGATGTCATTTCACCTTGACTGTGGAGAAAGAAAATCAACATAAGTTTAGTATTCAGTCATTTAAAACCTTAAAGCTGCTACTAAGTAAATCAGTATGTTATGTTTAACCAAAATAAGTCATAACACATTGGATGACAAAATAACATTAAAAGATTTGTTAGACCTGCTTGCTCCATTTGGAGTGAGTTGGAGGTAGAACAATTTAATCTGGGCATGGAGGCACCCAGGCTCCTCTGGATCAGATGGGATTATTCAGCCCAATGAGTTAATGCAAACACTGTGAAACCTTTTCTGTATCATCAGACTATAGAGCAACATAAGTTATACAAGAAAAAATAAAAAGCTGAACAAAGTCTGAAGTACTACCGCTGTCAAAATGCTGACATTGATTTTATTCACTTCTTGAGATCTAAATTGGAAAATCAAAAAGGATCAGATGGAACACAGGTCTTTATGATATACTATAATCAAAGACAATACATGGCTCAGACCGCGATGTGTAATGGAAGGTGTTGAAGGATGGAATTTGCTGATTCTGGGATGGAGAAATGAGTTGCTATTATCAGAATGAGTGTTGTCCTACAACTTAGTGATTTATTACTCATGTTGCCGATTCAAAGATCATTGTCACATCACTCAGACAAAGAAATCTGAAGCTTTGTAAAGAATAAGTAAGAGAAAGGAAAAGGCCTAATCTCACAAAATTATGTGCAAATAAAAGGAAAACCAATTTGCTATGAAATGGCTTTTATCTTCACTTAAAAAATACAGAAGCACAAAGAAGTGGTTTTTCCCTGTGGTTATATGTAAAAGCAGAGTAACTTAAACATTTTAAGAAATTAGATTTCGTAGAGAAATTTATAAGAGAAAATAGAGATGCCACCATGGAGCAGCAGAGCTCAAGTCTGAATCTCTGCTTCCTTTGTCAGATGATTGCTGCATTAATCAACTCCCTAGGTCTGGAGTTAGCTTTTGTACTGCCTAAAGGCTAAGAATGCTTTGGACATTTGTAGAGGATTGCAAAACTTATTATTTAAAGAGTAGTATTTCTTGACATTTCAAATTTGGAATTCACGAATGAAATTTCGTTTGGGTAACCACACCTGTGTGCTTAGAGTGTCTATTCTGCTCCTCACGTCCCAGTGACAGAGTTGAATATTTGGGATAGAGTTTGGCTGGGCTGCAAAGCCCAAATAATTTACCAGGCTCTTTATGGGGAAAAGGTTGGCAATCTTGTAGTATGTCATTAATGACAGACTTTAACCCAGGAGGAGGAGGGCATGTTTAGAAAGAGGCTGGGATTTCATGCGACTTTATACCTGAAGGAAACAGTTGGTCTTCTATGCAGCATGGCAGATACAATTTCCTCCACACACATCTGGGGCACCTACAGATGACCTGGAAGGGCAGCTAATACATCTCTCCTGGGTGCTTTGATGGAAGGTTGAATTTACCTGTTACCTCGAGAGCCACTTAGGAGAAGGAATTAGCATTTGGAACAGATCCTTGGTGGATTTTTCTCTATTTTTTATGACTGGGCTAGATGGACTGCTTTTGACTGAGTTATTTTATAGAATTCTAGACCTCTACAGCAAGAAGGAATGCCAAGCATGGGTCTTTCCAAATTTAAATATATTGAATATAACCAGTGCCAAGGAGAAGTTAATTTTTGTTAGACGCTAGCAACATTAGAAAATTGCAACCTCTGGGCCCTCCCAGTGGCTCAAGGGGTTAAAGCACAGCACTATGAAGCTATCCGCAGCCACTGAAGCGCGAGTTCGATCCCCGGCCAGGGAGGTGACCCACTTGGCATAGACAGACCTCTGCTGTCCTGCCCGCTGCTCCCCTCAGCAGTGTATTTCAGGCAGTCTGTCCCCACTCTGTCTCTGGTAAATCCTCTCCACCCCCACACCTTTGCCTGTTCCCCATTCTTGTAGTCATAAATAAATAAATCTTAAAAAAAAAGAAAGAAAATTGTAACCTCCTTGACTTCATCTTGCCCTCATACCCCACATGTATGTTAGGTTGTATGTTTTCTGAATCCCTGAGGAGTTGGCCAGAGAGAACATGAAGCATGCATAGGAAATATGTTGTTGAATTTCCTGTTATGGCTTTTTAATTTTAGACAAGTCAAGGGTAAATCCAATCTTGACCTTTAAACATCCACACGATGATGTGTGAAAAATATACAATACAAGCATAAACAACCAGTCACACATTATTTTTCTGATTTCGTCAGCTACTGTCTTATACCATATTGATTTGCTAAATATAATGTGTAGCCTTGCCATTGGGCAGAAAGTCAGTGCCCACAAACAGGCTCTCTGAGTAAAACTGCCCCATAAAATATCTTTCATAGAGAAATAAGTATGTTTTTAAAAATTTTACTTCTTGTACGAATCATCCTGACAATAAAAACATCTGATCGTGGATATAACGGATAAATAAGTGGATGTTATGGAGTTTTATTGGAATTTTATGATGTTGGAATATTGTGATGTCTCTTTGGGCAAAGCAAGTGACCATGGGAAATGGGAGAAAAAGTGCTGTTTCTTGGAGGTGCGGTGAGGAAGCACGTTTATGCAGGTCTCCAGACAAAGAACATTTCCTCTGCCCTGCATAGCATGGTTGATCACTAAAAAGGTAGCATATTCCTCCCTTCTCTGTATGTACAGCCTTTGCAAGTTAACTTCACCACCCCTCCCATCAAGAGAGGGTGTTCTATTTTCTACCCTTTGATTCTGGCCTTGGCCATGACACAGGAGCAAACGTGACAGCCCTGTCCTTTGGTGCTGGCCCTCCGGGAGTCTGCTGTGAAGAAGCCCGACTAGCCTGCTGGGTTCTGTGCAGCAGGAATGATCACCCCAGCTGTGGCCCCCTAGACTCCTGCCAACCACAAGACGCGGCCACCCAGAGCAAAACCTCTCTGCTGACCCTCAGAATCAGAAGAATGAATAGATGCTTCTTAATTTCAGCCACATGTATAGTGCTATAAACCAATGTTACCTCAATTAAAAAAAAAACATGGAATTTTGGGGTGGTTCCCTTACTTGGGAGGGGTGTCCATCACACTGCTTATGGCCAGAGCTTGGCTGACTGTGGGAGCCATTCCTTGTGAGGCCAGTGCAAATGGCAGGCTACGTGCAGATTGCCAGGCCTTTTTTATGGTGCTCAGGGTTACTCAGGTGACATGGACTCATGTAAGGTCTGAGGGGACCTGCTTGGACTGGTGACTCCCCTCTGCAAAGGGGCTTATAAATTCTGATTCCCAAAGGGACCTTTCCCTGGTCTGTTGCAGTGGTTCAGGTCCATCAAGTTGGAAACTTCTGCAACTACCTCACCTAATGGGAGTTCTTTGTGCTCTGCAGCGGCTCAGGGTCCTCTGACATTTATATGTTTCCTGGCCTGGTCCTGACTCCAGTGAGAGTCTGGGGGAGTCACTGAAGCTCCAAGGACTGGGCAAGCACAGACAACCCCACTGCAGGTTGAGAGGTGGGGTGATGTCCAAGTGTCTGCAGGCAGACTGTACCCATGGAGAGCAGCTTTGGAATTCCTCAGAGAACTCAGTTTTATCAAGGGCCTGGGTTCTAGACTGGATTGGGCCATCAGTTAGCTCTACAATAGCTTCACTTTACTGGGCCTCAGTTTCCAAATCTTTGAAGTGGGGGAGAACTGAATTGGATGGTGTTCACTGCCTTTTCTGGACTTAATGGTGCAAGCGATCCCTCATTCCTTTTGGATTTGCACTGATATCTCAGTCAGAGTTGTGATTTTGAGGGAGACAGCAAGGCCCATTTCAGAATGAGAACAGCAGCTATGCAGACAGACTTACTCAATTTGTCGTCTAGTGACCCTAAGTGACTTCTCCAGGGGAACATGACTGAGGCTCTACCAGAAAAGAACTGTTTAGAGGAATTGTTGGAGCTGGCAGTGGGAGCAGCCCTGGAAGAAGCCAGGGAGGAGGGTCTAATCTACCATGCTCCCTTGTAAATAGTCTCCCATCCAGGGAGATGTTGGTGGGTCGGTGTCTCTCCCTCCTGTCCTTTCTCTCTTTCTCCCCTCTCTCCTCTTCCACTCATCAAGTAATCCTGCATTAACAGGCAAGGACTTCAAATTAATTTCACTTAACTAATTTTCCTCTATGAATTCTTTTATTTCGTTCCCTCTTCCATTTGGTATCTATATTAATAGACTAGTTATTCTCAGTTAATATGTTTTTTTTTTAAGGGAGTAAAAAGAAAAGCAACTATTAAAAACATCACCATTTAGTACAGTGTAAGCATTTTTAAAATAACGAATATTTACTAAAGTCACCCCCATTTCAAAATCTACCAGTGGTTCCCATCCAAGAAAACCCTTACTAGTTCCAGTGGAATAATAGCCTTTCTTGCTGACTTCAAGTTTTACCACTGTCTCCATCAGTCAGCCCTACTCGCTGTTCCTGGAACATGGAGATTGTTTCCCCTTCATGGTCTTTGTCCTGGCTATTACCTGTGTCTAGAATGTTCTGAGCCCAGGTCTTTTTGTGATTTACCGCTCCACTGGGAATCAGGACTTTTCAAATTCTGCAGGATAATCTAATGTACAGGCAGGGTTGACAAATGCTGAGTTAGTCATTTAACTAATAAATACATGCAAACCACCTGGGCATACCTCATTCTCATGCAGATTCTGATTCAGCAGTGAGAAGGGGCTAGAGAGTCTCTGTTGCTAACAAACTTCTGGTGATACTCCTCTCCCACCCTGAAGATGCGATGCTAGGGAGTACACCTCAATTCCTGTCACCTTCCAAGTTGCAGCCCTGAGTGTGTTTACTGACTGAAGGCTTTGTAGCTGCCACGTCTTCCTTTACTAGTCCCAAGCCATGCCTACGCCCTGGAATAAGATGGATACACTCTTTAAGCAAGACCTCAGGCTTCATAATGTGCACGTGGGTGTTATAAAAGGACTTTACATTGGGTGAATGCTTTGTATCAAATCCTTCCATTCTAGAGCCAGAGCAGTTTTAGTCTGGACCAAGAATGAAGCTTTCATTTCTCCTGCTATGATGAAATGGGCTCTTGTTCTTCAAATCTTTCCCCGTGGCTATCATTATCCCCTCAGTCTTGCTGGGTTTGACATGGAGTGAGGTAGCCTTCAGCCAGAGAGATTTTTCTGAAGGAAAAAATGGAAAAGTAAAGATGTTGCTTGCCTTTTGGTATCCAATATCTTCTGTGTGGTCATAAATAGCACTGATTTCTGACATCGATACCACGGAACTAGATTTCCAAGTCTCAGTACTGTCAACAACTTCATCAGTTGCCTTTAAAGCATTTTCTTCTGAAGTCTTCTTTGTGCCACTTTATGTCTTCCCTGCTCAGTGTCCTCACCCAAAAGTCATCCCTCAGGCACCACATTTAGTCACTTGCTAAATCTAAAATGAAGTCACCTCTGGTCTTGCCCCATGTTGCACCAGCGGAGAAGATAATCTAATTTCAGGGGCTCCATCTTCTCTTCTCCCCAGAGTATAAACGAATGGAATTTCTCCCTAACGAGGTTAACAGGCATATTGTTGTTTCAGGGTTTGCTGACAGGCTGAAGATTTATCCCCTCCTCTCTTTTTCATGACTCTGAAGAGAATTGCAAACCTGGAATCTACCTCTGGGTCACTTGGTAATTTAAAATTGATGACTTGGAGAGAGACTGGAGATAAAGACATTCAGGAATGTGTCCTTTTATAGAGAGCTATTGTAATTTGGGGGACAGTGTTCTATGGTGAATTCTTTAGAAATACTCATTTAGGAATGCCCTTTGAAATCAGTGATTCGTCAGCCACACACTCATAACCACCCCTTTTTGAGCAGAGGGACAAAGATGCCCAATGTGGTGATTAGGGAGGTGGATCGTGGGGTGCCAGTTATAGTGTTTTCTGCACTGTAATGTAGAGCTCCAGTCTTTTTGTCTGCTCAAAGTCAGACAAAACTCTCATGCTATTAGAATTCTGCCAGTGTAGAGATTTCCTTAGAGTGAGGGTTAGTGACTACAAGGGAGCATAAGGGGTGCTTTTTGGGGTCCTGGCAATGTTCTTGATTCTTTTCTTCAGATGTACTTTGACATTTAATTGGTTGATATACTTGTGATTTGTGTACTTTTCTTTATATATCATACTTCACTAAAATATTTACCAATAAGTATCTGACAATTGTAAGCACTTTTAAATCACTTTCTACCTATGAATAAGTCACAAGTGCAAGAAATCAGTGTATTTGAAGAGTGGTTGGTTGTTCAATGATAAGATAGATTCTCCCCTCTTCTGAAATTTACATTTTTCCACTCAGACTAAAGTGCCTTGTGTATTACTTCTCTTCCTCATCCTAACAGCTTCGCTTTGATTGAGCTCAATACAGGAATAGCCATGATTTGGAAGGAGCTGTAACCTTAATGGACTTCTTTATCTTGTTGACAAAGCATATCTTAGATCCATGCTTGTGTGGAAATATGCAGCCTCCCATCAGTTATTAGCTGCTGATCTCACTGACAGCACTCGCTATCAACACCTGCAGGACAAGATGAGGGACTTTTGCGATCAAGCCCAGAGCTTCCTGGATACTAATTACGTCTCCTTACCATGGAGCCGGCTTTCCTCACCAAGTTAAGGAATGAATCAAAACATTGACACAGATTATACTGGTGCCTGCTTTACTCCCTAGGAACAAACCAGATGTAATAAATGAATGCTTGTTTTCTTTTCTCCCTCTCGTAAGCTTCTTTATTTAATTTCTGGGATGAATATACCTTAGCATGGTTCACGAATCACAAAACCCAAACAGGATATAAGCAATGGAATTTCTTCCACCTTTGTCTTCCATCAGCTAGTGTTCCTTGTTATTTTAGAGGAAACGTTAACTCAATATAGTCTCATTATACTTGTTATAATTTCCTCAGAGAATTTTCCCTTGTGTGTGTATACAATGATGTGCAATTGTCTTAGATACGTATGGCTCTCTGAACACTTGCCCCTAATTCCTCTGTCTCTAGTATTTGAAGACTTCTGCCCGAGCATGCGTGGACCAGAATGTTGGGTGTCCGGGCGCTGAGCAGAGGGCACAGTGCCAACGAGGAGTGGGCCTCAGGGTCTGCCTAGCAGGAGACTTGGGTAAGTTGCTGATTTCCTTTCCCCAGACTTCCTATCCCGCTGCCCTCCCCCTTATGCCCTATTTCTTTTGCTGACCTCAACTTGCCTTCTTTGTGCCTTGGTTGGAGGCAGTGTTAGAGCCCCCCGGAGCCGCCATCTTCATCAGCCTTTGCCCTTACGCTGGGTGGTTCCTCTTTGATTCAGAGATTCTCCCCACAACTTTCAAACATAATATCTTCTTCCAATCTGAGGATTTGGAGCTAGAGAGTTTATCAACATAAGAAACGAAGGGGAAAAGTTAAAATTGTCATTTTTTTGAGTAAAATATCACAATACTGTTTATGAGTTTTGGTGGAGGGGACCAATTTCACGGAGTGGTTACCTCTGGTATCAGTGTTGGTATTTATTTTTTGCATTGATAGATGTAGTTTCTTCAAGAAGGGACACACTGAAACTTAACATGCTTTCTTACTTTGTTTCCTCTGCTTTTCTTTTTTTAAAGATTGATTTATTTATGCATACAGAACTGGGGTACAGACCAGAGGTTTAGGAGCAGAGAGAGGCTTCACCAGAGACAGAGTGGGGAGCAGAACAGGCAGACTGACGAAGTACACTGCTGAGGGGAACAGCAGGCGGGTCAGGAGAGGTCTGCCGTGCCATGTGGGTCACCTCTGGGGCTGGGGATCGAACTTGTGCTAAAGCATCCGCAACCAGCTTCTAGAGCTTCACTTTAACCCATTGTGCCCCCAGGGCAGGCCTGTTTCCTCTGCCTTTTAGGTTCCTTCCTCAGTAGATACTACTCACAGATCCTCCCTTATGCCACTTCACCACTCACCTCCACTTGATGCCTTCACAGCAATTTACAGTCCTTAAGCATCTGTCACAGCCTGATGCTGATGGCTTTTTCTAATGATTTTGAAATTTTAAAGAATTTTATTCTGGAATGATCACTGAACTTAAACAGTGCTCTCCTAACAAATTTTTAAATATTGGATACATTTTTGTTGATTATAGGCACAATGATATAGAGTGGATATCTAGAGTATATGCATCTTGCTGAAGTGAAAGTATATGGATGTCAAATGAGGTTTTTTAGATTATCATTATATGCATGAAAAGTGCATCTGTCATAAATGTATGTAACTACACCTATGAGACCATCCAGATTAAAGAGCAGAGCATGTCCAAGGTCCAGACACCCCTACACACTTGTTAACATCACCCCCACATGCCTCTGTGGGAAACCTCTACCTGGACCCCTGAAGTATATTCAACTAATATTTGTGTGCTCTTTTAAACGGCATAAGAACAGTACATGTTCTCGCATCTGGCCTCTTTGCCCAGTATTATGATCCGACTGCATTATGTGGAAAGTTGAAGCTCATTAATTCTCACTGCTGTATTATTTATTCATTCTATTATTAATGATTGTTTTGTGGTTTCCAGTCTGGGGCTATTACGAATAGCATTGCTATGGAAAGCCTAGCACTTGTCTCTTTGTAAAAATCCATAAACATTTCTGTTGGGTCTATACCAAAGATGAAAATTGCTAGGTGATGCTGACTTTTAATGTGTCAAGACTGATTAGTTTGTGCACATCAGTGCCAAGGAAATAAGGTATGTGATTAAGCACGTATGCGTGCATTCATGCACCCAAACCTAAGAGTAGGAGCTGAAATCTTGCCTCCCCCAGGCAAAAAAGGAACTTTTTGCCTACCAGCAATTTCTGAGTTCCTGCCTTATCCTAGCTTTCCAAGGATGCAGTGTTGATTGCTTTAGTTTATTTTATGATTTTAATGAGATCACCCCACTGTTGCAATAGCTTTTCCAAGCATGACACATCCTGGCCTCATAGTGAGAACCAAGTCGATTCTCTGCTGTGTGCCAGCAGCAGCTAAAAAATTGCTCTTCATGATTTTCTGCTTTAGAATCTCCACTCTTGAGGGTAAATAGTGGAGACAGGACTTGCCGTAATCAGAGGAGGTGGTCACCTGAGGGCCACTGTGGGAAACTGCTAGCCCTTAAATAGCTCTGTCAGATATGCCCTCAGCCTCCAAGGCTGGAATCCCTAACCATCAGGTTAGACCACTGAGGCAGGGAAGAAGCCTCTGGTTGGCTGCTGGGGAAATGTCCTGATGCTCTGCATACGTAGGGAGGATCTTTAACTATCTCCTGGGGGTGGTAGGGAGTAAACTTGGCCTTCAAGAAAAGTCAGGGCTGAGGCACAGGAATAGAGGCTTTGATGGTGAAGACAGATGAGGTGACTGCAGCAGTGCGACTCAGGGGGACGGGAAGGTCTCAGGACAGTGGTAAGCGGAGCCCAGGCCTGGAGGGGATTTGTGGTGAGGCTTGTTGGTCACCTAGAAGGCGGGCCTGGGTTTGAGAGGAAGGCCAGGAGCCAAATGTCTGCTGAGAAGGAATTTGCAACTTCATGGGCTATACCTCAGGCTCTCTCATGTACAGAAAGCCATTTTCACCCTTCCACCTAAACGTGTTTGCTGTTTGCATACTCCTTAGTGTGCTAATCCTGTTTGGGTAGATGTTAGCCATTTCTTGTGGGAGAGGGTGGTGGGGCCATAATTTGATGCTTTATTCTCATCTCCAGACTAGTCAAGATTTTTTCTGTTAAATTTATAATAATTTTCTTATATTCATACATATGTATTATATATGTATTATCCATCCATACTATCCATACATGTTATTATGTATACTTAGTGTTTGATATTATTAAAGTGTGTCAGAATTGTGATTCTGAGGAGAGGAAACACATTCTTAGAAACTCACCAATATTGAACAGACTTTAAAATCTTTAGTTTGTACTGAGTATAAAATAAGGCATACTCATAAGAAACTCACATTTTACAGAAACAATGAAAGTAGAAACCGAAGGCCCTGTGCTGGCCTAGAGTATAAGCTGAAGATGTACTAGGAGTTGGGGATGTATGTTGCTCTTATTTTTAAAAAGTATTCTGGGGCCCTCCCTGGTGGCGCAGCGGGTTAAAGCACAGCACTGAGAAGCTAAAGCCGCTTCCGCATGAGTTCGATTACTGCCTGCCCCGGAGGTGACCACATGGTGTGGCAGACCTCTCCTGACTCCCCACTGCTCCCCTCAGCAGTGTACTTTGTAGATCTGCCTGTTCTGCTCCCCACTCTGTCTCTAGTGAAGCCTCTCACCACCCCTGAGCCTCTGGCCTGTACCCCAGTTCTATATGGATAAATAAATAAATCTTTAAAAAAAAAAGTATTCTGACTACTTGTTGTACAACATGAAATACACATGTTAAATACATTCCCTATCATGAAATGTCCTGCTTGGCCATGACCTATGGTGGGTCTCGTTGGGAATAGAGCACAACCTTTAATTGGGCTCCTTTTCCCTATCCCATCAAGATTTACAAAGCAAAGGAAGAGACAATGTAACGAGACAACCCTTTACATGCAAGGAGGCCTTTGAAAAATAAGAAATTTCGAATAATGTCTACAAGATCATACGAGAATGTTCATAAGTTTGCCAGAGAATTACCAAGAACTGTCAGTGATGCAAATTTCTGTCAGTAAGAGAATGGATAACCAAATCATGTAGTCATACAATGGGGGAACTTCTTAGCAGTGATGAGGGACAAGCTACTGATCATGTAATATTATGAGTGAATCTCAAAAAGGGTTGTTGAGCAGAAGAAGCCAGAATCAAGAGTGTCTACTATATGAGAATTTATGTGCAGTTCTAAAACAGTCTAACCTATGTGGTGATAGACATCACCACAGTGGTTGACATGGGTCAGGGTGGGGGATGTGAGCCGGGATTGGTTACAAGGCACTTTGCGGGGTAATGGAACTGTTCATTGTGAATGAGGCGGTGTTTTCATCATATACATTTGTCTACATCCACCAGTGTGTCATCTTAAAATCTGTGGCTTTTATTGCATATAAATGATAGTTCACACATTATAAAATAATTTTTCGTATGCAAGGGGGCATATAGCAGATGACTGATTTACCTCTCGGCTCTGCTTACCCCTACCCCAGGCTTTGTACAATGCCACGAACCTGTTGGCCTTATGTGTTGCTGTCCCTAGGGACCATTCTCGAGCCCTGGGGAGCAAGAGTCCAGAGATAAATACTCCAGGGAGCTCTGGTCAGGTGGCATTCTGGAAGGTTTTCTGTTGGTTCTTTAGTGGTCTTGGAATCCAGTCCCTGTGAGCTGAATTTTCATAGGGTGGTCCCTAGGAAAAGGGGAGGTTCCAGGTCCCTGTCTCACCCTGAAGGAGTGTGGAGCTGAGCAGGGAGAAGAATCTGGAGAGGAGACTGAAATGGATGGAAGCAGGATAGGGATCCAGAAGGTGACCTGAGGGAGGCATATGGAACAGAGAGACATGCGAAGAAGCGGCTCTTGTTTCTTGGTCCTGGCCTGGTTGAAACAGATGTGAGTGAGACACCCATGGGGAGGTTGACTATGGCAGCATTAATCTTGGTTTTGATTTTGTTCTTTTCCTCCCAGACTTGTTTGGCCATTTCTGACCCTTTTCTATGGGTCCCCACCAGAAGATGCTTTAGACTTGTGGTGGGCTTTCAGGCCTTGCTTTGGCTTGTGCTATTGGTGAGCAGAATTGAAGAATTGAATTGTATCCCCACACAAGCTGAAGTTCAAGGATAAAGAAAACTTGTTTCCTGCATAGGGATGCTCTGACCAAGGCTCATGTATTAATTCTATTTCTTTATCTTTGATGCTCTGAGATAACAGAGTGTCTGAAAGGCTCAGGAGAGGTTGCCTCTGAGATAAGAAGTGGGAGGGGCCTGCCCCTCCTTGGGTTTGCTGATTCACAGAGATAGCAAACAATTTACCTGGTGTGTGCCTTTCATATGCAAACCAGTGGAGGAGAGCTCACAGCTGCTCAGCCTCCTGTCAGGTCCTTAGACTCCAGGCCAATATTCTGGGCCACAATCACCGCCCCGCCCCCACCCCCCAGGTGCTACACACTTCAAGACAGCCCCTCTGCTCCCCAGTCCATGGAGATTATTTCAACTGATCAGCCCTGAAACTACTAACAAGGGGCTCTATGGTGATGGTGCCAGGGTAAATTGGTGGTGGGAATTTCACAGGGAAATCATACATTGTACAAAAATGAAGGCTGATGCAAATAAATATATTAAAATTAAAAAAGAAAAAAATGAGATAAAAAAAAAAACTAGCCCCTGTTCCTTCTCAAGGGAATCACAATAAATGCTTGTGCCCATATTTTTGTAAAGATTTATTTATGTATGCATATGGAACTGGGGTACAGCCAGAGTTGTGGTGGGGGAGAGGATTCACCAGAGACAGAGTGGGGAGCAGAACAGGAAGATCTATGGAAACACACTGCTGAGGGGAGCAGCGCGTGGGTCAGGAGTGGTCTGCTGCGCCATGTGAGTCACCTTCCTGGTCCGGGGTCAAAGCAGCTGGATAGCTTTGTAGTACTGTTTTAACCTGTTGCGCCACCAGAGTGGGTCCCATGCCACATTTTGCCCTTACTCCTGCCTCCTGCTCTACCCTGGTGCAGCTCTGCATGGCCCTGCTTCTTGCGGCCTGTGGACAACAAATTATATTTCCTGTGGCAATCATCTCGTGATGTTGGCCTCAACATGTATTGATATGTTCTATGAATTTATGAATAATGAATAATAATAAAACCTTCATTTTAAAACAACTTGGTGTAGTTAAAAATAAGTGTTGACAGAGAGAATACAGAGGAAGGGAATTTGGAATCTATGCAGGTGACTATTTTGCCCACGGCCTATGCTTTGGAAAGGAAGATTTGTTCTGCATGTAAAATATAGGTGCTATCAAGATGGATTCAAAGATAATGAAGCATTCCCAGAGTATCTTAGAAATATTTGGTAAAATAATATGGACTTTCTTCTAATTCAATAGAATTAGGCACAGTAGAATTAGAATGACTTCATCAACTTAACATGTTATGAATAACAGGATTTTGATAAACAACCTTAAGTTTGTAAAATACAATTCTGAAGAACCACTGTGGTGATTTCTAAAAAGATGTCCTTGCATAGTTCTCTCCTTTGAACTGTTTTCTAGTTAAGTACAATACATACTTATAGCAGAAAAATAAAAACTGACACAAAGAATTCTGGGATGGAGAGAGAGGAGGAAAAAAAAGGTTTTAGGTTGTGGTAAAAGCTCTCTCTCTCTCTCTCTCTCTCTCTCTGTGTGTGTGTGTGTGTGTGTGTGTGTGTGTGTGTGTGTGTGTGTCTGTGTCTCTCTTTCTCTGCAATACAACAAAGAGCTGTTTCTGGGCAAGACATGAATAAATATCCTTAGGGACCAAAGAAGCTACAGGGAGAAAAGAGACTGACCTCTATCTCCTTTCCCTCAGGGTTTGAAATGATCCCAATGGAGGTTTGTCAGTGGGAGGACTATGAAAGGCCCTAAAGCGACTCTCATGAGAAGAAAACTTGATGGGTCAAGGGGGGCTCAATATCAGGCCCTCCCTGTGGATGAACACAGGTGGTTTGTGACACAATGTGTGTTCCAGGCTTCAGATCTTCCCTGAAAAAAGGGATTTTGGAGACAGTAACTGAGTATGTGAATATAAACCTGGATAGAGTTAAATAGCCAGCTAGAGTAATATAATCCTTCCTTGAGGACTTGCACTGGCCTGTGGAGATCTGGAATAGGGCCACAGCTTCCAAGTGACACCTTATGGGTACTGTAAAAGCAACAGCAGTAAGCAATGGAACCCTGTAAGGAATCAAATAATATATGTAACACTTTGTTCCATATATGAGCGAGTTACTTGTATTAATTTAATTCCACTTATTGAACTCTCATGCCAATCAAATGAGGTGGCCACTAACAAAAAACACTCCTGGCCCTCCCTAGTGGTGCAGCAGGTTGGAGTGCTGCACTGTGAAGCTAAGCCAAGTGGTGGCTGCTTCAGTGCAAGTTCAGTCCCTGGCCCCAGAGGTGACCCACATGGCACAGCAGACCTCTCCTGACCCGCCCGCTGCTCCCCTCAGCAGTGTGCTTTGTCAGTCTGCCTGTTCTGCTCCCCGCTCTGTTTCTGCTGAATCCTCTCACCACCCCTGCACTTCTGGCCCGTGCCCCATTTCTGTATGCATCAATAAATAAAATCTTTAAAAGAAAACACGCCCAGGAGGAGTTGCTGCGCAGAGGTGAGGGCTACAGCTCTCTGCCTGTGGGGTGGGCGAGCGGCCGGCATGGTGCTCTCGGCGAGTCTTGGGGTTCACCTGACAGCCTGCTGGTGGTGCTTTGGGGAGGCTCCTGTACCCATGGGCGGCAGAGCAACGTGAGCATCATCACTCACGAAAACTGGAAAGAGTTGTTGGAAGGGGAATGGGTGATAGAATTTTACGCTCCATGGTGTCCTGCTTGTCAAAGTCTACAACCAGAATGGGAAAGTTTTGCAGAGTGGGGAGACGATCTTGAGGTCAGTGTTGCAAAAGTAGATGTCACAGAACAGCCGGGACTGAGTGGACGATTTATCATCACTGCCCTTCCTACTGTTTATCATCGTAAAGATGGTGAATTCAGGCACTATCAGGGCCCAAGGACTAAGAAGGACTTCATGAATTATATAAGTGAAAAAGAATGGAAGAGTATTGAACCAGTTTCAACATGGTTGGGTCCAGGTTCTATTCTGATGTGTAGTATGCCAGCACTCTTTCAGCTGTCTGTGTGGATCAGGACTTGCCGTAACTATTTTGTTGAAGACCTTGGATTATAGTTTGGGATCATATGCAGTTTTTGCTTTGGCAACTCTGCTTTCGGGATTAGTGTTAGGACTTTTATGGTACCTGTGGCATTATTATAAGGAGAGATGATCAAGTTTATATCAGAAGGTGGGCAAGTGGGTCACGCTGCTTATTCAACTAATCTGTGCAACCTATTTCTCACCTCTACTATTTCTCAATTCCCATTCAAAAGAAAGGAGACTTATTTTCCACTTTCATTATTATTTTTTAAAATCTTGGCCCCCAAAAGGAAAAACAAAACTAGTTTACTCTGTAAGGAAGAAACAGACCTCCTACTACTAATTGTAAACAGTTATTACCGATAATAAGTTTACTGATTATAATTAAGATTGAGACATAGAACTGCTAGAAATTTAATTTTAAATACTGAGCATTTCCCGCCCACCAGTGCAGTGGTCCATGCTCCGTTTTCCTGACTCCTCACCTGCCAGCATCATGCCGGAGTCAAGTATCTGTTACATATCATATTCCAGGGGCCACACACACCCCGCTCAGCTTTCCTCCTCCCTCCCTCATGGGTGTTCCTCACTCTCTTTCACCCTCCTTCTCCTCCTGCTCTCTCAGTGGTGGAGATTGATCCACAGCTCCTTTTCCAGTCATTTTCTCTCCCCTGTTTATACTCCAGTTCCTTTGGTGAATTCATTAGTTTTTTCGATATCCCCCCAAGCCTTCCCTGTATCACTGACTCCACAATGTATCTGCCGCCCAGGCTTCTCTCCTCGGCTCTAGATATATACCTCGAACTGCGTATTTGTCACGTCCATTTGGACTTCAAGTCACCATTCCAAACTGAGCTCCTCGTTGCCTCCTACTGTGCTTGTGGCTGTGTTTCATGGCAGCTGATAGTGACTCCAGCCTTGGGGAAGTGTGTCAGGCCTCACATCTTGGAGCCATCTCCATTCCTCTCTTTCATAGTCTACATTTAATCCATCAGGAAGTTCTGTGGCTTCTACCTTCCAGATAGATCCATGGCCCTCCGTTCCCACTACCTCCTTGTGTCCTCCCTGGTCTAACCCATTGTGCTTGCCTCCCTCTGCGCGTTCTTGCTTTGTTCTATCTTTGCGCCGCTTTAGTCTGTTGTCAACACAGTAAACAGTCTGAAATGTGAGATCACGGCACTTCTCTGCAGCAGTGGCTTTTCATTCCATGTTCAAAGCCTGAGACCTTAATTGACTTACAAGGCTGTGTATACGATCTGGCTCCCAGTAGACTGGGAGTACTTTGTCTCATGCCCTGAGTGCCGGCATAGATCTAGATCTAGACGTAGTAGGTACACAGTCCTTGACTAGCTAAATGAATGAAAGTGGCTATGGGAGAGTTCTTTAAACGCCAGGGCCTATGTAAATTAAACGTTGTTTTTTTTTTTTTTTTAGAATAGAGGGTTTTTGTCTTTTTTAGTTAAGTCTAGTCAGGTGTGTTCATATTTTTCACAAAAGCTAGGAGGACAATAAAGATGAGGGGAGTTTGGCCTACCTCACCAAATTCTTTTTCTTCTGTTCCCAGGACAGGGTTGAATGAATTCAGCAGCCCTCAGCTCCACTTTAATGGCACATGGCCACATCTGGCTTCTCTGAGCTCACACAGCTGTTCTGTCAACTCCCTGCGGGTTTATGTCCCCTCCTCTTCTAGGAAATTGCACTGCCTGTTGGCAATTAGCCCTAATGAAGCAGCAGGAGTTTCCTGAGGGGAATGCATTGCTGACAAGTATAATTACTATTAGCAGCTGTGGGCCTCTGGCTCCATGAAAGTAACCCATCCACCTGTCAGAGTGTGCAGCCCCTCCACTAACCCTGTACCTAGCCAGCAGCCCAGCTCTGGCAGCCCAGCTCTGGCAGCTCTGCCACAGTGGTGCAAGCAAGAGACTGGTGTTCGCCAGCCCATTCAGAGTGTTAACTTGAAATGTTCACATTTCTTTATGTGTTCATGCAGAACTGAGGTACAGCCAGAAGTGCAGGGGCGGTGAGAGGATTCACCAGAGACAGAGCGGGGAGCAGAACAGGCAGATCAACGAAGTACACTGCTGAGGGGAGCAGCCGGTGGGTCAGGAGAGGTCTGCCACGCCATGTGGGTCAGTTCCTGCGCGGGGATCGAACTCCCACTAAAGTGCTGCATCCTAATTTGTTGCGCCACCAGGGAGGGCCCGAAGTGTTCACGTTTCTGCAGCCCAGCTGCATGGGCTGTGGAGCAATAGCAAATGACCAATTCTCTTCTTTCAGTTCCATGTGAGCATTGTCTTTTTCATCCATAATGCCTACCTGCACTTAGAAAGGAGCGGGTGCCCCACAGGGAAGCAGGAATTTCTCATTGTATTTCTTTTTATGCCAAAGAGAAAGGAAACAAGCTTTGTGAAGAGTTAATAACTGATCGTCACCCTTTCTTTACAGGGTCAGTGTATGGGACTTGTTAATACACGGACTTCCGTGTCCCACTTCTGGGGAAGGTATGGAGTTAGTGAGGAGGATTTACATGGTTCCCTTTTGATGATACATTTCTTTGGAAGACTAAATCTGAGCGCAAATTCTCTTCTACTCCTCAGAGGTGGACTCTGATTGCCCTCCCTCTGGAATCTAGACTGACCTTAGTGTGTGTTGGAAGTCACACTATGATAGACATGGGTCTAGCCTACAAAGAGACTAACAGTCTTAGGGCTGTACTTTTAGTACCTTGGGGCAACCATTTTGGAAGGGATCCCAAGCTAACTAGACAGGCTATGTGGAAAGAAAAGGCGCTCTGTTTTTATTGGTCTCTCTCCCAGCTGAGCTGCAGACATCATGAGGCAGAGATGAACTGTTCCTCTATTACTTATCCAAATTCCTGACCATGCGATTTTCATATTTACTAATAACACTAAATTATTACTTGTAGCACCTACACTTTGGGGTAATTTTGGAAACAACTACAGCTTTTGTATGTCTAGTTGAGAAGGTTTACTGATTGTATTAAGAAGATATGAACTCTTGAGGCACTGATAAGGGCCTCAAGAAGAGTTTGATAAGGAATTCTCAGATGGAAGAAAACACTAAGATTAATACAAGAAAATGAAAGTATTCACCCTCCTCCTACACTCCAGTCTAGATCTTCATCAGCTATATTATGAGGTAAAAATAGTGAAAACTAACAAGAAGTTATCTAAAAAATCTGAAATTATTCAAGAAGAGTATTTGAAAAACTAATATACACTATTATCAACACTATACATCACCTTGAGTATATATTAGTCTTGTAAAATTAACGGAACATGAACCTATCACGATTAGTAATACATTAAAAGCCATGTATTCAGCACATGAAGCCAAACTTCTGTACTTTGAGAGTAGAAGTGGTTTTCTTTGCAACCATGAATATAATTAAGAGTATTAACAGAACTTTATTTTACCCCATTCTTTAAAAATGTCAGTTTTTATGTATGGCATAATTCCTACAGAATAGTACAGTAGTAGTTATGTATAAAATTTATATCTGTGTATATATATGGTTATGCCCGTTAATTTAAAATTATTATGAAATATATCATGCATATAAATCACACATATGGGGAACAAAATGTGCACATGGAAATTAAAGAATAATAAAATAATGTATACTCATGGACCAACCACCAGCTTCAGAAATGGACTGCTACCATCCTTTTAGAAGCTCCCTGGATAGCGTGTCCCTGAACCTCCAGGTGACCAATATCTTGGATTTGTATAGATAATTAGCTAATTAGCTACACTGGGCTCTTTTATAAAAATATAACTACATGTAAATATATTTGTTAACAATATGTTACTTACTTCGTCCTGATTGGAATGGTCGACGGAATCATACTGGAAGGCCTCCCTGGTGGCACAAGAGGTTAAAGTGCAGCACTATGAAGCTATCCGTAGCCACTGCAGCACGAGTTCCATCCCCAGCCAGGGAGATCCCCACATGGCACAACAGACCTCTCCTGTCTCGCCCACTGCTCTCCTCAGCAGTGTACAGTGTATTTCAGTTAATCTGCCTGCTCTGCTCCCCACTTTCTCTCTGGCAAATCCTCTTACCCTCCATATCTCTGGTCTGTACCAGAGTTTTTGTACCCAAAGATAATTTTTTTTAAAAAGAATCATTCTGGATCCTGGATTCCTGGATACAGTGATTCTGTCACTGAATTTTGTGTCTTGGTCTAGTCATCATTTTTACTGATGATGAAGACTTGGTTATTTTGAACATTTTGGTCTCAGGACTAAGATTCCTATAAGCTTTCTTTTTGTGTCTCCTGGTACATATGCAATAAGTTCTCTAGGGTACATATCTAGAGGTTACTAGATCATAGGTATCTGAGTGCTCAACTTTATTTTTCCAAAATGGATGAGTAGTTGGATTTCAGAAATAGTCCAAGTTGTGAATGAGTATATCCACGTCCTTTTACGTATTAGTCAACTCTTGTTATTATCTGACATTTTAATTTTGTCAGCTGGTTGTGTGGAAATGGTATCTTATGTTTTCACTTGCATTTTCCTGAATACTTAGGTTCAGCATCTTTTCATATGTTGTGACACCCATAAACACATGTTATGATCACATGTGAATTTCCTCTGTGGTAAAATGGATGTATCCCATCATCAGTAGACATTCTTAAATATTGTAGCCATCAAATAAGACTTGATGTCTCATGGGGTAAATCTTCTTACTTTATATATTTGTCCCAGAGTGTTTCAGTTATATGGTGATAAAGGATTGGGTATTCTGGACATTTTGATCTCAGGAGTAAGATTCCTATAAGCTTTCTCCTTGTATCTCCTGGTACCTATGCAATAAGTTCTCTAATTCTTTCTCCTCCTCCTTCTTTATATATCTCTACACAATTTTTAGAATCAGCTTGTCAAATTCTACATTAATCCTATTGAGTCTTTGATTGAAATAGCACTGACTGTATGGATCTATCTGCGAAGAACGGATATCTTGATAATACTGAGTCTTCCAAACCAAGGATATGCCAGATTTCTTCATTTAGTTAAGTCTTTAATGTCTGTCTTTATAGTATTACAATTTTCCCATCTTTTGCTAGATTATTCATAGAAATATTTACTCCCATTGCTACTTTAAATGGTGGCATTAAAAAAATACATTTTCTAAGTATTTTTTTTTCCTGGAATATAGAAAATCTATTTTTAAAAAAGATTTAATTTTTATGTAGACAGAACTGGGGTACAGGCCAGAGGTGCAGGAGTGGTGAGAGGATTTACCAGAGAACAGAGTGGGGAGTAGAACAGGCCGACTGATGACGAAGCACACTGCTGAGGGGAGCAGCGGGTGGGTCAGGAGAGGTCTGCCGCGCCATGTGGATCACCTCCGGGGCCGGGATTGAACTCATGCTGAAGTGGCTTTAGCTTCTTAGTGCTGTGCTTTAACTCGCTGTGCCACCAGGTAGGGCCAAATATCCACTTATTTTTATATTTTGAGTTTGTATTCAGCAATCCAGCCAGTCTACTGTATCAACTCTAGTAATTGATCTGTAAATTTGCTTGACTTTTTTGCAAAGGACATTATAATCATCTATAAACATTTTTTTTAACTTATAAATCCAAAGACCTTTTTCATTTTTGTTCTTTCTGTACTGATCAGAATCCCTAAAATAATGTAGACTTGCATTGGGCGCTGTAGCAGTAAACTAAGTACAAGCAACCTGAAAATTTCAGTGGCTTACAGAAAAGTGTGCTTCTTGTCCATATTGGGCTGGCTATAGCTTCCACATCATTTTCATTCTCGATTCAAGGTTAAAAAGGCATCCCCTACCTGGGGCATTATTGGAAAGTCAAATATGGCAGAGTCACACTGTGATTCTTAAATCTTTCTTCCTAAGTGGGGTGTATCACTGCCAATTTCCTTAGCCAAAGCAAGTCTGTTGGCCAAGTCTGATGTCAACAGGGTAGAGATGATATATTCCTAAACAAGGAGGATCAGCAAACATTTTGAGTGGTAATACAATCCATCTCAGAGGATGTGCTCTTAATATATCACCAATAGGGGTGCATCTTCAAAAGTGTTTGAAGAACATTGGCTTAGAAGAAGAAATCCAGTTATCCCTTTTGAGTATTTTGACTTTATCTTTCTATCAACTCCACTTTCTGTTAGTGGACTGAATCTTTTCTTGCACTGATCTCTCTTTACATTTCTCCAGGTTTCCTGTTTACCCCTCTGGTAATGTCCACCATTGTTCTTATTCAGGCCGAGTCCTTCACTTTCTTCAGGCTGTGAAGAATTGATTTCCTCACTGCAATCTGTAGAGTGTATGTGGTGTCTGGACCACCCATCTATGTGCCTTTTTACATCATTAAGCAAAATAGAAGAATTAAATGAAAGATAAAGCTTTCCCCTGCTTTCTTCTCGTAAAGAAGAAAATTCCTATTTGGTATGATTTGGTAGGTCATTTTGTAGACACAAACAAAAACAGTGCCATGACTATACATTATTGGCAACTTAGAGCAGTGGCCAGGCATGCTTGTCCCTGTATGTCACTGATGGAGTGAGAATGTATTGTCTTCAGGTATAACTTCCATTTGGCGAGTCATCTTATTTATTGTCAATGTCGATCTCTGACCACACCGATGATGTGACAGGCAGATAGAGGACAGAGAATCTTTGCCACCTGTAATTGAGGTGTTGTGATTCTCCCATTCCACTCACATGCCACCCCAAAGTGTTAGCCTAACACATCACTATCCCTTTACGATACTCCCTTCACTTCGCACTGTATATCCTAATCAACTCAAATTATGTGATTTGAGTATTGCCATTAGATCAGTGAGCCTTTCTGTTTCTTATCCTCTGGGATAGCCTGTCTGATGTATATGTGTGCCCATGTATAGTCTACCAATTCATTAAGAAAATTTCCTACCACGACAGTCCCTGTTCTGTAAATAGCTCTTTGATCCATATTAATTACATTTATTCCCCCTCCCCCAAAGGCTCTTTGAAGGCAGCAACAGTTTTTCCTACTTCCCTAATATCTTTACTAGCAGCCGGAGTTGGACATAAAGTGAGCATTTAATTAATATTTATTGATGGACTTTATTGAGTTGGCGACCTACAAGAATAATAACCTTACTGTTTGTATTGACCCTTATCAAATTTTCTAGGGATATTTCCAGCTATCAATGCCTATACTTTTGTAAAAGTATCATTTTCTTTCATGTACCATATTCCAAATAATCCTTGATCAGTGTGTGTCTATGTGTGTGTACACATGCGTGTGCACACGTATTTGTTGACTGAGATGAGGGGAGTTCGGGGAGGTTTATGAAGGTAACTCACGTTCAGTGTGCAGTTCTGTTGTCCTGTGCCGCCTGTCACTGTGCCAGAATATTTTCATTCATAGCATCATTTAAGTCATTATAAAAGTGGTCCTCAAACTTTAGTGTGCTATGAGTCACCTGGAAGCTTATTAAAGTGCAGATATCTGCATCCCACCTTCAGAGTGATTCAGCAAGTTGGTTTCAGCTTAATCCTGGAGAGGCAGAGACATCCGGGGCACAAGTAGCACCACAGGGCCCTCCTTGGTGGCGCAAGGGGTTAAAGTGCAGCCCTCTAAAGCTCTCTGCAGCCACTGCAGCACAAGTTCGATCCCTGCCCAGGAAGTGACCGTCATTGCCTGGCAGACCTCTGCTGTCTCACTTGCTGTCCCCTCAGCAATATATTTCAGTCCATCTGCCTTTTCTGTTCTCCACTGTCTCTGGTGAATCCTCTCATCCCTGCACCTCTGGCCGGTACCCCAGCTTTTGTGTGCATGCATGCATGCATAAATAAATGAAATTTTAATACAAAGTAGCACCACAGACCAGTTTCCCTTGAGATGGCTTGCCTTTTGTGCTCCTGTGGCTGTATGCACAGGTTTTGGCTATTGTCTGCTTCCTGGGAGGGGGTATGCCTTAATCTCCTGAAAAAGGGGCTCCCATTTGTCTGGGAGTAAGAAGGTAGTGAGGTGCTTATACTTTAAGCCAGCTAGGGGATGAGAGCACCAGCTGGGCATGGATCTGGGCATCAGTGCTAGTGGACATTGTGATTTGAACCCCAGTTTTCTGGGGGGCTCTATCCCAGGGCACTATCTCTTGGGCTAAGTTCCCAGGGAGTTCCGTGCCAATTTTTTTTTTTTTTTTTGCCATCAGAGGTAAAGGTGTAGGACCTGAAGAGTAGGCAGAGTGATGGTTGGGAAGTTCTCATGATGTGGGGGTGAGGAGAAATAGCAGAATATCAGCTTGATCATTAGCATTACTTATATGGATTAAAAAAAAGAATTTCTGTGTTCTGAGTTTGTGCCTAGATATTTTAATCCTTATAATCGGCCTCATTACCCATGTCTTCCATGTTAGAAATTCAATTGCAAAATGGGTAACATCAAAAAGGAAATGATCAAATTCATGTTAGAAGTGGGAGGTGGGTTGGTAGTTCCTGAGTTTCAACCTTCTTTCCCGTATAAAAAACTTGACTCGATTTCAGATGTTTTCATTGTCTGCTGTTCACGAGCTTACTTTTAAGACAATGCTGACATTAGTTATACTTTAGTATAAAACGCCCAACAACTTTTCATGTCCATTTTCCCCTTCTTCTTTGACCTCAGGATAATTAAGTGTCTTTTTCTCCCAAGAAGAAATGTGAAGCGTGTGGCGAGCCTGCTGGCCTACTTGCTGATTTATGGGTCAAGTCTCCAGTTATTACAGACAAAATTTGAAAGTCTCTGATTAAGAAGCCCTGCTGATTTAAGGATCTCGCTAGAAATATGTGCATAATGAATTATCTACAGATAATAATTCAAATTGTCCCTAGGTGATTTATATCACTCGCTTTTATTAAATTATCCATTTTCTGAGGGATAGTCAGGTCTGCACAAAGTAAGATGTAGGGATGCACATAATATTAGAAGAGGTTGATCAGAAAACAGTCTTACTGCAGAAGAGCATTTACTCCAAATTTAAAGCTCATTTTCACAGGGCAGCGAGTATGTGTGTGATTTAAACAGACAGTTTTCCAGAAAACTTTCTTTCGTACATATTTGTGTACTTGGCTTATTTAAAAATAGTGTTTTTTTGTTTTTGTTTTTGTTTTTTTTTTGCATAAAGCTAACCATTTTCTTGTGAGTGCTGATTGAGAGGAGCAGGATAAAAATAATCAAATTATTTCTTGGGGAAAAAAAAAATGGAAACATTAGTCTTCAGGGGCCATTTTTAGCGAGCGCATGGGCCTGACAAGGCATTAGTTAAGAGGATGTGTCACACTTAAATATGTGGGTTTATTTAACAATGAAACAAGTAGATATATAAGGAACCTCGCTCCAGTACTCAGAAAGACCTATTTTTCTTTCTTTCAGGGATAAAGATTATTTTTTTTCAATCTCTCTTTTTTTATGTAACAAGAGGAAGTCTTCACGAAATGCATCGATATTTAAGGAGGCAGGTTGCAGGTTCAGAGAGAGCTCCCCAGATTGTGCCCTCCCTAGGGACCTGGGGAGCCAAAATGGGGAGAGGGTGATGGCTTTGAACAGGGACTAGACCCATCTCTACTCCAAAATCTGGTTGAGGGCTGCTGTTGAAAAAGCAGCTGGAAATATTCAGGGGGAGGAATTTAAAATAAGCACACCAACCTTCTGGAAGCTCATCGATGGCTTCAGCTTCAGCTTCTCCATGTTTGATTTTTCAGGTTATTTTAAAGTTTTCCTACCTCAGGCAAGGTGATTTATTATTATTGGGACTTTATATAACTCTTTATTTTTGCAAAGTGCTTTACAGTCATTTTTCTCTCCTTATTGTGTGCTGTGCCTTCTCTCTCACCACTGTAATTGGTTTTGGGGGAGGTGGCACTTCCTTTCCTAGGGAAAAGAAGATGCTGCCTCTGATTGCAGGCCCTTTCTGAGGTTTTACTTTTGTTTTTCCTTTGCTTTTCTCCTTTTGATCTCATCCCCTGCAGCCTCCTGTCACCTCCTGTTTCTTTGCTCCTCATGCACTCATTTTCATCCCACCTGTCCTCAAATCCGCACAGCCCTCTTGCTCGGTCCCGCATCCCAGCTGGATCATTCTCTCGCCCCTAAGCTCCAAGTTGTCAAGAAGCAGCTTGACATCTGTCCTTCGAAAGTGGGCGTGCCTCTTGTGTGCTCTTGCTGCTGAGGAGCCTGGATCCCCAGGCACAGTGTGATGCTAGGGATGGGGGCTTGAGACCAGAGTTACCCCCTCCACTATTGAGGTCTTAAATCAGCAGAAAGATTAGTCCATTAATCCTGGGCCACGGATACAATAAATAATAACAATTCCCTTTTGCATACAGATATTCATGTTGAGTAGGATGACTTTGTCATTTTTGAAGGTCAGAAATAGTGAAGAGTAGCCGTTTCATGTACTTCAAAGTAAATGCTAATCACATGTAACCTTAGAGCTCATCCACAGGCTGCCGGGACTCCAGGACAGCCTGCCCTGACACTCCCCTCCGGCACCAGAAGGCAGGTGGTGTAAATTCTTTGATAACTTGGTAGCCTACCAAGTCCTTCATGTCACTTTTCTTTGGTCCCTGTTTGCTGTGATATGGGAATACTTCCAGTTACCCTTCCTCTCCACTCATGTGGTACCCCTTCAGCTGGGCCACTTGCTACTCCTGTAGCCCACGGGATACTTCCCTACACCCTCACGCTCTGCCTCTCAACCCTAACTAAACCCCTGCCCTTAGGAGAGGTCCAGGGTTGGGGGCTAGTTGGGAGGTAGGGCAGATCGTCACCTGGCTCTTCATGTTTCTCCACCCTGGGGGCTGTTGGGACTCCCTTGGTGAGCTCTGCCTCTCTAAATTTCCTCATCTCTGTCAGCTTTATGGTCAGTCTCTCTCGGTCTGTGGCTGTCCACTGTTTTTTCTCCAGTGGGCATCATCCGCTGATCCCAGTGTTTCCATCATCCTGGCGAGGCACCACCACACCTATTAGACAACAAACCACCTCTGTACTGTCAAGCTGTGTGTGCATCGTCACTTTTTCTGTGACCTTCACCTATACTCCCTTCCACTCAACTTCATGGGCTCTCTACAGTGGCCTGACCTATGTGCATACAGTCCACTCTGACTGAGTTTTCTTACTGTATTCCCCTCACTCATGCACCCTTCACACCTGTTGGTCCTGTTGGTCAACCTCAAAGGTGAGCTCCTCACTTGACCCACTACTTTCTCCTTACATAATATCTGCTCCCTCCTGTTTTTCCTTTGCTACCTAGCTTATATTCAGTGTTTGTGCCAGGACCCTCAGCATCTTCGTTACATCCCTCTGTCAAATCCACATTCCAGAACTGTATTGGATGGATCCAACTTATGCCGTTTGCTTACATCCAGACCCTCAAGCGCTGTGGAGAAAATCACACCACTGGCGGAACTAGTGATCCTGACTAATTCCACCTGACGCCAACTATGGAGGCACCTAGAAGCCTCTCCCTGTTTGTATAGTCACTTCAGCCCGTCTCAGACTCCACAGGACCCACAATAAATCTCCACTCTCACCTTATCTGCGGTCACTCTCTTGCCAGTTTGGTCTCCGCACAAGTACCTTGGTTCTACCTCACCAAGGACACAAGTCATAGGTGGGGCGGGGTGTAGCAGCACACACGATTTCTGTCTGTACCTACACCCACGCCTACACATATCCGCACCCTCTTCCCTCCTTCCAAATTTCAGCCTTTCTACTCTTAACGAGCCTATTCCACAGCAGCTTTCTCTTTCCCCACCCCCTCTCTCATTTTCAAGCTAATCTTAAAAGGACCATCTGTACCTACCACCTTCTTTTCCCACCTCCCCTGGACTCTTTGACCCACCACACTCCTGGCGTTTTCCTGTGTTGAAATATTCCTTTCTTTTGATTTGGCGACACGGACACATTCGCTTTTCCTCTTACCTTCTCAGCCACCTTTTCTCAGTCTCCTGCTCAGCCTGTAATTTTAATAGTGGCGATCCTTGGGACTCTGTCCTTGGCAGCCGTCTGTTGTTACTCCTTCGATGCCCCGGGGAGAGCGTACAGATACTCACGACTTTTGTTATCTCCAGCTTGCTCTCTTCCCTCTGGGGGTACCCACATTATGCTGTGTTCTCTTTCACTTTGTTCTCCACTGGCTTTTCTTTCCCTTCATCATTTGGTGTGGGATCACTCTCTGCCCCAGGGCTGTAGCCAACACCTAAGTATTTCTAACACAACCTCCGCTTTCATTATCCGTTGACCAAATAAAAGTGGATTGTTAACAGACTGCATCAGTGGCAGTTGACATGGTATGTGCATTTGCAGTAAGCTCCTGGTTCCAGAACTTACATTAATTGACTTAGTGGTGATTGTTACAGACTAATCTTGACTTCTTGAATGAAATTTGAGATTCCAAATCCAGAAAAATCTGTTAGGTTTTAAAAAAGGCATCTGAAATTCTTCAGTGCAAATGAACATATTTGAGCCTGTGCATAACAAGCAGAAGGAGCCTGAGACTTATTTTGGGTTACCCAGTGGTACTGAGATGTCCCCCTGCTTCAGTACAGCTTGGCGACAGATTAAGAAAATGAGTTATGTAGTTGTCCTCAACCAGCAAATCATCATAACCAGTAAAATGTATGTAGTGCAGAAAGAGTGTGTGATTTGAATATGGTGTATCAGCCTTGCAAATAGTTACTCCCAGAGAGAGTTGCAATTTGCTGTATGTCAAATGGATGGTAAAATGACTCGATTCATTCAGTGCACGATCTCTAAATCTCTTGGGGGAAGGAAAGGAAGGCTTGAAAATTCTTGGTTTTATACTTCCATTTCAGTTTGTAGAATACGAATTATGATAGGAAGCCCCACCCCCCACCCCCCCGGAACTTGCTCCACTGAGTAAGGCTTCTCAGATGATGTTTCCAGTTGATGAGTCTTCTCTCGCTAAACATGTTTAGCGAGAGGTACAACACACTTTGAAAATGCCTATGAAAGGAATTTAATCATAGTATAAAGACTCCTGGGGTGAGCATGGATAGCACAATCCTGCCCTGTTCACCATTCCAGGTTTCTTTAATATGTTCTGCACAGTAACACTTCATATGGCAGTGAGGATGCTTGATTTGGGCATTAGGATGTTTCTGATCTCCCAGGAAGCTTTTCTGCCTCAACAGGTGGCAAGCCTCCATGGCTGTCTTTGATGAAGTCATTTACCTTGGTGCCAGCAGAGGAATAGGGGGAGAGTGCACCTGGAAGGTAGGCATCGGATTATGCGTGGTTTGTGGAGTCAGATGATTATTGACGGTCAGCCTGGAGAAGAATTAGGTTGTATGTCCTTTACACAAGGCTGCTGATCTGCCTTTCTGGAAACAACGGGAATCAGGGAAATAAAAGGAAGGGGCTCTTTCGTCTCTGTGCCTTGCCACGTCCAGTGTGTGCTTTGCTCAGGAGAGACTGTAAAACAAATTCTGATGGGCATTGTATATATGCGGCCAAGTTTGACTGAAAATTTGCACACTAATATCTGTTCATCTGCCCCACTTGGGGCAGTATCTTTGAAAACCACAGAATGCATGCTTGAAACGCTAAACAATGTAACACGTGCGGCCTGCGCAGTTGAGCCTGTGTTAGTTAACTTTTGCTGCAGTAGAAACTTAAAACTTGGTGGCTTTTTATAGCAATCATTTCTGCTGCTTTCAATTTGGTGGGCTGCCTGGCGGGTCTTCTGTTCTAGGATGGCTCTACTGATCTCTGTTGGTTTCCTTCATGAGTTTGCAGTTACCTGCAAGGTCCGCTGGTGGCTGGATAATTCAGAACAACCTCACTTATGTTTCTGGAACTTGGCGAACTGTTGGCTGGCTGTTTGCCAACTGTGGTTCCTCTTCATGTGGTATCTGATCTTCCAGAAGACTACTTGAGACTTGGTGGCCTTGACATTAAAAGCACAGCAACAGAGTCAACCCTTATATTTAAGGGATCTATAAGCCTTGCTTGGCTGATGTTGGCTATAGTCCCACTGGCCAGAGGAATCACGCAGCTCAGATTCAAGGAATGTAAGAAAGTACTCCCGACCTTGATGGATGTTGCAGGGAAGACCTGCAACATCAATATTGTAATATTGTAAGGAAGTAGGGGTTGGGATAGGTTATGGGTCATTTTTATAATCTACCACAGAGCCAGTTAGAAGTGGCAAAGCATTTTCATGAGCCTTAATCCACACTACAACCATGTGAGAAAGAAACTGTGAATCCCATTGTATGGATAAATAACCTGGTTCAGAGAATCTGAGTAGCTTAATTACATAGATACAAGCTATAGCATTCTTATCCTGCATTACAGCAGCCCGAATTAAAGCAAAACAAAACAAAAACAAAAACAGGGAAACCCCCTGTTGTCCTGTTAGCTCTGAAAGCATGCTCATGGTACCTCAGCTTGGGTTTTCTTCTTTATCCAATGGTTCCCACTTTTATGAAAAGCCACATTACTGTCTGACTCTTGTTGAAATTCAGATTCCAGGGCTCTACCAGTAGTTCTATTTCATCCAGTCTGCTGAGGATCAGGGGTGTGCAGGCCCCCACCCCCACCCCCAGGAGACACCGAGGCAGCTTCCTCTGTTGGAAAGCCTGGCGTGTAGAATACTGGGGAATCATAGGAGGTCCGTTTTCTTACTGCAGTAGAGAACCCAGACACCACCGTTCCTTTACTCATCTTTCCAGATCCACAAGTTACAAGAACTAGGATAACATTTAACTTCCTTGGGCCTTTGCCTTGACAGCTACAGAATAAGGAAAAGAAGAAAGAGCCCATAGGGTCGTGTGAAGAAGAAATGAATCGCCTCAGAAGCGCTGAGACTGGGGCCGTATATGCGCTGTGTGATTTTTCTTGTGTCTTCATCCTGAGACCCATTGATAAAGCAAGTCTAAAAGTGGAAAAATTGTTTCTAGAATGCTTTCCAGAAATGCACTGGCAATGTCCATAAATGAGAAATGATGGTCAAATCTTCGTCAGCTCTTCAGAAAGCACACAGCCCTGTTGGAGGGGCGGGGGGAAGTTATCAGATTCCTCAGAATCCTAAGAATCATGAGTGGACACCCTGCCAGGCCTGGAAGGCAGCAGCTGCTGTCATTAGAGGCCAGCTCTATGCACGAGAGGCACAGAACCCCGCCAGTCTTTTCCAAGTTGCTAAGAACATCTGGTGTCAGCACTATTGTGTGTATGTTTTCAGGCTCTGACAAAATGTATCATGATTCTATATAAGATGTAGCCTTACCCAAGTCAGTTGTGTCTTTGTGGACAACAGCCCTAGAAAATACTTCCTTATAATAATTTTGAATGTTCAGATCTAAAATATGGCATGGGAATATGTTATTTCCAGAACTTACCAGATATTTCAGGAAGCTTTTGTGTTAAAATGATGCCCAACTAGCTTGTTTCTTACAGTTTCACCATTTGGGCACTTTTTTTCCCTGTATGTTATGCTGCTTCTCCCATTTATGTCTCTATCCAGTCTGTTTCTCTTTTCTCTTCATAATGCTGCTTTGTAAGTGTCATGGTTTTCCTTCTTCATTCTTTCTTTCCTGTTTTAAAAAAAGCCAAAGTGCCCTTTGTATCCAGACAACCAGACGCCAGCTGAAAATGTGTGCCTTTATTCCTTTTTATGGTATTTGAGCCCCATCTGTGGTCGTCGGCTGTGCCAGTAGAGGGAGCACACCTCCCACATTAAACTCCACCGGAGGTGCTTGGGTGGGGTGTTTTCCCCTCATCTGTCATTTTTGCTGCAGTGAGATTGTAGTTGGAAGCTGGTGCAATACAAAGCAAAACTCCTCATCTTGCCTAGACTGGAGCACATACTTTTCTGACTCATGTCAGCAATGCAGGGCTCAACAGCAGCTGGTCTAGATAAGAGGTAGCAAAAAATAATGAAGGTTGGTGCCCGCATGTGTGCTGGGTGCCATGTGTTCTGTTTTTGAAAAGTTAGCAGCTTCGTTCCAAACATACTCCTTTCCCCCATCCTCTCCTTCCCATTCTCCCTTTCGAGTACCCAGCCCTCATCTCTCTGCTGTTTCTCTTCAGTGTCCAGCCTCCTAACACACAGCAACACACACTTGTCTAAAGACCTCCAAATTAAGTTAAGGCTGGTTAGAGCTGCAGAGAAACAAATGTCAGCCAATACCAAAAGCAGGAGGGCCCAGGCTTCTAGAGGATTCACGTTGGGATTTGGGGCAGCCCTTGTCTTTGAACAGACTGCTGTCATTTTCCTTATTGTTGTTGAGCTGACATCTCTTACGAATGGGCTCCAGGCATGGAGAATTTAACTAAAGTTACCAAATGATGCTGTCAAGCAGCTGATTTGATCTTTTTCATCAAATCAACCAGCTGTTTTAAGTCTTTTCTATGTTGGGGAAGATGCGAGTGTCAGCTTTTGAATGAATTAGTGGTCTGTATGTTGCCTCTTACAACATTATGTGCTTTGGAGTACCTGTTAGATATTTAGTCTATCAAAGGTCCATTAGAGTGAGTGGGGATACTTTAGGAACCCCACAATTTCCTGGGTCCAAGTCCTATTCTGTAGCATTAAGAATCTTTGGACTTAGGTCTTGGGAGTTTGCATTTTTAAACAGTTCCCCCAAGGTGCATCTCATGTACCTGACCCTTGGGACCAGACTTAAGAAATTCTTTGATTTTTTTTTGATGGCATCTTGCCTGTTTCAGCTTTCTCCCCATCCCATTCTGGAGAAAGAAAAGCTGAGGGGCCATGCACTGGGTGAAACTTTAGGCTGGGAACAAATAAATCCAATTTATTTTATATTTTTCTGAGTTGAGGGCTGGAATTTTAATTTGTAAAAAAATAATTCAGAAAAGTTCATTTGAGCCAACAACTTCTCTTGGGGAGGGGAAGCCTACCACTTGATTCTGTTGATAAGCAAGTAAAGGGTGCTTGTCCTGAGACTCTTAGGGTGGCATCTTGTGGGAGAGAAACTGTAACCAACCTCTCTGTTCTTCCACATGTTTAAGGGTCGTAATATTTATCCTGTTGTCTGTTCTGTACCAAAAAGCCAAAATACATAACTGCTTTGAATGAGTTCGTGTAGAAATGTAATGATTTGACTGATTCCATGATGTTGTCCACGTTTGTAGGGTGGTGTCACTGAGCAATGGATCCTCTTCTTGATGTCTCTAGATTAGATCATGACATCAGGTCATTGAGAAATCAGCTTTATTTGTGAATTGATTGGCAAGGAGATAGGAAATAAGCTCAAATCTGCCTCTCCAGTTAACAAAGAAAATGAGGTCATATGGGTTTTGGAGACCAGGGTCGAGAACAAAGGAGTTAAATTTTATTGATTCAGAAGTGGGTCAGGGCAAAGAATGGACTTGGCTGAAGTCTGTTGTGAGACACGAGGCACTTCATGCAAGAAGTGTGTAGAGGCTTATCTTCAGATAACTGACAGTTTGAATTTCTGTTGGTACACTCCTGCCTCTGAGGGTAGCCCCCGCCGCCCCCCTCATTCCTAGCACCCTGTCTCTCCCCTGTGTTCTCAATCTCCAGCCCACCTTGGTGCTCAGCTCAAGGTCACTTGTTTCTACTTGCTTAGGCACTGCCAGATAAACTGTGTGTGTAAGTCTAAACATCCACGACAAAGTTCGGTAAGTTTTGTTTCTTGTTTTTGAGAATCTGAGACAAGTCCAACCGTTTAGCCTCTGTTTCAGTGGCAGTCACGTCTACGTGTCACCTGAAATCAATTCTCCCTTTGCCCTTAGTAACAGAACCCTCATTCTAGTCAAAGTGCACAAAGACTGCCCCAGTCCAGTTAAAGGCGGCATTTCCCAGCCTCCTTTGCAGAGAGTCGTGGCCAGGGAACTACATTCTCGACAGTAAAATATAAACAGAAATGGTGCATGGGATTTCTGTTTAAAGGCGGTGGACTCATTCAGGAAGAATCCTCTGTTGTCTTTTGCTCTTGATCCTCCCTGTCTCCACGGGTATGGGGCAGGACAGCCGGAGCGCCCATTTAATCAGTGTCTGCAGACAGCCCCCACCTACCTCTGTACCATCAGAAAGCCCCAGCGCATGCTGTTTGAAATGCCCATGACACGAAGGTATAGGAAGCATTCCTCGTATGTTGTGTGCACACAAGCAGGTGGGTACCCCAGAGAAGCTGTGGCTGACTCTCCTTTCCCTTTTCTTGGGGCACGTGGAGGGTCGATGCCTGCCCTGGCCTGGGAGGAAAGCAGACAACCGGGCGCCCAGCCCAGAGAAGACACCAGGAGGCGTTTGCCTCCTGGGAGGGGTGGGTTTGCTGGAGGCCAACCTTGAGGATGAAACCCATGCTGAGTTGGCAAAACAAAAGATGGAACTGAGGTTTCTGATGTCTTTGTGGCACTATTCCCCCAATCCTGGGCAGTCCACCTTCAGATTATTTCCACATCAAAGAATAAACATGGCATGTTTTTTCAGTTTTGTATGTGGCTGATACCCTAACTGGGAGGCATTGCAAACCTTCTACCGTAAAGCGTCTCAGACTTTAGCCTGTATCAGAATCTTCTGGAAGACTTTCCAAAAAACAGACTGCTAGGCCCTAACCCCACAGTTTCTGGGTTATAGGTCTGGAATCTGTGAATTGCCTTTTTTTCCCCCCTAGTAAGTCCTCAGTGTTTTTTTTTTTTTTTTAACTTAATGATTTATTTATTTATTTTAAAGACTTACTTATTTATACAGAACCGGGGTACAAGCCAGAGGTACATGGGCGGTGAGAGGATTCACCAGAGACAGAGTGGGGAGCAGAACAGGCAGATCGACAAAGTTCCCTGCTGAGGGGAGATGATTTTTATTTTTAATTCTTTTTTTTACATCATTCTTCATTTTGTACAGTTTTCCATCTCAGTTTAGTCCCTGTGTGCCATCGCTATAGTCCTGTGTCCTCTTCTCACCCCAGTTAGGTCCTCATTAATGCTGTTTGGCCTGGGACTGTGTTTTGTAATCCACATTCTTTCGTGATCATCTTAATTTTAAGGCAGTTTTCTACTCTGATCACTTAGGATCAGTGTCGGTCAGCTGATACCTCATTTGATAAACCCTCTCTTAGTAAAATGAATGTACATGCTCTATTCTGTTGACTGTGAGCCAAGTCACTTGTAGATTACTTGGTGCACGAGCTAGTGCCATTCGGTTAGCCATGCCTGCTGTCTCTCTCCCTGCTGCTAATTCCTCTCTCAACCTCTTAGCCAAAATATGCAAACAACTTCCAGAGAAGCAGCTTACATTCCACAGGGAATTCCTCCACGCTCACTAGTTCATGCTAAGTTCAGGATGGAGAAGAAGAAAGTGTTCCATCCTCCTCACTTACGTTGGGCAAATGACCTCCGTGCGCGTGTGCGTGCATGCATGTGTGTATCTCTGCTGGGAGACAAAACCTATGTAGGTGGTGAGGGCAAATGTTTTTGTGCTCAAGGACTAAACTTCCGGGTGGAGAATGGGACTTCACTGGGGACTCCTACCCCCAGCGTCGGCTCGCCCTCTGTTACTGGTGTGTGCTAGAAGCTGCCTGTCTTTGCATCTTCAGGGTGGCTGGGTTAAGTCCATTCATTGCACTGTGGCCCTTCCCACTTCCGCTGTCCTTCTCCAAGTTCCAAGGAAATCCTTTCTCTATTAATATCCCCAAACCTTTTTTCCTAATTCCATTACACGGTGTACTTTGGAGTCAGTCCTTCCTGACTTTGAAGCCAGACTTGACTATTTACTTGCTCTTGGAGCTTCCGCAGGTGACGGAGTTTGATAAGATTCAGTGACCTCATTTGTGAAAATGAAGCTAATCATGTCGCCTGCATATGGTTGCGGTAGAGAAGAAATTAGGTGATGCTTATGAAGGACTCAACACAGTCCCCAGCCCCTGGTTAATGTCCAATACACTAGTCTGTAGCTACAGTAGTCTGTTATGACTAATGGCAGCAGCTCAAGTCACTGAAGAAAACTTCAGTCCCAGTATTATACCAAAAGCATGCACCACAAAAATAAAAATGGACACATTGACTGTCATCAAATTACAAATTTTTGTTTGGCAAAAAGACTTCCTTGTGATGAAAAAAAGTCATCAGTTGGAAGAAACTATGTGCAGATCATATATTCAACAAGATTCATATTCAGTATAAAGGACTCCCTAAATTCAGCAGTCAGAAAACCAACAGTTCAATTAGAAAATGGACAAAACACTTGAACGGAAACTTCACTAAAGAAAATATATGAATGACAAATAGGCACACGAAAGTTTATTGGACACCTGCAGCCATTCGGGAAATGCAAATTAAAATCATGATAAGATACCACTATATTCGAATGGCTAAATAAAAATTACTGATAATACTGTATTCAGGTAAGGCTGCAGAGATACTGAATTTTTCTTACATTCATGGTGGAAAAATGGCAGTTTCTTGAAAAAAATAAATGTACACTTATACAATGGAGGAATCATTATGATCCAGCAGCACCATGGAATACTACTTAGCAATAAAAATGACTGTTGACACACACAACAACTTGGATAGATTGTAAGGGCATTATGTTGAGTGTCTTAGTCTTTTTGGTGTGCTATAATAAAATAGTATAGACTTGAGTAGTTTATAAACAACAGAAATTTACCTTTCTTGGTTCTGAAGAGTGGGAAGTCCAAGAGCCAGGTGGCAGCATGTTGCTTTGGGGAAGGCCCCCTTCATGGTTCATAGCCTTCTCAAAATGTCCTCACGTGATGGAAGAGGATGAAGGGAATCTCGGTGGGGGTCTGTTTTATAAGAACGATAATTCCCTTCACGAAGAATTCACCCTTTGGGTCTAAGCAACTTCCAAAGGTCTTAGCTTCTAATACCATCATCTTCAGGGGTTAGAATTTCCACATATGAACTTGGTGGTGGCGGGGGTGGGAGGGGGTGGCTGGGCACAACATTGAGATCATACCACTGAGTAAAACAAGCCAGTGTCAAAAAGCTACATACCTATGATCCCGTTGGTGTGATACCCCCTAAATGGCAAAAAAATGGAGATGAAGGCAGATGAGGGAGGGAAGGTGTGTCTAAAAGGCAACATCACCACTTTGCAGTGATGGTTCTGTACCTTTATGGTGGTGGTGATTGCATAGATTCACGTATGTCATCAAATGCCATAGAATTAAGTGAGACATACAAACATGAATGTATGCAGTAACTGGTGAAATCTGAGTAAGAGCTAGTGTTTAATATGTTGTATTATGTCCATTTTCTGGTTTTCCTGCTGCATGATATTTATATATGATGTCACCAGGCAGTAGCTGGGTGATGGGTTTATTGAGTGAAAAGTAATCTTTAATAATATTGATTTTCATGCTGATTCATTGGGTTAAAGCTATGTTCTGAAGAGACGTGATTGGTACTGGATTTTTCTTAAGACAATTGCTAGGTTGAACTTTTTTTCTTTCTTGAGCTGGCTGTATGTCATATTACCATCAGCATTGTAACATTCTGGAACAATACAGATTATTGAGTGGGAATAAGTTTTTTTTTTTTTTCAAAAGGAATTTAGTGTTGAAATTATTTGTAATCATAATACATCTTCCCATTACACAAATGTCTGTTTTCTCTGGCCGGCTTTAAGTTCTACTCAGCAGTGATAAGGTGACTTTCGTAACACCTTCCTAAGCATGATGAGTTAAGAGTGGATGGCAGTAGCAGACAGTGTTAAAAGTCACTCAGAGATGCAGCCAACATAGGAACCCCTTAAAAGAGGAGCAGAACGAAAAAAAAAGGAGCAGAACGACTCAGCCCTTAAGCAGTGATCTTATTTAGATGCTACACTTCAGCTGGGAAGAGATTTTATGACCAACTCTTAGAGCCTTAAAGATGAAGTCTGTAATATAAACATCCTAGAAGGATTAACTCTAACAGCACAAGGCGGGCTTGGCACATACTGCCATGTATTATTTTGGTTCTCTTCGGCATGAAAGACATTTCCATAGTCAGCGTAACACTTCTGTTTATATGATTCTCATCTCCAAAAGTTTTAGATGTGAAACAAAGCTGTGTAAAGTTGATTCATGAATCTTAATGTCTGTGTTAGTTCACAGTGTCTAGTGAGACTCTGGGTTTTAGACTGGACTTTGTTCACTTCTTTCTGACGAATTAGAGCTCTTGTTTTAGGACAGGAAAGAGTTCATTTGCATTTGCTCTGTCTTGTCCTTGCAGGAAGAAGTCAGCGACTCGGAACCACTACCCATTTGCCTTCTGGAATATCACCTAGGATAGTTTAGTTATATTAAAATAAGGCCATGAGTAAAGAAAGTAATAAAACTCTATCACTGCTCAGCTTTTGCTAAACTCTGTCGCCAAGCCTCTATGTATACTGTTCTCTCTATTTGGAGGGCTCTTCCTGCCTTCTCTCACCGCAAACTGCTTCAAGGCTTTCTAGTAATTTTTTACTCATCTTTCAGAACTGCAAAATTTACATCCTAGAGGAAGTCCTTGATTGGATCAGGTTCCCCATTACACTTTCTTGGCATGCACGGGCATTCTCTCTCATAGTATTTATCCCAGATGTAAGTATGTAAGTCAATAGTTAATTTACATATTATGTCTTTTCTACTACACTGTAGAGTCCACGGGGACAGAGAGGTGTGGATTTATACAGATGACGTACTTACCTATAGCCCCATTACCATACAGGCAGTGTTGCTCAGTAGTTTGTTGAATAAAGGAAAGAATGAGTGAATACCCAAGTAGAAGTGGAGGGGTAGTAATAGTGGCAATATGTAGCATTTGTTGAGCATGTACTGTTCATAATACTAGGAATTGAGTTGAATGTTTTGCATATTTATGCCACTCACTTCTTACCCCAACCCTAAAGTAAGTGCAATTCTTAGCCCCATTTAACAGATAAGAAAACTGTAAAGTCAGAGAGTTGAAGGAAGGGAGTTGTCCCAGGTCACATAGCTGGTAAGATTTGGGGGTCACAGAACAGCTTTTTTATCATTCCTTTATGTGTCTTTCTCCCTCCTCTCTTCATTTCCTACTTGTACTCACCCTTTTTGTGTGGAGAAGATTCCTGATGGTTATGTCTGAGACAGTAACTTTGTTCTGGACGTTTTTTGAGGACATTGCTCCCTAGGGAGAAGCTGCTTCTAGAGCACACATTTGATTGGGTGGCCAAGGGCAGATGGAATTGCCTGATTCAGGGCTTCAGCGCATCTCTGAGGCAGTCTGTGTGTGTTTGGGTGATACGCTGAGGCAGGTTCAAAAGCTCTCTTCTGCTCATTCCAATATATATGATAATATTGTACTTTCGTTACAGGGGATGTTTTTTAGCCGAGGGTCTGAAAGTTCTTTTTCAATCTATCAATTTCCAAAACACAATATGCTTTTAAATACTGACTCGTCATGCTACTGAAGATCAAATACGAGGGCAGCAAACTGCCAATATTTAATTGTTTTTCACATCTGACTCATGGCCCTCCCCACATCAGTGCCAGCAGTGCTTTCATCGTGACTATCACGGTTACAGTTTTAAAATATACGGCACATCCGAGCAGGCACCAGTAGTTTTCTCAGTGGCATTTGGAAGTGTGTTAAAAATATGCAGCTCGACTTTTCACCCCCTTCACACCCTCTTCGTTTCCCTTTCAGAGAGCTCAGAGGGAGGCATAGTGGGAAGAAAATCAGCCCAAAGAAAGGAAAATAGAATCCCCCCCCCCACAGAAAACAATGTGCATAAACAAATCTATTGTTCTTGAGTCAGGTTCTGAGTCTCACGCCTGCCTTTTTGTGTCTCTCATGTTATTTTGGCTTGATGGTGACTTTCCATTTAAGAGTGCTCTTTTATCGACCTCCCTCGCCGCCTGTCTCCATCCTCCTCCTGTTCCACTTGATGCTCCGGCTCCAGCTCACTGTAGTGTCACTCCTGGTGAGCCTCCTCTCCCTTCAGCAAACTCGTTCACTTTATTGGGGTCCCTTCCTCACCCCCACTCTCTGAGCTTCCCAGATGCTAGACAGGTCTTTTCAATTCCAAAATATTGTTTCTGAGCCTGGACCCTGATGGTTACCTAATTTTATTTTCTTCATTAAATCCCTATGCGTTTTATTTTTAAAATCTCTTCAGGTTTTTTTTTCTTCTTTCTAATTGGATTTCCAGTTTCATGTTTCCTGTCCAGAATACATTTGGCAGAGGGTTTTCTTCATTTCTTTATTTTTCTTTCATACTGAGTTGCATTGGCAAAGCTTTTCAGCCCGGCTTTGGCCTTCAGCTGGGTAACCGAGGCAGAGTTTAAGGCAGTGAGTTGGAGGGCAGGTGGAAGGAGTTCAAGGCCACGCTCAGGTCTGAACTTAATCATCAGAATCTCATCTGTAAAATGGAAATAATGATATTTCCAGGCCTGCTATCTCAAATGAGATAAAATGATGTAAAGACACTGCAATTGTTTCCTGCTTGGGGGATTTGAGTCTTTGTGGAACTTTTATTTCCATAAAGAAAGAGGCACCTTCTTGCCCATAGTACAAGGGCAAAATAAAATGATATAAAATGTTAGCTTAAGCATCAGAAGCTTTAGAATTTTATGACATTCTTCAAGAGGTTCGAATTAACCTCTTGTTAATACCTTGGTGGGGTCCTCCCAGTGGTGCAAGAGGTAAAGTGCAGCACTATGAAGCTGCCTGCAGCCCCTGCAGCACAAGTTCGATCCCCAGCCAGGGAGCTGACCCACATGGCACAGCAGACCTCTCCTGTCCCGCCCACTGCTCCCCTCAGCAGTATATTTCAGTTGATCCACTTCTTCTGCTCCCTACTTTGTCTCTGGTAAATCCTCTCACCACCACCCCCAACACCTCTGGCCTGTACCCCAGTTTTGTATGTATAAATAAGAAAATATTAAAAAAAACACCTTGGTAACCCTGACACGGAGAATGTCCCTTGTATCTGTATCTCTCAGGAATAGCAACGGCCCCAAGAAAGTTGTGGAGGAAGGGCAGCATATGAAATTTTATTTGCAATATTAAAATTAAATTAGAATTAAAAGACATCTTAGGTCCTAGGATCCAGAAAGTATCATTCAAATTTCCTATATAAAGGTGGAATCTTATTTTCATCACTCACTACAGGTTGTCATCTAAGCTTCGCATGACTCCTTTTAGTCGTCGGTCCTTGCCATTAAGAGAAACAACCCCTTTCACTGCCACATACCTAGGTTTGTGCAAAGTTGCACGTATTGTTCACCCAGTGACTCCCACAAGTCCAACTCTTGCCTGGAGAATGCTTGGATGCTTGCAAATGGTTTCTGGATTACCCTTTTCTCGAGGCTAAAATTCCTATTCCTTTAATGGTTTCCCATAATTTGGATTTGCATGCTCTTCAGCATGCCAGACCACTCCATTCGCCAGTGTTCTCTGTACAACAGCACCCACTGGGTGCAGCGCTCTGGACCTGCACTCACCGTAGACAGCGCCATGTCACCAGGGAGGCTCACTTGCCTCGGGAATATGGGTGCTGCCTGAGGTTTTTGAGCACTGAATTGCAGTTTATAAAACTTAAGCAAGAACCAATCAGCTCATTTTCATGTGGATGTCAAGAACTTCCATCAACCTACTAATTTTCAGTAAGATGATAGCGGCCTTTAAGTTAAAGTATTGATAATGAATTATTGTTCTGTAGAAACCAGAGGTCTCCATTCAATGTAATTGGAACCGTGGGACTACTTAAGTTTATGATAACCCATGTGTCATGTTTATGCTAAAGACAGTTCTTTTTTATGATTATTTTTAACCTTTATTGAGTTTTTACTCTGCTCTCTCAGCATGTAAACACAGCTGAGGTTGTGTAATTGTTGCTATTTTATAGATAAGGTACCCAGGCACAGAGAGGTTTATTAATTTGTCTAAGGTCATCCAGCTAGCAAGTGGATCAGAACCTGGAAACTTGAACACCAAATGCTACACCTCCTTACCTAGCCAGGCAGTGCATAAATGGAAAATAGTCATGGTAACTGGTAATTTTTTTTGCAAAAGAAAAAATGTGAACAAGACTGTCTTAAGTTCCTCTTTCCATGTTTCCCAGTTCTTTTCCATGGAACGTTGGTACCTTACGATAAACTGGAGTCGAGGGAGTAAGAGTTCCTGTTTTTTTAAAAAATATTTATTTATTTATGCATACAAAGGAGAAGGGACGGTGAGACGCTTCACCAGAGCCAGAACGGGGAGCAGAACAGGCAGATCGTCAAAGTACACTGCTGAGGGGAGCAGCGGGCGGGTCAGGAGAGGTCTGCTGTGCCATGTGGTCACCTCCGCGGCAGGCGGGGATGGAACTCATGCTGAAGTGGCTTTAGCTTCTTAGTGCCGTGCTCTAACCCGCTGTGCCACCAGGGAGGGCCCCCTCTTTGTTTTTTGTTGTTTTTTTTTTTTCCAGAGATTGGCATCAAAGTTAGGCATCAAAGTTAGGTCTTCTGACATTTTACCAAAATTCCTTGGGGAGGGAAATTACTCATATTTCTAAATCTTTGTTCTCTCTTGTTCAATTTAGATAACTTCTATTGATCAAAATTCAAATTCATGACTCTTAGGAATCTCTATTCTGTTATTAAATATGTCGTGTATATGTCTCTTGCGATTTTTCTGTTCTAAAATTTCTTTTTGTTGTATTTTGACTTATTTCCA
>NW_004567128.1:15539224-15613792 GCF_000260355.1 Condylura cristata
CTGTCATTTTTTCTAACTGAGCTACTTTGCCCATGCTGTGCTGTTCCCTCGTTCAAATGGAAGTGACAGGGTTTCATGAGATAATACACATGAGAACAATTTGTGGTTGTTAAATATACTGTATATACTTACAGCCTCTCAGATTAATCTATGAATTTTGCATGCCTAAAAATGCCTTTTGAAACAATTGCTTCTCTGATCATTTACATTTCCTTTGCAAAGTATTTTAAAACTTGGTTAATTTATGGTTATCAGCTTTTGCAACAAACATTATAATAATGACTTAGGAAGTTTAAGATCCAAATGGGGAGCCTTTGTTAGAGACACTGGCAAAGGGCAGGAAATAGGAAACATTTTAAATCTTACAATGGTACTTTGTATTCTCTGAAGCAGAAATTCAGTTAAGCTCAACTGTCTATGATGCTCAGAGAAGCATTGAGGAGAAATTTACATTAATTATGTTGTGCCACTCCTGGATATACTTAAATAGCAACCAGGATAACAATAACAAAGCCCTAAAGACACAAAGAAATTCTCTAAATTAACATTGTGTTTTTATGGGACAGCTAATATGAATACCTTGTGTCTGTCTTTATTCTAACATCTCAGTCCTATTTGTTAACTAACTTCCTTTTATCCATTTTTGTTCCCCATACACGATGAATAATTCTTTCAGTTATTCATATCATCCCCCTTTACACGATATATTTACTGAATTATTATGGCCCACTTAGAAGCATCACTTTGGGAGACTAAACAAATTAAGTCCATTCAATCTCTCTGTGTAAATGACATTTTCCAAAACAAGTTGAAAAAAAAGTCAACCCACTCAATATAAGACACAATAAAAATGTCATGAAAACTGGGTGTAAAGTCAAACAAGCAAGTTTGTACTTTTTTATTATTATTATTATCCTCCCAAAATGGAAAGGAAAATCGAAAATACAAGAATCTTAATTTTTGAGATCAGTGTGGGAAACTGTAATTACATTAGCAACATCCAACAGTGTTATCAACATGGAGCAATTCCTCTCATTTCAACACCGCAGTCGACTCAGAAAATCACACCTTCTAGCTCATGGGATTTGTGACACTTAGTAATGCATGTGTAATTGGGTAAAAATAGTCATTACCACAAGCTGTATTTCTATTTGCTTCTGTATTTCTCTAAAGAAAAAAATACTTCTGGATCTTTTCCTGCTTCTTCAAGAGTGATGGCTAGGTTCCCTTTGAAGGAGTTGTAGGGGAAGAACATAATTTTCCCTCTATCCTTCTAGATCCTCCACAGAGACCTCCCTGTAACAAAAGACAGATTGGGAGGAGAAGACCAAACAGGAGTTTAAAACATGTTCCTGCATACCAGGGAGAGAGTCAGGAAAACCAACTTACTCACTGAAATGACCCCACCTTAAATACCATCTTCAGCTAAAGACAAAAGACGAGGGAGAAGGACAGTTAGGGTGGATTACCAGGCAAAGCAGTTAGCAAGGGTATAGTTGTTTGCACATTTCAATTTCTGCCTTCTCCCTTCATAAGAGTTTTTGGAGATTTGGCCATCTTTCTCTTCCTGGTACAGAGAGGAGACATCTTCACCACTGGAGATTTCCCATATGAATATAAATGTCTTTTACGAGAGGATAACTTCTACTTGGTTTGCAGAGATTTTCCTGTGTCTTCAGTTTCTTAAAAATAACCAGCTCAAGATAATTCATATGCCAAAGAAGACTATTTTGGGGTGGCAAATTTTGCTTCCTTTCAGAGTATATGGTGTGATTTTTTTTCAATGCTAGTCACCCAAGTGCTGTCATATTTTTGCAGGGAAGAGTTGTATCAGCAGAACTCCTAGAAGCTTTTCTCCTTACAAAGCAACTGGAGGTACTGGAAGATTCCAATCAGCTGTTACCTAGATCTCTCTGCTTCCACTTATGCTTACTTCTTCCGGATTCTGCTTTCAAATCATATTCTTGGAATATGAATTGTATAATGCTCCTCCTCCACTCAAAAACTTTACTTTAACTATTTATTTTTAAAGGTGGAGGGAACCGGAGAAGATCCAATTACCAACTGATGGTTCAAACTGGCACTGCAGTTACAGCTACAGTTACAGTTACAGCTGACAGGTGAGGCACAGGTCTGCCCTTGTAAAGATTCCCCAAAAGGCTGCTCAGCTCTGCTCCCTTTCCCAGCAGTGAACTCCTTCCGGACATTAAGGCAGGGATCTGACCATTGTAGCATGCAAGCGTAATCCCCTCTGGCTTTGAGGGTGTCTGGATGTCGGGAGGGGGGGCATTCAGCCTCTCATCCAGGTGAGAAAAGAGGTTTGTGGTTTGTGCCAGGCTGGGAGACTGTGCCAACCATCCAGAGGGCCCAGGGGTGCAGCGCTCAGCTGCCCTGGGCCATTCCCACACCTTTCCTGTTTTCTCATTGCTGATGTCTTGAAGTCTAAGCTACCAAGCGTCTAGCCAGGAAATTTGTTAGGAAATCCAGGACCATCCGTCTGGCGATGCTAATTTCCCCCTTTCCACATCTTGGATCCTCTGTTCTTTCTTTTGGTACTAGTGTTCTATTTCTGTTGGTGCTGTGTTTCCTCCCTGAACTACCTTTCCTCTGTCCTCTCCCTGTTTTTCTGCCAGTTCCCAGTCACCTTCCACCCTCCATACCATCCAGAAGGCAAGTGTCTTTATTTTCCTATCATGCAGATGAAGCCTTCCAGAGGGAGTCAGGATATTCGAAGGCAGCAGGGGGTTTGAGGTGGGAAAGTTAGTCACCTAAATATATAATTGCCATATTTCACTCTACTTCCAGCTCCACGTAGATGTTCCATGGCATTGAGAACATGAGAAGAGTCCCTACCTTTTCCTAAAGCACTGTTCCTTCTCATGCCTTTCCTTTCTGTAGCAATAATGTCACTTTATACCAAGACCTTATGCTCAAAGACACCAATTCTACCCAAAGCTATAAATTCACAATCCTTTTCTTTCCTTTACTGTATATCTGCTCATCAAGAACTAGAGTTGCTGGCCTCCATTATCTCTCAGAATCACTCTTGCTTTCTTCACGGCTGTCTGCATCATTTGCCTCTAGCAGTCTCCAGTAAATCTCAGGTCTCCAACCTCATCCAGGCTGGGGGGGGGGTTACCTTATCTTCCATATTTGCTTTTGTTCATAAGGGAAAAAATCTTAATCCCTTCATGAAAGACTTCAGCAATGACCTTCATTTGTTTTTCACATATGATTAAAACTTTGTAGTTGAATTAGCAGCTTTTTCTGATCTTCTCGTCTAGTATCTTTTCTCTCTCTTTACTCCCCGTGCTGTCCTTTCCTACATTAATCCTGACCATGGGAAGGTCCATTGTGGCCCATACCACTCTCTCTAACTGTAATATATTCCCGTTTCTTCCCCACAACATCTATCAGTTTCTGAAATTCCTTTTAGGTATCATCGCGCCTAAGGAAGCTCCCAGGATACCCACCATTTCCAAGTCAAGATAAGATTCCATTTCTCTGTGTGCACTTAATTCTAGCATAGCACTCAAATGTACATGTGAATGTTGGTCTCTCCAACTCAAGTATGACTATCTTGAGGGCTCAACGCAGTATCTAGCACAGTACTTGATCAGCATGAAGTCCTGATAAATGAATGAATAACATTCTACGTGTCTCCATGTCTGTTTAAAAATTGTACATACTTGAATATACTTTCTAAGTTTCTAAGGACCTCAATAATCCAAGGACTCTGTATGTCTGAATCTGTACTGGGATAGTCACACACATGAGAGAGTGTGATAGATACACTAGCGGTCATGGCTGAGAGTAAGAGGTCAAATATGTGAACGGATTAAGAGGCTATATTTGCATCTTTATTCCTCCTTCCTGATCATTGTTTAATGAATACATCTTTGGCTTATCAAGCAGAAGTGTAATCATTTCTCAGGACACTGTTTTCAGGTCTAGCCAAGGGCATCCTTCAACAGAACCCATCATCAGCTGCGGTTGACCAGAGCTCTAATTTGGCTGTTATCACTGAACTCTTTGTAAGAAAGGTTGACTAAGCAGTGACCTTGTCTGTTTCACAAGATATAGAGATCGCTCCCTTCAAACTTTCCCATAAGTTTCAAGACCTTTCATTTTAATATCTGGGAGCTGTGGATGAGGTATAAATAACTATTCAGGGAGTAGTGTGATAAAGACATAATAGCAGATCAACAATCCGACTAGCCAGAATCCTGCTTTTGATGAAACTATAAAAATCAGAAAAATATTCTGGCATAGTAATTTCTGTTTTTTAAACCTGTACAGAATTTAGAGTGAAAAAGAAAATGCAAGTAATTCAGTAAGAAGAATAAAATGCAGGAATGAAAATGCATTTAAAAAAGTTCACATTGTCAAGCTAGACTGTTTCATGTATTCATTTGGCCATCTGGCAGACCTGGGGCTTGATGGTGTTTTGTGATAATTCAAAACCTGGCATTTCCCATGCATTTGCCATATTCCCCACTATGGTAAATTGTATCCTATGACTTCTGTCCCTGAAAGATTGCTCCACAAATTGTTCCTTAAAACACCTCAAATTCTGCTCCTGCCTAGAATTCCCTTCCCCCTTTTTCTAAGTCATGACCTTCACTTCCTGCGCTGTCCTTTCCCCCGTTGATCCTGACCATGGGAAGGTCCATTGTGTCCGATACCACTCGCTCTAACTGTAATATATTCCCCTATTTCTTCCCCACAACATCTCTCAGTCTCTGAAATGCCTTTTAGGTATCATCGCGCAACTGATTCTAAAACCCTGCGGGCCACTACAGTAGAGGAGTAACATAATTTGACTTACACTTTTAAAAGCTCAGTCTAATTGTAATGTTCAAAATGGACTATAGGTTAGAGGGGACCAGCAGAGAGATTAGTTAAGAGTCTATTTCAATAACCTGGGTGGGAGGTTGTGGCAAAGTGGATATGGATGGTTGTGAGGAGAGACCTGATCTGGAAGATATTTTGAGTCAGATAACACTAATAATTTGCATGTGCATATATGAGAAAGAAAGGGATTACAGATGACTTCATGGTCTGGGGGGAAATGTGAGAAGTTCTGTGTGGCACATTAGGCTTAAGATGTCTACTAGGCTCTGTGACTCTGACCTTGTTTGTGGCAACGTGACCAAACACACCAGGAAGGTCAAGGTCTTTGGCAAATACAGGACCTGTTGTGGTGTCTCCCTCAGGGAAATGGTGACAACACGCCAAGTACACATGCTCCTTCAGTGACAAAGTCAAGTAATGAGCTGTCGGGACCTGGCATGTGGTTCCTGCCTTAAAACTGTAGCTGGTGGTGCCTGGAATTAAAACACTGCTGCTGCCCTCACAGTAAATCTGCCCTTAGAGGACTGAAGGAACTGAAAGACCAGTCGAAGCTCCACCATTTGTAATTTTGCTAGCCTATAATAAATGGGCTAGTTTGTGTAAAGGAAAATAAAATGATGTCTCTTAGGCATTCAGATAGGTATTTGTATATGTGGGTCTGGAGTTCAGGGAAGGGATTAGACTGGAGATACAAAACTGGGATCATCAACACATAGAGGACATTTAAAATCCATTAGATTGATGAGATTGCCAAAGGAGTGCATGTACACCATGGAGAGCAAAGCTTTAAGAAGTGCACCTTGGGGCATTCCAGCACTAAGATGTCAGGCAGATGATGAACAGGAATTGAGGAACTCTCAGGGGGCAGGGGACTGAGAAGGAGAGGCCAGAGGGGTTTAACAAAAACTAAGTGAGTTCAGAATCCTGAAGGTCAGCTCAGGAAAGTGTTCAAGCAAGATGAGAGCTGCCAGTTAACCCTTAGATTGATCATCGCAGAGGAAATTGGAGACAGTGGCAAAATCTGTTTTGGTGGAGTTGTGGACAAGACAGCCCAATAAGCATGGATCTAAGGGAAGTTGGGGGGAATGAAGTGGAGACCATGAGTATGGAGGGCACTTTCAAGGGGCTTAACTGTGGAGAGAAGAGAAACGGATGAGTAGCCAGAGAATGGAGGAATATTTTACAGTAACATAAAAGATATCATGGTTTTATTCTGAAGAGAATGATCTAATAAAGAGAGGGAAAATGATGCAAAAGAGAGGATGCGGCCATCTTAGACCATACAATCCATCGAAGTTACCAGAATACGGCATTGGCATGAGTAACTCCAGATGAGAAACAGAAGCAAGGTCCTTGAGTGGATTAGAAGGAATGGGCTCTAGGGCACAAATGGTGAATTTAGCCTTAGGTAGAGGTGTGGAGAGTTCATCTAGTAACAGGAGAGGAGGCAGAGCAGACACACCAGATGCTGTTGTGTGGGCAGTATGGCAGTACGTGTCTGTGGAAATTCTTAAGTTTCTGTTTTTTCAGTAAATAGGAAACAGTGATCTGTTGAGAATGAGAATTGGAAGCATGTATGAATGGTTAGAGGCTCAAGGAGGTAGGGATTGTTCTAGTAATAGCTACCAGTGCAACAGGCCCTGCTGTTCTTTTCCCACACTGACTCTGGGCTTGGTATGTATTGCTCTAGCCACTAGCACAGCAGCAAATATGAGGCAAGTCGTGACTTAAAAAAAACGTGTTTCTGGAAACTTGCCCACCACCATTTGAAGAAGGCCAAGCTGGCTTGCCTGAGACATGAGGATCATCTAGTAGCAAGCACCAATTGTCTTCTTAGAGCAACCAGCCCCATTTGAGTCACCAGATAGCCGCAACACATCAGTGCCACCAAGCAAGTCCAGCAGAACTACCTGGAGGATCCTGACCCATACAAGCATGAGTAGATAAAGTAATTACTGCTTACAATCATTATGAATCCAGTTGACAATACTGAGAATGTATGAATGATAAACAGGGAGAGTAGAAAGAAAGTAGAATAGGGAAATATAATTGTTAGCAGTCCTAAGGTACCCCTTAAAAGTCCTACTCACCAAATTTAAGTGCAGTCAGTCAGTGTGGTTGTCTTTTTCTCCAGACACATTCAGTTGGATGGGTTCAGATGTGGTATGTGGGAAAAATGGATTTAATCATGTAGGGTTTTTCCCAAGCTAGCACAAGAGGTATTGAACCTGAGAAAATAGAGATTATCAAGGCATTTAGATGCAGTGAAAATGTTGGGCCAAATGATTTGATTTCTTAGAGGGGTTAAAGAATTTTTGGCATGGAAAACCAAAGAGAATGAACTAGAAAAAGAGGAGGTGGAAGCCAGAGAATCTGATGCATGAGCTAGGATTAAGGAAGGGGGACAGTTATCACAGGTGTCAAGATCTATGTTGCTGTAGTAATGAGTGGCCACCTAGATTACAGGACAAGATCATGTGGGGTGGGGGGAGAGAAGAAATTAAGACAAGGAGAGACCAAACTGTGGAAAGGGTGATGTACGCAAATTTGACCTTAGACATTGTGGATACAAAGCACTGTGAGGTGACCCGCTGTCCATTTCGGAGCTTGAGGAATTTTCAGGGTACCTGGGTGGGTTGTATTTCGTTTGTTGGCTAGTCAGGTGAGTATACACCACCCCCATGTAACCCTACCTTTGTTCTCCAATTCTGTCTTGACATGCTTTCTCTGACAACTGACTAAGGTACACTGGCTTCTTTGACACTTAAGGAGTTGCTGGTAAACTTCATTCTTTCAAATGTCTGACAAAACCAGTGAGCCATTTTTGAAGAGAAAGAAAACGTGCCAGAGCTGAGTCTGATGCTCCTGCTCTGTGGGGAAAGGGATAGCCCTGTGTTGCTCTGATGCTGCTCCCAGATGCTTGTGTGTGCACCACTGGGCCTTTGATGTTCTTCAAGCGCTTCTGACGCCCCGACACCTGCACTTGTACACTTCTGAGGCAGCAAATTGAAACAATAGTCAAACTCAGATATAAAGAGAAAAAGGACAGCAAGACAGAACTTTTTGATGCCATTCGCCTCATTATAGAGAATGTTCTCTCTGCCTCTTCAAACACACCATCATTAGTTGAACATTTTAATATTCATCTCAGGTTTCCACCACCGACACCCTCATCATCCCAAGATTTTTCCAAGAAGGGATTACCAGCTCCGGCCTGAAGCTCAGAGCTCATGTACTATTTCCACCAAATGACCTTTTACTTGAACATAGGAACTGCTGGGACTACATCTTGGCCATAAGCTGTCTTCCACAGGTCATCTTGTGTCACCTCTCCTCATGCCAGAAGTCAGTTTCCCCAGCCTTTGCTCTCAGTCCCTGCAGGTCCCGACCTGGATGATTATCTCATGTCATTTTCACTTTCCACTCTCTCAGGCCAGCCCTTTCTCCCTTCACAAGGTTCAGCTGAAAGCTACCCATCTCCTAGAGAATGATCCTGATCATGGCTTTTGGATCCTAGGTTACTCCCTTTCACTTCTTTATCCTCCTTTTCCCACACACATCCAGACACTTAAAGACAAGTGAAGAGGAAAAAAAGTCAGTGAGTTTTTGGTATTAAAATCACTCCTTCATTGTGGGCCTATCGTATTTTTAAGCTAAAACCCTCTTGGACAGAACACCCATTTTCGCCAAACTTAAAACCATTATGAGTTGGACCATAATGATGATGATTCTGATTGGAATCTCTAGCTTTCTGCCACCTTCAGGTCTCCACTCCTTACCATCTTAGAAAAGTTGGGTATTTTCCTTTATTCCCAAAATTCTTTTCCTGAGGGCACCCTCCTTTGCTACCATGAACAGATCAGATAGGTGAAGAGGGTTTTCTTGATTTCTTCACTGTCTTCCACAACTCTCTCTTCTTTATGCATCTTTATTTTCAGTAAGATCCAGGGTGACAGGCAACAGTGAGACTCTAGTGTGAGTATCCCTGCAAATAGCAGAAGTTCCTTGGGCTCCAGCTCAGTGCCTCAGAAGCCTTCACCAAGGCCCTTGGCTCTGTTAGCTGTCAGCAGGGTCCTGCCTGGGTGGAATCATTCCTCCTGCCCTGTAAGTAGCTCCTCCTTGCCAGAGCACTGCGGTGCCCGGGATGGTCCCTAAGGCCTGTCAAAGGACTTCCCAGAGTGAGGCAAGTTCCCAGGCCTCTGGTCTTCTTTCTCACATTTCTTGTAGGTTCTTTCCAGTAAGTCTCTTTTGTGAGTCTCCAGATGAAGAACTGAAAGTTCTCTTTGATCAGAGGAAATTATGTTCATGAAGAAATGACACTTCAGAGTAAACTGTGAGAAAAAGTTAGCTCTACTGTGAAGCCTACAACATGGCTTCCCCAAAGGGATATGTGGGTATTCCTTGTCTGAGAACTGGCATGGAGTTTTTTTTGTTTGTCATTGGTCCCTAGATGTGTTGGCCCTAAATCATTCCTTGATCTCCTCTCCTAGTGGATAAGACTGGCCTTGCCTGAGAACACTTTATTTTAGTGACTGTTTAATATTGCATTGTTTTGTTCCCATAAATAGCAAGCTGAACCTCGAAAGACTTCCTGGAGGTGTCTGTACCCCATGTTTCCATGTCTTCACATTCCATTTACTTTTAGCTTACAAAATCAACCTCCTTTCTTCCTTTAAGGGCCTCCTGGACCTCATTCAGTGTAGGCATCAGACCCAGTATCATGATGGGTATCAAGTCAGGTTTCCCAGTGATGCATCTGAGGGCTATAAACATACGATGTAATTTCCCATCATCATAAGGGGGTGTTAACAAAAGACAAAAGAAGCTGGGTGTTTTGGCCAACAAGGGGATGAGAAATGAACAGAAACATCCTTAGATTGAGCTGTAAAGGGAACTCTTTTGACTTCAAAAGAGCAACGAAACACTGCTAAAGGACCCAAGTTTCATCTCTTAAATATCGCCAGAAGCTTAGAGGCTGCGACGTACCAACCTAGAGAACAGCCACCATCTTTTTTCTGGGGCAGAGTCCATCCCAAATTGCTGCTGACTCCTTTACCCTCCATGGTACCTGAGACAAAGCCTTGGGAAAAACACAAAAGTGAGGTTCTGCAGGGCACAGCAGGTAATTTAAAGCAATAAAGAGGCACATCTGACACACATGTGGCATTGCTTGAATGGTAGGAACCGGGGGGAATTGGAGGATGTGTAAGCTTTATGAAGGTTCCCCTGGGAATAGGCCTAGAGTGGCCAGTCAGTTTCCAAGAGAAGCCAGATACAGGATTTCATGAGAACTCTTTCAGTTAAAAACTCACTAGTTTGCCAAGGTCTTAGTGTTTGAATACCATTTCTCCAATGAAAGGAACTAGGACTCCTTGGAGAAGTGGCTGATTCTAGGTCTGAAGCAGAGAAAATACATCAGGCGTTCAGAGCACCTTGGGATGCCGGAAAGGAAATGCTGACCTGAACATGCGAGAGCGCTCACACACACACACACACACACACACACACACACACAGAGAGAGAGAGAGAGAGAGAGAGAGAGAGAGAGAGAGAGAGAGAAAAGGAAGGAAATCCTGACATTTACAACACCGTGAAATGACCTGAAGGCATTATGCTAAGTAAATATAAGTCAGATGGAGAAAAACAGACTGTAGGATTTGTATGTGGGATTTAAAAGTGCTAACTCATAGAAACAGAGGATTATAGCTGTTACCGCAGCTGGTAGGTGGGAGAGGGGGAGAGGATGTCCATCAAAGGTACAAACTTCAGCTAGAGGATGAGCAGCTTCCAGGAGTATAATGTACAGCCTGGTAACTATACTGTAGTATGAAAGTTGTAGGAGAGTAGACCTTAAGTGTCATCACCCAAAAAAGGGGCTATTATGGGAGGTGAAGGATGTGTTCACTTTCTTTACTCTGCTAATCGTTTCACAATATATACACGCATGTTATAAATCACTTTTGTGCTTAGACTCGTTGGTATCTCTTAATACTGTCCTCTGAGCCATCAGGAGTGTCAGTGACGCAGCATTTCTTAAAAAGTATACCCTTCTGGCCCTCCTTGGTGGCGCAGCGGGTTAAAGCACAGCACTGAGAAGTCAAAGCCACTTCCGCATGAGTTCGATCCCCGCCTGCCCTGGAGGTGACCACATGGTGTGGCAGACCTCTCCTGACCCGCCCGCTGCTCCCCTCAGCAGTGTACTTCGTTGATCTGCCTGTTCTGCTCCCCACTCTGTCTCTGGTGAATCCTCTCACCCTCCGCATCTCTGGCCTGTACCCCAGTTCTGTATGAATAAATAAATAAATCTTTAAAAAAAAAAAAAAGTATACCCTTCTCCAGGAATTTGTTCCTAACAATGACTACTCTGTGGAGTCTTGATATCTAAGAAGTTAAAAATATGAAACATCATGTCTCTTGGAATAAATGGAACAAGCTGCAAGGAGCTTCTGCAGCAGCCCTGAACTTTTCCTCCAGCTTCATTTTATTTGATTTTCTCCAGATTGTATTGCTTGCCATTGACTTGTAATAGTGCATAAGTTTGGGGGATACTTCTCTACTTCTCCATATGTGTATAAGCCTTGCCACTTCCCCTCTCAGATTGGACCCCTCTAACCCTTTCCTCCCACCCCCTGCTGCTTTCCTCTGGCAACTCTCATTTTTTCTCATTTTTCTGAGAGGTACTTTTATTGTCTTTCATTCATATGTTTTGTTATTCCTCTTTCACCTTGAGCGAGAACATCCAATGTTTGTCTTTAATGTTCTGCCTTACTTTGCTTACCACAATCTCCTCAAGTGCCATCTATGTGGTCCTAAAAGACCACATCATTTTAAACAGCTGAGTAATATTCCATTGAGTACATAGCACACCACAATTGCTTTATCGGTCGTCCGTGGCCAGTGCTTATTATAATTGCTTCCCCGTCTGGGCTGTTGTGAACGATGCTGCTATTAACACAGGGGAGCATAGATCTTTCTCAGCTAGCCAGAGCCATCTTTCTAAAGTCACCAATACCCTGGTCTGTGTTACTCATGAGTAAACCCAATCCAAACTCATATGCCAGTCTTGAAAACACACTAGGTGTTATTACTTGGCTTTCTCACCATAACTTAATCCACTCTCATATCCTCCTTGACAAATGACTCAAGGCATACATTTGCCCCCTTGCCTTTCAGGTATCCTAACACTTGGTTAATCACTCTCATTTCACCCTTTACTTCAGCTTTTCTGAAGAAATTTTCTATCACTATCGCTCAGAAGTTGAACTCAGAACTGTAAGGAAAAAAATGGTAATAAAATTATTTTAAAATCTGAAGCATAGTATCACTTTTCAGATTAGAAATAACGACTTCCTCTCCTGAATACTCAATCACCTATCTCTCTTGGGCTTGTGAAAAGAAACAGGAATTACTGGCACATGAAAAAAAAATTAAAGGAGAATTTAAAAAATCAGAAATGTTGAACAAATTTCAAGAGTAGGGAAGATTCAGGAGAAATTAATGGGTGCTTTGTGCTGCTTGTCACACATTTTTTTGAGAGAAAAAATACTTTTCCTTTTTCTGGAAAATGAAGTACAAGTTGTCAGTGACAACCATCTATTAAGAAATTTCCTTTTTTTGATACAGTGAGGATTTTTTTCCCCCAGAGGTAAATTATTCAACACAGTTAATTTGAATCCGTGTTTGAGTTTGAGATGAAGTTATCAATTTTTATCATTTTCCCTCAGCCTGTCCTGATATTATCATTGCCTGCGACTCTGGTCCCCATAGCAACAGCCACTATTTCAGACATTCCTCCAGCCACAGCGCATGGCCAGTGACTGACAATCACCCAGCTGTGCATCTGAGGTGGTATTTTCCAGGCTGGAAGGCCAAGGTGCAACTCACATCTATGCATGAAAAGTCCTGTTACCAAGGAGTTGGGATGGCTGGGAGGTTGTGGGAAGGTGGTGTACCCACAAGACATTGGCTCCCCGCTTTTGAGAGGTACGTGGAGGGGAAGGTGAGAGCATGAGGACACTCACAGTAAGGACAAGGCACGAAAGGAAGACATTGGAAAGTTCACAGGGTGACCCAAGTGGGTCTGAATGTTTCCTCTTTTTTCCGCCACTGTTCCAGTAGTCCAGAGGCTGCTTGTAGACCCCCGATCTGAACCAAAAGGTGGGACTTAGATCATTCACTTTTGCCTGGCACAAGAACAAGGAGGGAAAGAACAGAGCTGCCATCCTATCTGCACTTCACTGTAGGTTCCGAAAGAAAAGCTGTGAAGTGTGTCGCTACAAGTAGTGGCTTGTGGTAGTGTAATCACGATCCTCTTTGAACCTTACAGGCAAGGAAATCCTTTTCGAGGTAAAATAAGAGCATACGGGGTAAGTAGACTTATCCCGGGGAGTCCCTCTGAATCACAGGAAAAGGAAGGATCAGAAGGGGGTTCTAGCAGCCGAGAGAGCACCAGACTGGGGTCAGCTTTAGATCGCAGTGAAGAGGCCACGCCGGGCCTCAGGGTAAGGATTCTAGCACCATGCATGGCAAAAAACAATGGGTCTCTTAGTCCTGCTTGAGGTGAACTAGATTTGTAGGCCGGACGTGTTTGTTTGCTGCCATCCTCTTTACCTATTGTGCTCAAGTAGAAGCCACGCTCAGGGATGCAACTGGGTGAAAGGTGCATTTTCTGGGGATTTCCAGTGCCAAGGTCTTCCCACGTATTCCTTGCCAGCTGAGGTAACAGTGGGGCTGTCTGTGTGGAATAGCCAGCAGGAAAGGGATCCAGGTGTGCAGGTGCTCACTGCCTATGAGCCCTGCTCCAGTCTATGCATTCTGTTGCTAATTTTGAAGACTTCTTTTCATATGAGGATTTTGGCTGAAGTTTAGAAGCCATCCCCACCCTAGGCTGGAAGGCACTCCTGTAATTAGGAGGGAGACTACAGTGATCAGGGTTGTGTTTAAAAGTGCTGGGGATTTCCCTCCCTTCCGGGGTTGGTTATCTGGCTGAATTCCCACAATCTTACTTAACCCATTGATAGCTCTGTGGTGGAACAGAAAGAATATGGAATGTGGCGCCAGGAAATCACTGTTCATGCCCAAGTTTACGTTTTTTGTCACTGGTGGAGACATAACACCTTCCCTACTTCCTGAGGTCCTTAGAAAAATAAAAGGCAATGTGAATAAAAGAACTTGGACTTGCAAAGTGCCACATCGTACTGCTTGTCAGATCCCTGGCTGTGGGGGAGCTACCTAATGTGCCTTCCTCAGTTACTATAGCCCGGAGTGAGCATGTGAAGCAGGCACTCTGTCAAGCTGGCTCCCAGGGCCGGCAGCTTGCTCTGGAGAGTCAACAGACGTTAACCTCTGTGTAATTTAAAGATCACTTCAACTACAGCTAAAGACCCCCATTATTTTGATCCCTGCCCAGTCCCATTCTCTTCCCCAGACTCTGGTGCGTTTTAGACCTTGTTCCTTTATACTTTTTTTTTTTTAAAGATTTATTTATTTATGCATAAAGAATCAGTACAGGCCAGAGGTTCAGGGGTGGTGGTGAGAACCTTCACCAGAGACAGAGTCGGGGGCAGAATAGGCAGAAGGACGAAGTACACTGCTGAGGGGAGCAACACGAGACAGGAGATATCTGCTGCACCATGTGGGTCACCTCTGGGGCTGGGGATCATTGTCTACTGAAGCGGCTGCAGCCAGTTTGCAGTGCTGCGCCGCCCTAACCGTTGTGCCACCAGGAAGGGCCTCCTTTATACTTTTAACCATATAAATGCATTCACTCCCCCCCCCCTTAACCATCCACCACCATTCCAATCAGCTTTGTTACCTTGGTCCTCCTCTTTCCCCTCCCTCCCCAAGCTCCCTTCCTCCACTCCTTCCCCCACTCCCTTCCACCTTTCTCCCCTCCCCTTCTCCCCCACCATCCCTCCCTCTCTCTTCTCCACTCTATCCCAGATTATCCATCCACCCCCACTCCAACCCCCATTACCTTTGCCCTCCCTCCCCCACCTCCCTTCCCTCATTCCTTCCCTGCCTTTCTCCTCCACTGCTCCCCCCACCTCCCCTTCTCCCCCGCCACCCCTCCCTCCTCTTCCCCACTCCATTCCAGATTATCCATCCACCCCCACTCCAACCATTACCTTTGCCCTCCCTCCCCCACCTCCCTTCCCTCATTCCTTCCCTGCCTTTCTCCTCCACTGCTCCCCCCACCTCCCCTTCTCCCCCACCATCCTTCCCTCCTCTTCCCCCCTCCAATCCCCCTCCCCCCATATTTGTTAAGGTGGAGATTAACTTTGGTGTTTTCCTGGGTCCCTGAGCTGTTTGAGGATGGGGGGGGGTGTTTAGACTCCTGGATACCTGTTTAAAACTTAAAAGATGAGGGTTTTGCACACACAAATAAAGACATCTTTATTTAGAACCAATAACTTTATTGCAAGAAATAGCAATATGGTTTATTGAAAGAAATAGCAATAAGGGAGAAAACTGCTGAAATGAACTTTTGCAAAGGCAATACTGAAATCTGAGTGCCTGGCATGGTGACCAGGGGAAGGCACCATGTCCCGGTGCTATGGGCCAGGCAGTTCAGTCTCAGTTTTTCTTGTCGTGGTCATTCAGGGTGAGCTTGTTAAAGAGGTACTCTGCCATGCCGTCTTCTGGAGCCCTCATCTTGCGCAGGCTGGTCAGGTGGTCCCCCAACTCTTTGATGGTCTTGGTTTGCTCTCTGAGGAAGTAACACTCCAGAAAATCACAAAGATGGGCATCTTTCATCTCGGTGGCCAGCTGGTGTAGATCGAGCAGGTTCTGGTTCACGCTCTTCTCCAGGTGCAGGGCACACTCGAAGGCCTTGAGGCTGCTCTGCCAGTCGTCGTACTCCGGCTTCTGGATCTCATGAAGCCGGACGCGGGCCCCTCGCAGGTTTTGGAGCTCCATCAGCTTTTCGGCGCGGCCCTTCTTGTCACAGGACAGCTGCAGGAAGTAGCGAGCGAAATGCTTCAGAGCCACATCATCTCGATCGAAGTAAAAAGCCATTGACTGGTACACGTAGGCCGCGTACATCTCCAGGTTGAGGTGGATGTTGATGGTGGCCTCGCAGTCAGGGTGGTAGTTCTGGCGCACTTGGGATGGCGCTGGGGTCGTCATGGCTGGCGGCGGTGGCACGGAAAAAGCAGTAGTGCGGAAGCCGGCTCTGCTGGGCAGGTAGTGGTGGCCACGCCGAAGGCAGTAGCGGCGACTGTGGCTGCGGTGGCTGAGACCTCTGAGCGATCCCAGGATTGGCAGCTGAGGAGGCTCTCAGGTCAGGTAGCAGTTGGCTAAAGACGGAGAATGTCTGTTGACAACGGTTGCTGAGTGGGGGTGGGTGGGTGAGTGGGGGCTTCTGTGGGGGAGGGGCTGACCAGGAACCAACCGCTATCCAGGGCAACCAATAGGAGTGAGGGAGGAGCATTCTTTGCGAGGGGCGGGGGCATGAGGCAGGGCACTGCTCCAACTTCCGGTTTCCGGGGTGAGGCCGGAAACCCTGAGCATCCTGGGAGATGTGTCTCAAAACCGTCTTTATGAAGTAAAAGCTATGAGATGTAATGGAAATACTGTAAAGTTAACCCTTTGACCACAGATATTTTCATGGTTTTTAGTATATTCATAGACGTGTGTGATCATGATTACAATCTAATTTTAGAGTATTTCTGTCACTCCTAAATGTTCTCTGCCCGATAGCAATCACCCTCTACCCATCCCCCACCCCCACTCCAGGCTGGGTGGCCCCTAATCTATTTGCTGGCTCTGTAGAATTGCCTGTTGTACTTTTCAAATAAATAGAATCGTAATACATGTATAACACGTAAACACTTTTGTGTTTTTATACAAAACAGTTATTGATGTTTTTAATGTTCATCTTTTAAAACTGAATGATTTCCCATTCAATTTGTCACATTTTATTTATCGTTTCATCAGTTGATGGACATTTAGGTTGTTCCCGTTTTGTGGCTATCATGAATACTGTGGCTATGAATATTTGTACAGGCTGTTGTGTAGACATTTTTGTGTAGCTACCTAGGAGTGGATTGCTAGTTCATATAATAATTTTATAAGTATTTATTTATGCAGACAAGAGCTGGGGTACAGGCCAGAGGTGCGGGGTTGGGGTGTGTGAGGATTCACCAGGGACAGAGTGAGGAGCAGAACAGGCAGATTGATGAAGTACACTGCTGAGGGGAGCAGTGGGAAAGCAGGAGAGGTCTGCTGCGCCACGTGGGTCAGTTCCTTGGCCTGCTGGGGAATGTACTTGTGTTGCAGTGGCTGCAGATAGTGCTGTATCTTCAACCCCTGGGCCACCAGGAAGGTGCATATATGATAATTTTATGTTTAACATTTTGAGAAACTTCCAGAATGTTTTCCAAAGTGGTTGGAGCAATTTATATTCCCACCAGCAATGTATGAGAGTTCCAAACCTGTAATGGTCTATTTTTTAAATAAATGTAGTTGTCTTAAGTGATTTAAAGTGGTATCACATTGTGGTTTGAACTTTCCTTTCTCTAATGACTAATGATGCTGAGAGCCTTTGCATGTACTTATTGGCCATTTGTATATCTTCTTTGGAGAAATGTTTATTCATGTACTCTGCCCACTTTTAAACAGCAGTATTTGTCCTTTTATTGTTGAGATGTAAGAACTCTTACATATATATGCTTGTGTATATGTTTTACAAATATTATTTTCTCCTATTATGTGGGTTGTCTTTTCCTTTTCTTAATGGTGCCCTTGAAGCACGAAAGTTCTTAATTACAATGGAGTCTGATTTATGTACTTTGTTTTTCTCTCTTGTATCACATGCAAGAAACTATTGCCTAATTTAAGGTCAAAATATTTACATGTGGGCTTTCTTGTGAGGCATACAGTTTTAGCTCTTACATTTAGTTCCATTTAAGTCTCTTACCCATTTTGAATTAATTTTTGTATATGATGTGAGATGAGAATCCAACTGCATTCCTTTGCATGTGGGTCTCCAGTTATCCATCTCTGAACCATTTGTTGAGGAGATGTTTTTCCTCACTGGCTGGCCTGGACACACTTGTCAAAAATTAAAAAAAAAATTCTCTCTGGATTACTGTGGCTTAGTAAATTTGAAATAAGCACATATGAGTCACCCATCTTATTATTCTTTCCTCAGAGTTGTTTTGGCAATTCTGGGCCCCATGCATTTCATTATGAATTTTGGGATACACTAATTTCTTCTTTTAAAAAACCATCTAGGATACTGATTGGGGTTGTAGTATTATAGGTAGTTTAAGGGAGTATTAATATCTTAACAATATTAAGTCCTGCAACCCATAAACATGAGATGTCTGAATTTATTTAAGCGTGGGAACCTTTAAAAATAGAGATGTAGGGCCCTCCCTGGTGGCGCACCAGGTTAAAGCACCACATTATGAAGCTCTCCAAAGCCACTGCCCCATGAGTTCGATCCCCTGCCAGGGAGATGACCCACATGGTGCAGCAGACCTCTCCTGTCTTGCCTGCTGCTCCCCTCAGCAGTGTATTTCAGTACATCTTCCTGTCCTGCTCCCCACTCTGTCTCTGGTGAATCTTCTTACCCACCAAACCTCTGGCTTGTACCCCAGATCTGTAAGCATAAATAAATAAATCTTTCTAAAAAAATAGAGATTTAAATTGGGGCCAGAAATCTTAATCTCTGAACAAGCATTCTGATGCTTCCAGACCATAGTCTGAGTAACAAAGGAGCCTCCAGTCTGTGTTATCTGTCTGGACTGCTGTAACAATACCACAGACTGGGTAGCAGAAATAAGTGGCAGAAATTGATTTCTTGCAGTTCAGGAGACTTGCAGTCCAGACAGGATACCAAGATGTTGGCGTTCTGATGAAAACTCTTCTATGTTGTGGATGGCCATCTTCTTGCTTTGTCCTCAGATGGTTCAGGAACACTCTGAATTCTCTTTTTTAGGATCATTAATCCTATTGATAAGTGTGCCAATCTCAGTGTGATCATTGCTCAAATGCTCTACTTCCTAGTATCGTCACATTGGGGGTGAGGATTTCAAGATCTGAATTTGTTTTGGAAGTGGGGGGACCAGAAATCAGTCTTCACTACTGAGGCTTGGAGTGAAGGATGATACATATATTGGTTGCTACAAGCAGAAATACCTGTTCCCACCAAACAGGTGGTGCATCTGAGAGTTACATAACATTTGGGTTCCTATGGAAACGGGAGGGACCTGTCGGGGGCAATAGTGAAAGATTGAAAATGACAAAAAGTTCACTGGGTGTCCTTTTTAGAGCACCTGTTGTGCTTTTTGCTACCTTTCATTGGTTTTGAGCTATTTTATCATGTAAATTATAGAATATGAATAATAAAGCAAATGATTCTTGTCCACAAAAATGCAAATGAATTGCCTGCGGTGAAATGCAACTCATTTTGGTCTCATTTTGTATCTCGTTGTACATTTATCTCAACATTCCTTATAGCGTGTGTGTGTCTCTTGGAATTATCCTTAGCACCATTTGTTACATCTTACTGGTCTCATTAGTTAATGAGTTAAATAAAATCTTTGACATGTATTTATTTTATATTGATATGACAGTCATGACTTTAATTATATTTTACCATTCCTCATTCTCATCTACCACCCCACTAGGAGCACAGTCAAATCCCAGAGGATATGGCTTAGCATATTAAACATTTTTATGGGCAATTGGCCAGAGATAGGAGTCCTGCAAAGTATTTAGGAGCTAAATGCATAGAATTCCTGGCTGAGTTATGGATTGGCAGGACAGCATCTCTGAGGCAGAGGTACTGTGGGGGAGCAGGGAGCAAAACAGTGGAAGAAGAGAGCATTTAGAGAGCTGATCAGGCGGGGGTGCCGCAGCAGGACGCTGTAGCCACAGTGGGCCGAGGCTGCCCTGGTGCACACCAGGGAGAGCAAAGTGGGAAGAGCCTGAACTTTGTGCTCAGCTGGAGTCCGAAGCAGCTGAGAACTGAAAGGTGAGAGCTGGCGGGCAGGGAAGGGAGTCTGTAGAGACTTGATGAACTCCCATGGACAGGCTGTGATGCATGATCTGGGTAAAAGTAATCCTGCCGTGGAGGTGGGCAGGAGCTTTTGGAAACAAGAGACCGGATTCCTTCATCAGCACTTTTGCGCTCCCTGAGTTATACCCATAGGAGCGGTGTTGGGACCCACCAGTAGGGAGGGCAAAGAGTCAGTACTGGACCTTGGGTTCTGTCTTCCAGAGAAGGTTCTTCCCAGCTGGTGCTGGGAATGTAGGAATGTTCTACTGCATTCTGGTTGGCTCCATTGAGAGGCATTTTATTTAAGCATAAAGGCTGTAGGAAAGTCTTGTGTGGCTCCAATTTGGTTGGGTACTAATGAGACACATTGTATTCTGAAGTGGGGAAAGCCCACGCTTCTGATTTTGGGGGCAGAATGGAGAATCCCTGTCTTGAGAGACAAAGCCTGTAAACTTAAACATGCCTATTTTATGTACTGATATATGTAAATTGATGTCCCATACTATTTCAGTTAAATAGAAAATTTTTTAAAGGTTTTATTTATTTATGCTTACAGACTGAGGTACAGGCCAGAGGTGCAGGGGCAGTGAGAGGATTCACCAGAGATAGAGTGGGGAACAGGACAGGCCGACTGACAGAGTACACTGCTGAGGGGAGCAGTGGTCAGGAGAGGTCTGCTGCACCATGTGGGTCAGGTCCCTGGCCAAGGATCGAACTCGTGCTGCTGTGGCTTTGGAGCACTTTACTTCATAATGCAGTGCTTTAACCCATTGCGCCACCAGGGAGAGCCCTAAATACAAATTTTCTTTTAGATCATAAACTTTTGGTTTTCCCCAGTGTGGTGGATATTCTCCAGTTGTCTGCCCTGTGCTGTTCTGGGTGCTTGCTTATCTTACTCTGATCCCTGCATCTGTGGGCCCCCGTATCCTCTGATTTCTGTTTGGGTTCAGCCAATAGAAGACACTGGCAGGGGATGGAAGGACAGGATAAGAATGAAGTTAAGCTGTTCTCTTGGCTTTCTCTCTTCAGGGCAGATAATTAAGAGATACGTCTGTTTCCTTTTTTATAGAGTTTGCTCCCTGAATGAAGTAGGAACATTCTCAAGATGGGCTTTCTGCAAACGCTGTTCACTTCAGAGGAAGCCACTCCAAAAAATAAGTTGAGTTTTTTTTGGCTCAAGTTTAATGCACAATCTAAGAACTTCCTGAGGATGGAGAAACCGGTGTGCAGGTAGGCATTCCTTCAGGCCAGAGAATAAATGGAGCTGATCAAAAGAAGTAAAGTATGTCATTGAGGACACTCTCAGGAACAAAATAATGCACACATGCAACTGCCTCCAAAATTCAGGCTCTAGTTTTCTAGCTGGTTGATTTTCGGACCTCTGGCTTCCTTCATTCCTTAGGCGATTGATTCTTGGTTACCATTCAACTAATTAGTAAGCCCGTTAGAAAGAGGAGCCAGGAGGAGGAAGCAAGAAGAGTCATTTTGTACTCGGTAGTCGCCATCTTAAAAAATCTAGTTAGAGAAGATATTGACTCAAAAAGGGTTGAGGGTTATCTGTTTATTTCAAGTCAACCTTTGCCTTTTCTTGCTTCTCTCCTACTGCTGATTAGAGCTGTTGTGGAGTGTTCCACACAGCAGCACATGAGTGAGTCCAATCTGTATATGCAAGGGATTCTGTATGCAGCATATTTAGTTAGACACCTCCTGCTTCTAGGTAGGAAGACATAACCTCAATTGTAGATAGCTGAAAGTATATTTTAAAAGTTTCTTTTGCTTGCTATCTTTCCTAAGTAGACAATAAATACTTTTTCTTTAAAGCTTTTAGTTATTTATTTACACATACAGAACTGGGGTGCAGGCCAGAGGTGTGGGGGCCTTGAGAGGATTCACAAGAGTCAGAGTGGGGAGCAGAACAGGCAGATCAATGAAGTACACTGCTGAGGGGAGCAGCGGGTGGGTCAGGAGAGGTCTGCCTCGCCTTGTGGGTCAGCTCCCGGCTGGGGATCAAACTTTGCTGCAGTGACTGCAGAGAGCTTCATAGTACTGTGCTTTAACCCACTGTGCCACCAGGGAGGGCCCTCCCCCACTAATTTTTAAAACTATTTATAACTTGTACTTTGACCACTGTTGTTTACTTTTAGAGTGCACTTATACTAGATTCTTTTGGGAAAAAAAATCACTGTGTGTGTGTTTAAGCATATTAAGTTATGCAGCAAATGTGACTCCATCTCACATAATTATTTCTGGTATTCTACTGGGGTCATATTTATCTTCCATCTCAGGTCCTAGCTTGACATTCATACTCAAGTCCAAACTCATTTCCTACCTAAAACCTGTGCTTTCCAGAGTGAACACAGCCTCCTCTGAAGAGCCATAGGGATTTGTGCCCACACAATTAGCATGGCAATCCACCTTAGGTCACCCAGTGATGGCTTATCTGCCATTGCCTTGGACTGTTAATCATCTCCTTTCCTCTGCATCCCTTTGGTGCAAAATTGTCCCCGATCCACAAGCTCTTGGAAGGCAGAGACCCTTTCCTCAGCTGTGCAGCACCCAATAAGACAGAATAGCACTGAATAGGTGCTCAAATCTATGAGCTGATTTAATCTGATTGAGTCAGCATGCATGTGTTAAGTATCTGAGTACCATATTCTCAGATCTGTGCTAAAACCTCAAGAATTTGTCAGAAGTTTCGGGATCAACTGAGGACAAGCCAACAGGGTGTGGTAGCTATTCTCCAAAGATGGTTTCAACAATTCCTCCCCTCCCAGTGTTGAGCTGCTTCTTATTAAAAGAGTTGACACTTATTTTTTCTTCCAAGTAACTGCCTTAACTCATAGGCAGTGATGAAAGGGTCATTCTGGAACATTTAAGATACTGGGCGTATCTTCTTCTTTTTACTGAAGTTTCATTCTTAGGACATTTTCCTTCCGGGTCCAGCCACCATGAGAAGTACAGTGAGGAGACCCAGTCACATGAAGTGCTAGCAAGGAGGGAAAGAGGCTTTGCTCCCAAACAGTGGCCAACACCAGTTGCCACTCAGGGGGTCATTTGAGATATTCCACATGACCTCAGCCGCAGATGACATCACAGGGAACAGAATAACCACTGAGCTGGACCAGCACATGCACAGAATCAGGAACAAAAATACAATGACTGTTGCTTTGAACCACTACGTTTTGTGGGGGAAAGGAGTTGATTTGTAGCAAAAGATAAGGGACACACAGGGTTAGAAAGTTTTACCCATACGATGGGCCCACAAAGGAAGAAAAAGGGTTGAAGAAGCTCAAGGATCCCCGCTAGGATAGAGGAGATACTGAGGTGGATGTGTTGTAATTTCCAGGCTTTTGGGAAGGACTTTTCCATTTAGTGATCCCATGTCGAGAAAAGCGTGGAAGTCTGAAACTATGTGGCACATACAGCGTACTCCGAGCAGTTTGTGAGGATGATGGAGGAGTGCAAGAGAACTGTGTATCTCTGGGGAGATGTGGCGATCCAGGAGCCTGACCCAGGATTTAATTCTTTCCAACGGGGCTCTCGGGACTTTTCAACAATCAGGTTTTTCTCGGATTACTTTGGCATGAGTGAGAGGTAGAGGGGTGTGAGGATGCAAAGAAAGAAGCTTCCACGGTGGCCAAGAACGAGAAGACAGATTAGAACAGCAGTGTATGGATGTCATTGAGGTGGAACACCAGTAGGATTTGGAGGTGGAGGGATTGTACAGGAAGAGCAGACTTCAGAGTACCCAGATTTCAGGCCTCGAGTCACCATTCTCTGAGGCTCGTGAAGCTGGAGGCCACGCAGATGGGAGGAGAGGGTGGTGATGACTGGGTTTTAATTGAGCCTTTGAGTTCTGGGACATCGGAGAGAAGAAGCTCGGTACACCCACCTGCACACCGATCTGCCTCACATTTCCTGGTCGGGGTCCTATCAAGCTCTGCAGGTACATACTGGATTCAGAATTCAGGAGAAAGGACCAATTACCAAAACACTTTTTTAAAAAGGTGTCCAGGAACTGTGCGGAAATGAAGCACCTTTGCGGCTTTTCTCAGTTATAGAGAGTAATGTTTTAGGGAAGAGCATGCCTGAAACATAGCATGTTCGCAGCAGGACCCTGGGGAGATGATGTAACCAAGAAGAGGACTGCTAGGGGATTCTTTTTCCATTAGCAATAATAGGTTTTGGAGAGCTACAGACATGCTTATCCTGCCTCGTCGGTGGCTAATTTAGCAGAATTTGTCTCGAGACCACAATTGTGGGTACCGTTTTTGGTCATGAAAGATTTTCACTGCATGACCCACCTGGACTTGAGCTGAGACTTAGCTTTATTAGGCTCATCCACTCTCCAAACGCTGAGTAATCGCCAGCAGAAGGCTGCATGATATGCCAATCATCCTAATCAGATGAGGTGTCTATACAGATTTGCAGCTAGGAAAAATTGCCTTTGATTTTCTAGAAAAGTTCTGAAAGCTCACATGGTCTTGTGAGTCAAAAAAAAAAAAATCCAACTTTGTACATTTGTAACTTAATTTAGGCAGGTATCTGAAACACTGTGATAAAGAGGATTGCTACGTCACACTGCTTCTACTCATCACTATGAACCTGCAGAGCTTGATAGGACCCTGACCAGGAAATGCGAGGCAGATCTGTATGCATGAATTTTCTACATCTAATTGAAGGCAGAAGTTAGGAAATGAATATTAGGAACTAGGCATCCCGAGCCCCAAGTCCACTTATCAGGCTGACTGAGAAGCGGTCGGTTTCACACTCCCCCACCAGCCCTAGGTTCTCTTATCAGTCTGATTGGAGAACAATCCCAGATCAGGTGGGTGCCCCCCACAACTGCACCACAACCCAGTGAAGAGTGGAATGTTTGTAACACCAACACAATAACATAGTGCTAAAGCAATGAACCAAAGTTAGTTTTGGGAGGAAGGCCAGGTAATGTGGGCAAACTCAGTGGACCTTGGTAACCTAGCAACCCTCATGGGCCCAGCCAATCATCAGGAGACACACGCAGAGACCCCCAGTAACCAAACCCCCACCATAGCCATATAAGCACATACTTCTCGTCATCTCATTGGCTACCCACTCGGGATCCCTCTCCACTCACAGAGCTTTCCTGTCCTCCTTCTTGTCTGTCAATAAATCTCTTGCTTTTCTGTAACCTTGGCCTGGATGTTGAATTCTTTCCTCACTGACAAGAATCGCTCCTAAAAGCCCTGATTCATAATGGGCCGTGAGAAGAACAGAGTAGGCAGTTACCTGAATCATGACAAACCTGCTTCTTACCCCCTAAATTTCTACCTTCCCTTGGGGTAATGTGCAGTGATACTGTTGATATTCTCATCCCTGCTCCACCCCACCCCCACATGCACTCAAGTGGTCATATCTGTCATATATGTTGAAGAAATAGGTTCTTCCCAGTAGCCAGTTGATTCAGGAAATAAATTCTAACTGTCCCAACTTTGTTTTCTTCAAGGGAGAATAAAGAACTACAGTGGGGTCTTAATCGCCACATGGGGTTGGCCAGTCTTTGCTTAGCAGATTTCCTGTTAACAGCTGAAGGTCACAATAGTGGCAAGGTACAATTATGGATATTCTCCCCCTTCAGCTATGTGGAAGCAATAGAAACAATGATGCTCTGCAAGATGAAAGCCAACCCCCTGGTTATCCAGGTGCTAACATGGAATGCACTCTGTGCCATTCGTGGTCAGTGTGTCGCGTGGTTCTGCCAGGGGAAGAAGCTGCATCAGATTGGGCACATCTGTGAGGCCTGCAGCGGAGAGAGGACAGAATGGAAGGAAGGGTGCTATTTCCTGTAGTGCCACAAAGGATCACACTGCAGGCTTGAATGTGGCACTGAGTTGGTATCTACTCTGTACTCACTCAATTATGGCACTTTCATGAAAGGGAAGGAAAGCAGGAAAAATCCCACCCTTGTCTAACATTCTGTTTTTAAACACTATTAGGGATTCTGTATTTTTCTATTTCCCCTTTTGGTCTTTGCATGCTTTTAATTTCTTTAACTTAAACAGTCATTATTGTGATATGTTACCCATTTATGTCATATTAAGTGTTTATGTTCTTATAAAATTGTATGAATGACACACCTTTTTAAAAGTTGGTTGTCATTGGTGCTAAAAAGCAGCTGATGAAGACGCCATGGAAAAATGACCCTGTTGTGAGTACACAGAACTCCTCCTTTACTATTAGAGCAAATCTTTTAAAATACAGGTTTATCATAAAAGTTCACTTACCGTTTAGTTTGGTTTAATTTCTGTTTTTTTTTTTTTTTACATTGTTAACCTCCAACAAATTATACCTCCGGGCATTTCATGACCTTAGGTAGTCCCCTTGCATTTTGATGCCGGCCTTGGACATGTGACTAGGTTGACCAATAGGAAATTAGCAAATGTGACGCAAGGAGAAGCTGGCTAAGCACTTGCACACTCGGCCTGGGACTTTCAAATGCTTGCTCTTAGAGCCCAGTAGCCATCTGGGGAGGGAAGTTCAAGCTGTCATGTAGAGAGTCCTATATGTTAATACAGGTCCCTGGCTGACAGCCAGCCCCAACTTGTCAGCTATATGGATGACGCCATTTTGGCAATGGATCCTCTAATCTCCAGTTGAGCCTTCCTAGCTGATTCCATAGGGAACAGAAGTGAGCTGCCCCCATTAAGCTCTGCACAAATTGCAGATTTGTGAGCAAATGAAAGATTGATTTTTTTTAAGTCTTTAATTTCGGGTTTGTTTTGTTACACATGATTGTAGTAATACTTCAGGCTATTTCTGTGTGTGTGTGTGTGTGTGTGTGTGTGTTTAGGTACCTATCACCTCCTAAATTTAAGCTAGTAATAGATTTTTAGCTTTGCTTAGTAGTTCAGGAACTGTGTGTTGAGGAGGATTCTAGACCGCATCATGTTTTAGCAGAAAAGCTTGTGTGCTTGTGTGTGCCTGTTTAATCTATTCTCCACACAACATAAGTGATCTGTAAAAAAATCAATGTGACTGTGTCACTATGTTGCTTAAGTCCTCCAGGGGCTTTCCCCTTGTTCTTAGAATGAAAACTAAACTCCTTATTCTAGCTCGCAAAGCCCTGTGCACTGGCCTTTACTTGATGTCCTTTCCGTCTCACCGCATGATGCTCTCCCACACAGCCACTTCCGTGGCCCCACACCGGGTTGTCTTTCAGTTCTCTGACCATATTTAGCTGGTTCCCACCTTGCATCTTTTTAGCCATTTATATGTTCTCCATCTGGAATGATAATCATAGGACTGATTGCTTATCATTTAGATCTCAGCTTAAATATCACCACCCTAGAGAGACTTCCCTGACTATGGAGACCAGTTCGCTGTTATTATCATAATGTTTCTTAACAAACTGCCTTAAATTCAGTAGCTTAAGACAGTAAGCATTAATATCATATCCATAGGCCTCAGTCGAGGGTCCATACTGTCTCTTGGAAGAGCAAATTAAGTTATGTAAGCTCCACGGTTATCCCCCTCTCCGTTGTCGAAATCAATTCACATGGCCAACATCAGTGGAGAGAGAAACTAGTTTTTCCATGGAGGGGATATTTGAGGAACAATAATCTACCAGGCTAGTAAGTCTAAAGCAGTCACACAGTCAGCCCTTACCTTCATCTCACTCAGTTTTAAATCTCTGCAAATAATTTTTCGCCCTCTGATATTTTTCTCTCATTCAACAAATTTGCATTTATTATGTTTATTGTCTGGCTTCCTTTGGTAGAGTTTCTGTAATGGCAAAGATGTTATTTGTCTTTTCCAGTTCATGTTTCCAGCACATGGTACAGTTTCTGGTTGAGACAGGGTGCTCAAAAAAGAACAAATGTTTGCTGCAGATATTGGTACAGGGTGGAAGAAATGGAAGTGGCCCTATTTCCCCCTGCCAACATCAACCTATGCAAATATCTTGATCTCTTAAATTAACTCTTTTTGTAATTGCTCCATCTCCCTCAGTATTCTTCCAGTAATGCAACCACCGCCATTGTGATCTGCCTTTAATGCTATTGGTTTTTATTACTCATGCATCTCTGTGAAAAATCTTGTAGAACCTGCATTTTCACTGAAAGAGGCCTAAGGGGTAGTGTCTTGGAACAGAAATTCTTAAAACAATTTGGTCTTCTAAGTTAAATGGGCAAATCCTCACCAGAGCTAGTTAAATAATGCTGCTATGAACGTTTTTTTCTACAAGTCCTCATGCAGTCACGTTTTCATATCTCTTGCTAATACATTGATAATATGGAATTGGCCATGGCAGGAATATTTGGGCCATGAATATTGGCAAGCAGTACAGATTCAAGGCTTTGCCTCCAAAGATTGGGTTGTTAGACAATTGCTCCATATCACCAGACTAGAACTATTGACTCAAAGACTATGCCGTTTAAAAATTCACTGATATGTATTGTCAAGAGACTTTCCAAGAGATTATAATTCTTGTTTATTAAAACATGTATTGTTTATGTCATTTTGCTATGTTCAGCTCCCTCTAATCAAAAATTCACAGTCTTTCCCCAAGGGTGATAATGTCATTTGTCATTTTTTTTTTTTTTTGGTCATTGTAGTAAATAATAGGAACTTCTGAGTATTCTGAAATACTTAAACACATTTCCAGGCATATATAAGACTTGCATATTTTTAAAAATTATTGAAAATATTAGGATAGAAAGGTGACATAATCTACCAGGGGATAGAAGAGGAGAAACAGGAGACATTAGATTTTTGTTCTTCTGGTACATAGCATTTTCTAACTCATTGCTTATAAAGACATATAAAGATATAGCCCAGCGAATGTGACTACTTTTGCTGCACTCATTTAATATTATTTCAGTTTGCATCTCACAAATGGATGCAATCTTCATTATTTTCATTTAAACTACTTCATAATATTCTATTATTATCATGCCCCTATTGTTCAGCATGTGAGTTTTTTCCAAGTTTTCAGCATTCTAAATAGAACGTCCTCATGCATATTTCTTGTTTTGCTTTTAGATTATTACCTCCTTGGATTAGCTTCCTTAAAGCTATCCAGTACTTGTTGATTTTGTTCCATACGGATGCTTTTCTTTCATCTTCTGTGCCATCACTGCAGCTGACAGGATTATACGTACTTGCTTTTTATTGTCACTGTACCCTATGTTTTCCCCTATTAAACTTCCTACATTGTAATAGTGGCTTTATTTTCCCAGCTCGATTGACTTCTGCATTGGTTCCCCAGTCTTATACCATAGGTGCTCAATATGCAATTATTGATCTCTCTATCTGACTTTCTTTCCATCTTTCTTCATGTCTCATTTGATATTATTTCTCTCAGGAAATAATATATGAACAACCCTTTGTGTTTTATGCTAACCTATTGGCCTTGCTGTAGTTAGATGATTGCTAACCCTGACCTAAACCTCTTGTTGGCATCAGCCCCTCTCTGCTGTAAATTATAAGTGAAAGGTCAAGGCTAGTCAGTACTTCCCTCATAGATGGCTTAATTATAACAAAAATGTAAGAGAATTTAATTTGATGAATCTGAAAAATCTTCTCTCTGACTCTTCCAAATGGGTGTGTTTCAGGCAAGTTCCCTGGAAACAAGACATATAAGAGAGAGATCAGTGGGCAGGAAGGTCACTGAGGGGTACTCTAGGGAGATATACGTGTGGGGCCTGAAGACAACAGGCACGGGTAGAGGCAGAAGTTGAATTATAGTGTAGACCACTCAGCCTATTCCCTGGGGAGCTGTAGAGCTAAGTGGGCCCTTCAGGGTTGTCTTCAACTGGCGTGAGAGCACCCGGACCATGTCCCTACTTTTTACTAGCCACTCACTGAGTACAGGATGCACCTAGAAAGAGGGTACACCTTTGCAGAAGATAATGACTTTCAACTGAGGGTTATCCACAGAGACGGACTGAATGGTGAGTCAGCACCAGCTATTGTTGCCAGCATCTGGGTGGATGTGTCTCTGGATCCTGAAGGTGGGATCTGTGTAGACACCCGTAGGCCCCACCACAGGAGGGCCCAGCCATCTCACAGCAGAGTGCTGGGAGAGTAGATGGACATTTTACAAGAGAATGGAGCCAAGTGGCCATTCTGGTTCTACTGAACTGCTGTGGTGACCCAGGAGCCCTGAAGTCTAGAGAAAGTAATGGCTGAAATCACCCAAGTTTGTGTGGTCTCAGGATGTTTTTAAAAGAAATAATCACCAGCCCTCTTTCCCTGGAGGTAGTCCACCCTCCCAACATGACTTCCACAAGGCACTGTTTCCTCATTTGCAAGCCCTGGGAGACAGGCAGGAAGGGGCTGTGCTCGAACCAGGAAGCTTGGCACCAAGAGAGGAGGATCATGTTGGAGACCTCCAACGATGCCCTGAAATGGAAGATGGGCCTGCATTACCCGCAGGCGCCTTTCCCTCCATAAACCACCACCCATGGAACAATTTCAAAGGGAGCCGTGGACGTGAATCCAAGCACACAAACTTCTTTACAAGGTGAATTAGCTCATGTCTGCAAAGCCCTTGGAGCAATTTGGACAGACTTCCTAAATCGCCTGCCTCAAGTTTACCTCATCCTTAAGTCAATTTCCTAGCAGTAGGAGGGGCAAAATACAGCTTCCAATGGAAAATAATCTTCTCATGAGCTTTTCCAGCATTTACGATGTGTTATTGTTAGCAGTTGATGTAAACGTCTGCTTGTTGAGGCAAGACCATTATTTTTCACACATTTTCATTTACTGTCTTTTGAGAATGGATTATGACTTCTGTGCTAAGAAATTATACCTTGTTGCAGACCATATTTAAATGAATACTTTCAGGCTACAAGAATCAGTCATATTTTCAACATAAGGTAACCAGATGTCTTAATTATGCGTGTGTGCATATACGTGTTTTAGCAAGTTTTATGTTAGAATCTCAGTTCCCTGGATACAAATAAGCCAACAGTCCTCCAGGAACTCTGGGGGAGAAGGGCTTCAGGGTCACAAACGCTGAGTCAGTTTCAAGTATGTATAGAATATCCTCATGTATAATGTTGCCATACTAGTTAAATTTTTTTAAGGGGGTTACGAGGAAGTCTGACCTCTGCTATGCTGGCTGCTGCTGAAGCTTCAGCAAAGGGAGAGTGGTTATATCTCTTCCCCACTAATGTGTAACTGATAAGAGTTTCATGATACTTGATGATTGTGAGTGGGCTGGTTTAGGAGGATGAGGAGTAAGGCTTGGTAGATACAATCAAGCTCATTCTGTTATTTACGTGCAGCGAGAACCACTAGATAAGAGCCCCTCCTGGGCTGATGCAGGTGTGGGTGTTCACTGCCTTAGGCCCATCAGGTCAGAAAGATCGACCCAGATACCCGTTGCATTGAGGTTGTAGTCACACGTTTCAGTCAACCCCAGACCCCTATACAGTAGGCTCTACCGTCTCGCCTAGGTCTGTAGTCATCTGTACATCTAGCTTTGTGTAATTACATTGTGACTTTCATACAACAACACAGTGACCTAATGACACATCTCTCAGAATGTATCCTAGTTGTTAAACAATCAATGTGTGGCTTTGTTCAATAGCCTAGTCCCGTTTCAGTAGTGTTCACCTTCCTGTGTTGCAAATAACAGAACTCCGCTTGTTAGTTTAAGTTAGAAAAGAGAGTCAACAAGTACAATGCGCATGCTTCTCAGTGGGGTTGGAACTCACCAGGCAAACGGCTGCAGTGGAAACGATGCTGCTCCCATTTCTTGGGACAGGCAGCATCAACACATCGCTGATGGGACACTGGACACAGCTGCTAGGAACTCTGCCACTGATGTTTCTGGAAAGTGGGTGTATCTGCTGCTGCCCATGTCACAGTGACTCAGACTGAGGCTGCTGCTTCCTTGGGTTGCCAACTACTTTATTATTTTTTTATTTAAAAAATGCATTCATTTCATGTTTTTATTTTCTGTTTTACAATCCAGTGCTTGGGGAAAAGGTCACATCTTATGATTCAAAGGCTGGCTTGAGTATGTGTCATTGATGATGGTTGATGTTTTATGTGTGTATCCTTGTGTCCTCTATCCCCCATAAGTTATGAACTGCTTTCTCCTTATATTTTGAATTGGTTCTTTAGAAGCATGAAAGAGAGAAAGAGAGTGAGAGAATCAGAAAGGTAATTCTAAATCTTTGAGTACTTTTCACAGACCATTAAAACTATCACCTACTATATGTATGTTCCAAGGAATATAAAACAGTTATTTTTACCCTTGGAAGAAAATGTAGGTTAATTATAGAATCGTGGCAGAGAAATTTCTAAGCATGACACCAAAGACAAAAGCCAACAGAGAAAAATATTGACAACCTTTAGTACTTCAGAAACAAACATCATAAACAGTGTTAAGTCTTTTGACAAATGGGCAAACATTGGCAACTTACATAACAGAAAAAAATATCCTTAATATAATAAAATCTCTTACAAACCAAGAAGAAAAAAATTTAACACCAAAGTATAAAAGTGGCCCAAGGATATGCACCAATAATTCACAAAAGAAGGCAAGAGGTCAACAGTCATGTAACCTAATTACTATTACAAAATGCAAGAGCATATGAGGCATAATCTCCTCCTTTTCAGATTGGCAGGGATAAGGAACATGTTGCATGTCGTGGCAGACCTCTCCTGTCTCGCCCGCTGCTCCTCTCAGCAGTGTACTTTGTGATCTGCCTGTTCTGCTCCCCACTCTGTCTCTGGTGAATCCTCTCACCACCCCTGCACCTCTGGCCTGTACTCCATTTCTGTATGCATAAAAAATATATATTTTTTTAAAAAGAAACACATTGCAAACAGACCTAAGTCAATTTGACAGTCTAGCAAATGTCAAAGTCTTTTAGTGAATATATAAGGTTGAGTGTTGGTTATACATATCTGCCCCTCTTGTGGTCGTTTTGTTACTATGAAATGAAATATTAAACCAAATTCTCCCCAACATCCAAACATGTATTAGCCAGCAAGTACAAAAGATGTTAAAAGGCTTAGTCTGTGATAGATAGATGTTCATTTAATCCCAATGTGATTGGCTGGTTTTGTCGCTCTAACAGCACCCTCCCTGTTGGGAAGGCCTGATCAACCTCTTTTCATTTCTAAAGTGTTAGGACACCACCTCTGAACGTGTCAATTCTCAGTGAGGGCCTGTCAGAGGCTGTTTAACTATTTCAAGATTCTTCAGCTGGAGCCCTTCCCCACCCTCCTAACTTGAGCATGCAGAATTATGTTGGCTGCGTGCTGACACACTGTTAATATAACAATTGAAAACGAGAGATAATGCACATCGGCACCTTTTTGAAAGGCAATTTGTCAATGTGTATAACAAGGTCAAGAGAACATCCTCTGTGGATCAGCAATCCTGTTTGTGGTATTTTATTCTAAGGAAATAACTGAACACATATACAGAGCTTTGTCCATGGATGTGCGTGACTATATTGTTTTTTTAATAGTGCCTGTTTGTAAACACAGTTTTGTTAGTAGGATAGTGACATAAAACAGATCAGTGGCTCGCCTGCGGTGGGAGAGGTGGCCAGGGGGGTGGAAGGGTTACCAGGGCAGAACTACAAAGGGCTGGAGTAAAACTTTCGGGGTGATGGACAACTTTACTATTTTTGATTCTGGGGATTATTTTTGAGTGTATGCATACAGTAAAACCTTTTGAATTGTACACTTTAAAATTATGCAGTTTCTTGTCTGTCATTTATACCCTGAGTTTTTAAAAATAATTCAGCTGGTAGATAATGGACGCATTATATAATAAGGGAAGATGTATCGAGTACTGAACATGTACCTGATAGTATACCAGGTGTTCCACGAATATCATCTACTTTGATTCTTACCTTAACACTACGACTTTAAGACTATGATCCCCATTTCGCTTAGATGAGAAAATTGACTTCTAGGGCTTAGGATACTAACTGTCCAGAGTCACATAGGTGGAAAGTGATTGTGAGTAGGAGTTAGCAAACTACAGCTCATGGACAAATCCAACCTACCACCTGGTTTTGTCTGTAAAGTTTCATTGGAGTACAGCCACGCCCATTTGTTTATATATTGTTTATGTCTGCTACCCCACGACCATGACAGAGGTGAGCTGTTCACAGTAGAGATCATATGTCCCATGTAATGATTCATTTGATGCACAACTTGCCTCATCCATGGTCCTTAGGTATTTGGTCAACCATTATATTGCGTGTTTCTGTGAAGGTTTTTTTTTTTTTTTATATATGTGTGATTAACATTTAAATCGGTAGCCTGGGTAAAGCAGATAACCTTTCATGGTATGAATGGACCTCTCCCCAGGTTATATAAAAACGAATGGACCTCTCCCCAGGTTATATAAAAACGAATGGACCTCTCCCCAGGTTATATAAAAACAATCAGCTTCCTCGTAGGAAGAAGGAATTCTGCCAGCAGATTGCTTTGAGACTTGATGTGTGACTTACTTGGAAGTCCAACCTTCAGATTCTGGACTTCCTAGCCTTCACAATATTGCCAGCCAATTCCTTAAACCCAGTCTACTACTCTAAATCTCGATATATCGACAGCTATATCAACAGATAACTTTACTGTCTATATAAATCCTGTTGGTTTGGTTCCTCTGCAGAACTTGACTAATACAGTCCGAAACCCCTAACATTTATTCTTTCAGAAAAATTTGGCTGATCCTTGGCAGGATCAAAATCCAGACTGTTTGAAATAGAACTTATACTCTCAGACCACTACTTCCCACTGCCTCATGGAACAACCAAATCAATGGCTATTAACACTTGTGATATCATATGTTATTTATTGCTTGGGGAAAATATTTAAAATATTTTGCTGAGCAGAAATGTAGGCTACCTCTGCGTTTATAGTATTATCACTTTTGTAATAGAAGGAGTTATAGATATGTGTACATGCATAAGCTAGCAACATTTTTTTATTGGGTGCTGAATTAGGGGTGATTTTTACATTTCCTTTAGTACTTCCTTGTATTTTCTGAACATTTCACAATGAGCATATAATCAGAAAGGGTAAACAACAAGGAAGTTTTCATTTTAAAAATGGAAAGAGCAGGTCTGATGATTTACATTGTAATTACTCTATGCCAGAATTCCAAATCAAGCTATGTACATCAAAACATTCATGATCGCAAGGAGGTGCCGGCTGTAGTGTAGCCACAGCCTCATCTTCCTTCCTGATAGTTCAGTTTCCATGCAGCAAACGATCTGAATGGTCTTCCATAGGCGCTTATCTGATCGTGTTACTTCTGGGCTTAGATTCCACTAATGCTGTCCCATTAAAGGCTCAAGTTGTCAGCACAGCACACAGGACCTTGGCCCTGGCCCTGTTTTGCTCACTCTTCAGCCACATTCATCTGTCCTGGGAGGTGAGAGGTAGTTTTGTTGTTGCCACCAGAAGTAACAACGCGATTTTTGCTTTGCTTTCTCAGTACCTGGAATTGTGCCTGTCGTAGGCAAAATATTTTCCGAATGAATGCATGGAGTGCAGAACCTATATCATAACTGCTTTTATGAGTTTTCAAAGTTTTATTTTAGAAGATTTCAACTTTGATCCTGGTAGGTAAGATGGCTAGTGAGGTGATGTTGAAGTCATTGAGGTGTTGTTACTCTGTTGCATTTTGGGTGGGTTCACTTAGGCATCTAATAATAATTTGTAATATCGTTTAATAAAAAAGTGTATTTTAAGTTCTTGCCCTCTGTGTCAAAGGGTAGCTAGAAAATTACCATTCTTTACCTGGGAACTCTGACGAAATTTGTTACCTTCCTTGCAGTTAGATAGAGAAATTATGAGTGAATCCTGGCCAATGAGCATATGAAGTGAAATGATTTATTCTCTCCATAAATGTGCTTTGTACATATTCTCATTTTCTGGCTCATCTGGCTAGTCTCAAAGGCTTCTGAAATGGCTTAGTAGCCAGGTAGAAGGAACCTGGTCCCTGATCTGTGGACTAGAAACAAACCTTTGTGGGGTTTAGTGACTGAGACTGCGGGTTGTATTTGTTATTGCAGCACAGTTTAGCTTCTACTGATGGTATTGTTTTCCAAAGAAACCTTTTGTAACTCTCCTTGTTTCTGGGTTGGACTGGACTTAACATGGTCACTTTAATTTGATACTTCCAGATTGCAGATGTCGAAGCACATCTCTTTATTCAGCTTCTTCATTTGTATTTTCCAAGTGGTTTGAAAGAGAAACATGGAGTAAGATAATGACTATTCAGTAGAAAGCAAGAAATAGTACAGAGCACAAATAACTCAAATTAGCATAACAATTCTTGCTATTAATATGAATCATTTTTTTTTCTTTTTAATGGCTTGGAAATCTGCTATGTTTAATAGAAAGCTCCAAAAATACTGCCTTTTTGATGAAGGGGAGTTGTACAAATCTATCAAACACATGAATATATTATCTGTTTAATCTGTTGATTCATTTGTGGAGAATAAAATCCAACCAACTTAATTAGGACCTACTATGCATGTTTCGTTGTATGGCAATGCTCTTTTTGGTTGGTATTCAGATGGGACATTGATGGATTCAAGCTGCTTGTAGTAATGCTCATCTGTTAAATAATCCTTGCTAAATGTGACCAGAAATGTGGAATTATTTATTGGCAATTATAATCCTTAGGCTGCATGTTTCTCTATTAGACATCTGGTTGCCAATTCCATACAGGGTATTTTCATGACTATCCTATACTGCAGAGAACATTAATTTACCCTAAAGATCAAGTTACTTGAAAAGGCCTTTTACAAAGAAAATACATGAACAGATATTAGCATAGTGCTTGCAAATGTCATTATTTGATCTAGTGTAGGAATGATCTCTGGAAATTTCATCTGTTTCCCCCTATCTGCTTAGTACCCCGTCCTTGGGCTACCACTTTAGCTTGTGTGAGCCTTGTATCTATCACACTCTGTGGCAGATACTTCTCTCCTGGCTCCTCCAGCACACTCTGAGACTCAAGCGGGCACAGAACAGCCCTCTTTTAACTTTGTATCCTAAGCGTTTGGCCTGAAATAGAAACCCAGTAAATGTGTATCTTGTGAGTAGTGATATGATGCTGTGCTGCCAGAGTTAGGTAAGTCCCTTGAAATAAACAATGAAATACTTACATTTTTCTACTGATTTTTATATGTCATTATATATACACAGGTTAGGTTTCGCAAAACCACATAAGATTTTATATGCAGCCTTAGGACACCAGAATAAAAACAACAACAACAAAACAACAACAACAACAACAACAAAAAACTAAGATGTTGAGGTTCAGGAAGGATTTAAGTAAGAATTTAGCATGACATAAAGATGCAAACATTGGCCTGAGTTTGAGAAAATATAAAGCCAGAATGGGCTGCAGGGTGCTAACTATTTTAGGATTTGTGGTGGCAGGTCCCATTATCTGTGGAAAAAGGTCAGGGTTACACAGACTGTGGCTGATCTTTCACTCAGACAGTGAAAGATCAGCCACAGGATCTGAGGAAGGATTGGTTTGTTATGAAACCATTTCGTATTCTTGTTTTAGTTTTTACCCTGCCGATGATGGCTATCAGATGGGACCAGATTGAAGCGGAATTTGCTCTGTAAAAACTTCCAGAGGGTGATGATCCATTGCATCCAGTATTTAGCTAGGGTGGTTGTTATTGAATTCTTCCTTGTATGTCATCCCAAATTCCTTACACTATGATTGAAGTTAGCCCTGCCTTTTCTGGTTCTCTCCTCAGTAGGTTTCAAAAACAACTTGTCATCATCTTCAGCAAAAGATGTTAAATCACCCCAGTTTTTATTGCCTTTGTATGAAATCCCAGTTCCCTTATTTATTTCTTTCAGATCTCACGTCCTAAGCAGCTATGCCTCTGACTCTTTGCTGGAGTGTCCTGTGCTGTTTCTTTCATATTGGAGTTCTGGCTTCCACTCCAGCAGAAAAGAAAAAAAAAAAAAGACTCATGGCCAGGAGAGGAAAGCTAGCCTATGAAGTCCCTAAAGGTCACTTCCCTTGTATATTTTGGCTCCTCCCTAGAACGTTCATTCACTCTGCACACTGTCTATATGGCAGGCATCCTAGGCATCCTGGGTGCTCAGAGGGAACAAAGGTGACCCAAATTCCTGCCCTTACAAACTATATAGTAGCTGGAGGTGACAGACAGTATTCAAAATATATAAGAAAGTGGGCCAGCTGATAAGGAATTTGACATAGAAAGATGAAGTGGGGAAGGAGAAAGGCAGTATTTGAACACTGCAACTCTAATAGTGTTGAAGGTGGGTTGAACTGAGAGGGCTATTAAAAGTGAATAAAGACCGTTTGAGTGACTCAAACTTGTTTTTAACACCTCTTGAAATTTCTGTTTCCAAGAGCTAAGAGAACTGCCAGATGGGATGCAAGGCAGGAAGTATTCATGGGCTAAAGCATAAGGAACAAAGAAGTAAATATAAAGCCCAGAGCTGGTGTGATGTTTGGGGGCTGACTGCGTTTCTGGACCAGTGAAGCCTGCATAGGGACACGGCTGTTATGTAGATTTGGTTTTGCTCACGGCGGGAGTGGCTCTATTTTGGGTCTGGACATTTATTTCAACAAGGTGTATTTTGAGTAAAGACCTGTAAGAGGCCAGGCCACAGGCCAAACAGGGATCTGGGGTAGAGGACACCAGCCAGAGAAAACGGAACTGGCTGGGGAGTTTGAGAAACAGCCAGAGGGCAGTAACACGGATGGGGCAGAAGGAACGAGGGGAGGGTAGCTGGGATGAAGGCAGGCCGGTGCCCTTAGAATGTGTAGACCTCACAGACAGCAGGAAACACTCTGGCATGGGAGCCTCTGATGGCTTTTAAGCCAGGGCTGGCCAGCTCTGATGATGTCTTAACAGGTTCCGCCTGTGTTAAGAACAGACTTAAATCAGGGTAGAGGGTACTGCTGGGAGGCCACGTGAAGGCTTTTGCAGTAATTCACTGGCGCGGTTATGGTGTCTCCGACCAGAGCAGTGGAAGTAGCAGTGGGGAGATGAGGTCACATTCTGGATGTATTTTGAAGGGAAGGTCGGTAGAATTTTCTGAAGTGATGAATGTGGGGACTAAAGAGAAGGAGTGGTCGAGATGACTTTGGGATTTGGGGCCCTCTCAATTGGAAGGAGGGACTTGCCATGAACACCTGTGGCAGAGACTATTTGAGGTAGCGGTGGGGAGTTCCGGTAGTCAGTGGAACCGGCAGCTCAGTTGTAAGCGTGTGTTCCAGAAGACTATTTGAGAAGGCAGCTAAACCTACAGTTCTGGAGTTCATGGATGAAGTTCCGCCTGGAGATACAAATCCTGGAGTTGTCATCATATGGAAGGTATTTATATGAGGCTGAGTGAGATCACCAGAATAGCAGGCACACGGAAGAGGTTTAGGGGCATGGCAGAGGGGTAGACTACAGTACATGCACATACATACCACACACCAGCATTTGGGTGGGAGCAGCCGTGAGTGAATTTGGAGGAGGATGGTTCCTGAGCTCAGTGTGGGGGAAGGAAAGGAGACTGATGTGTGGAAGGTGATGGCTCCAATGAAATGTTCCAGAATAAGACTGTGGCATTGAATGAGGCAGGCTAGGCCGTGGCTGGACACAGAAGGGACAGGCTGGCTGCCATAGGCAGCAAGGTAGAGAGCCAACATGGGTTACATCATTCTCCTTTGCAACTATATTCCAAAAAACACGTTTTAGCTTGGGCTTGCTGGAAATGGCGTCTGAAATGGAACGTTCTCTGTAGCTGGAGTACCTTCCTGCAGTTTACTGGGATTGCCCAGCTGTGGAATATTTACCTGCCGGAAGAAAGTGAGGAGGGCAGTTGGGGCGGAGAATCCGAAAAACGTGATTGCAGCTAAGGTCTCAGAGACCCTCAGGGTGCTCTGGAACTGGGATGACCCTTTCGAATGGTCCAACGAAGGGGGCTGGGGTTTTGCACCATTGCATCTGTCAGCTGTTGGCCCCACTTGTTCCCCCATAAGAGGTGGTGTTAACTTTGGGTAAGTTGCCTTCAGCAACTTTTGTGTTGCTGAAGGCCAGGCACGGAGCCGGTCACAGCTGTGAGTCATCAGCCCCCATGTTCTCTGAAGCTGCGGGGTGGTGGAATGGGTGTGCTGTGCTGAAGACAGGCCGGGATTTGGCCGAACACCTCAGTCTCCACCTCCAGCATCTACAAGCTGAAGATACACGAAGAGGTTAGATGTTACACTTATTTGAGGGACAATAGCTTCTTTCTCCACCCTTAGAAAACATTTATGTACTGGCTTTATCAATTTTCTCCTGGGGTGGTGTCATTATTGTAGAGAATGGACTAGCGGGCCGGACATAATGGGGAAAGTCTGCAAGAACTACTGCCATTCAAATATATCTAAGAGGAGAAGCGAGTCGTTAGGGGAGTGGGGAAAGAGTACAGTTTGTATTCCGGCTGGAAAGAGCCAGTAGTTCTCGACTGCTTCTCTAGGAGACTTTTGGAAATGTGTTGAGGTGGCTTTGCTGTCACTGTGACTGGGTCAGCTGCTCACATAGAGTCTTGGGTAATAAAGAACTGTCCCAACCCATTGCTTGTAGCTTCTCTGTCGAGAAACACTTGTGGTGAAGGACGTTAAATGCGACCTGGTTTTACGAAGGATGGCCAAGTAATTTATTCTCAGCAGGTCAATTTTGAGAGTGAAAAGTTGAATCGTGAATAGGGTGGGCAGGCTGCCCACTTACTGGAGTCCCAGTATCGGGGCTTGTAGCTTGCCACACACAGGACAAGGGCAAGTCAGGCCAAGGAACACAGGGTGTGAAGTGGATCCTAGGGGATGGGGAAAGAGCTTCTGAAAAGGCTGCTCTGTGCCTTGGCTTCCCCCTCCCCGGTCATATCACCTATAAAGAGGGGTGGAATATTTATCCTCCTCTTACCTAAGAAATTACCCGTCTTAGCCACAGATTTCTAACTGTTAAGAATTTCTCACTGTTAGCTAAACATCAACATAGCTAGGATGTTTAGTTTTAGTATGGGCAGGAATTGAGCCAGTGACCTCAACTCTCATGTGGTAGTTATTCCTCCAGTGCCTCGTGTCCCCAGAGTTTCCACATTATGGAAGACAGAATTTTTTTTTAATTGCAGGGCATCTTTGGTTAACCACAGGACACTGAAGCGCACATCGGACCACCTCAGCCTGAAAGGGCTCAAGCCCTCAGCGTTCCGGGGATGCATGAGGAGTAGACCACTAAGAAGCCCTGCCCTATCAGGTAAGTCTTGAAAGCCTAGGAATTTTAGAGTAAAATGAAGAGGTCTGGCGAAGTAAAGCTAATATTTTTATGTTGAATTTAGAAATCTGTCTTTGTTTAAAGTGTTTTTAAATGTTTGTGGCAATTTGGCAAATTCATGAAATGGAGAGATTAACCTTAGAGTCTAACTGAAAAGGGATGCTTTTACAAATGTGATTTCAGAAAGAATGGTATTAAAAAACAGTACTGAATTCTTCTGGTATATGGTATCACAATGTTTCAGACAACATGCAACCTGTATATATGCAGTCCACTCTCCTGTTCTGGGAGTGCATGGGCTGAGGTATTCTTGGGCCTTCAGGCCTGGGCTGCCACGATCACCCTTCCCGAGGAAGCCCAGTTTCATGGATTTCAGAAGACCATGGGGGCTGGCAGGGGCATCCTGGGATGAGAAACACCTGGGCACCCAGGGTTCCAGAAGCCTCTTCTCCAAGACTTGTCCTTAAGGAATCTGGTCTACTCCACTTTTCAAAAAACCCCAACTCTTCTCCCCCAAGCTCCTTGACTGAGTAACAGTGTGGAGGCCTCTCCCAGGGGCCTCACCAATGTGGATGACTGCAGTCTGACTCTGCAAGAGTGGGACTGCTGGAGGCCTGAACTGCACATGAACAGACCTAAAGTTTATGGACTTTGTGAGGCCTAAGGTTAGGGGAAGCAGTGCAGGCTGCTGGCGTGGGCCTCAGGGGCCTCATTCTGAAGTTGGCTCAGGTGCAAGGCGCCCTTCAGTATTTAGTCTGGCGGCCAGTTCCTCTCAGCAGTAGTGAGGTGTCTCCTACAGTTGGTTCAGGAAGACATGCCTTGTGATACCATTCAACGTTTTTTGTTTTTTTTTTTTATATTAGCCATTGTAACGTGTGAAATGGTATCTCATTGTGGTGTTGATTTGTATTTCCCTGATGATTAGTGACGTTGACAATCTTTTCATGTGCCTGTTGGCCATTTGTATGTCTGTCTCCTTTGAAAAATGTTTCTTCAGACCCAATGCCTCTCCCCAACCCTGCCTGATTTTGCAAGCTGTATGAGTTCTTTATGTATTTTGGGTTTTAACCCTTATGAAATATTATCACATGTTTTCTCTCATTCAGTGCGGTTGCTTTTCCATTTTGTTGGTTTCTTTTACTCTGCAGAAGCTTTTTAGTTTGATCTAGTCCCACTTGTTGCTTTTAGCTTTTGCTGTGTTTGTTTTTAATGTCAAATACAAATAATCATCTTTGAGACTGGTGTAAAAAAAGTTTACCCCTTATGTTTTATGCTTTCAGGTTTTATATTCAAATCTCAAAACCATTTTGAAGTGATTTTTCTGTATGGTGTGAGTTAGTGCTTTATTTTCCTTAACACCATGTATTAAGGAGTCTGTCCTTTCCCCAAGGCTCCGTGTTATCACAGATCGGCCACATATGAGTAGGTTTGTTTCCGGGTATAGTTATGTAGAATGTCTGTTTTTATGTCAATACCTTGCGTTTTTATTACTATAACTTTTTAATATACCTTGAAATGTGGAAGTATGATGCCTCTGGCTTTGCTGTTATTTTTCATGATTGCTTTTGCTATTCTTTATCTTTTGAGGTTCTGTATGTATTTTAGTATTGTTTTATTTCTGTGAAAATGCCATGGGGATTTTGATAGGAATGCATTAAATTTGCATATTTTGGGTAATATTGCAATTTATTAGAAATGTATATTTTGTTCACTCAGATGTCTAAAATACATTTCATATATCTATTTGGAACTTCAGTCACAGTTCTTGGCACACAGCATACACAAAGCTTGGAATTCCCTGAGTGTTGAGAGTGATAAGGGTGTCCCTTGTTACATTAATGGAGGTGGCTTTTGGAAAACACCGTAGGATGTGTACTGGTTGCCAGGGGAACCAACATGATTAGAGAGAGCCCTGCCGGAGGGGAGAGGGATGAGGTGCATTCAGTTGCCAGTGACTGAACACTCCCCAAATACCCTACAGAGGGGTCTTCAGAGAGCTTCTGAGTTGGTGAATATGTGGCAATTTGCGAACAATGGTGTGTGTGAAGAGGGCCTGGAAGCTCCACTCCTCTTCCCACATCCTGCTTGTACAGGTCTTTAATCTGACTGCTCCTGACTTAACAGCCTTTGTAAGAAATCCATCTAATGAGATAACCTAGTGAATAAACAGATTTCCTGTACTGTTTGTTCTAGAAAATTAATTGATCCTGAAGGAGAGTGTCCTGGGAACCTGTGATTTATTCTCTTGCCACTCAGCCAGAAACACCTTGCAGCTGGCCTCGGTTCTAAGGGGAGGGCTGCGGGGAAACCCTGATGTGTAGCCATTTTGTTGAGAGCACAGGTTGCAGCCTGGGCTTGTAGCTGGAATCTGAAGTAGAGAGTGGTCTTAGGCAACTGAGCGCTTTACCTGTAGAAGCCGATGCTGTCTCTGGGTAGATAGTTGTCAGAGTTGAGCAGAATTGAATGGAACTTTCAGATACCCTGCCAGTCTCTACGAATTATTTGTTGGAGTGGATGAAGACCCCTCCCCTTCCTTTAAATTAGTTCAGGAGCTCACAATACATTCTTCCCATCCATGAGCATGGAATACCTTTCCATTTATTTGTATTCAATTTCTTTTATCAGTGTCCTATAATTTGCAGCAGAATATAAGTAACCAAAGGAAAGACTCTTGCAAAGCACAGCAAAAATATGAGACAATGAGGAAAATACACTTGTTAGATGAGGGAAAAGGGAAAAGAGGAAGGGTTAGGGAAAGCAAGAGGGTAGGACGTCGGGCCTGGACTTTTGCTGAAGGCAAAATTTTTCCTACGTTGTCTAATCGGTTGGCCTGTGTTTGTTCATAGAATCTCTTATGATCCTTGGTATTCATATGGTATCAGTTGTAATGTCTCTTCTTTCATATTGGCTATTTATTTGGGTCCCCTATTTTTCTTGATGAATCTAGCTAAACTTTTGAATATTTTATCTTTTCTTAAAACCAGCTCTCAGTTTCATCTTTTCATCATTGTCTTTTTAGTATGTATTTTATTTACTTTTGCTCTGATTTCTTTTACTTCCTTTCTGCTAACTTTGAACTTAATTTGTTCTTTTTCTAGTTCCTTAGATTCTGTATTTGAAATATTTGTTTCCTAATGTGTTTACAGCTATGAATTTCCCTCTTAAAACTGCTTTTGCTGTATCCTGTACATGTTGGTTTGTTATATCCATTTGTCTCAATATTTTTAAAAGTTATTTTTTCCCTCCATCCATTCATTATTCAAGAGCATGTTTCTTACTCTCCATGGTTTTTGGTGAATTTTCCAGCTCTCTGTTATAATTTCTAGATTCAGACCATTAAGGTTAGAAATGCTTGGTATGATTTCAATTTATTACGACTTGTGAGATCTAACATATGATCTATCCAGTTGAATGCTCCATGTATGCTTGAGATGAATGTACTCTGTAGTTTGGATGGAATGATATATATGCACGCTAAGATAGCTGGTCTGAGTCCTGAAGTCCAAAGTTTCCTCAGTCATTTTCCGTCTGAACAGAAACAAAGGTCATTGATCAGAGTGTGGTATTACTGTATTCTTGTCTAGTTTCTACCTTTAGCTCTGTTAATATTTGCTTTTTTCCCCCCCTACACTGAGTAAGTAAATGTTATATCCTCCTATTGGACTGACCCTTTTATCATTCTATTATGACATCTTTATCTTCTATTAGCCTTTGTCTTAAAGTCCATTTCATCTGTATAAGTAAACCTACTCCAGCATTCTTTCCATTTTCATTTGCATGGAGTATCTTTTTTATCCCTTCACTTCCACTCTGTGTGTGTGCTTAAAGCTACAGTAAGTCTCTCGTAGGCTACATATAAGTCAGTCTTTTAAAAAAAATCCATTGTTAACTTTTTATCCCAACTATGTTTTGGTTGGAGAATTTAGTTGATTTACATTTAAAGTAATTATTGATAGATATGGATTTATTGCCAATTTGTTTATTCTGTATGGTTGTCTCATCATTCACTTGTTCCTTTCTCCTTTGCTCTCTGATTTGATGCTTTTCTGTAGTGGCATGCATATTTTCTCTTTTTCTTTTGTATATATACTATAGATTTTGCATTATGATTACCATGTGGGTGTCATAAAACATGTTTGCAATAATCTATTTGAAGTTGATAATCAGGTCAGTGCATTTTAAAGCTCTGTATGTTGACTCCTCCTCCCAGTCTTTTTTGTGACAATTTACATCTTGTACTTATGTGTCCATTAACTACTTATTATAGTCAGTTATTTTTAACAATTTTTAACTTCATCCTAGATTTATAGTGATTAATCTCCCATCATTCAACATTGGATTATTCTGAATTTAACTACACATTTACCTTTACCAGTGAACTATATATGTTTTGTGTTTTCTCTTACTAATAGAGGCTTGTTTTGTTTCAGCTTAATGAAACCCCTTTAACATTTTTTGCAAGGCCAGTCTAGTAGTGCTAAACTCGTTTAACCCTAAGCTTCTTGGCTTGTCTGATAAATTTTATCTCTTCTCATTTCTGAAATACAACTTTACTAAGAACAATTCCAAACTAAAGTTGTATTTAGAATTCTGAACTATTTTCAGCACTATTGTGCTCCTCCCTTCTGGACTGTAAAGTTTTTGCTTGAAAATCCAGTAGTATTATTGGGGTTCCCTTGTACAAAACAACTTGCTTTTGCTGCTTTTTAAAGCCCTCTCCTTTAACTTTTTTTAAAATATATTGGCTGTGGGTTTGTCATAGATGGCTTTTATCATGTTGAGGTATGTTTCTTCTATTCTGAGGATTTTGAGGGCCTTAAACATCAATGGGTGTTGAAGTTTGTCGAATGCCTTCTCCACATCTATTGATATGATTATGTGGTTTTTATTTTTCTGTCGATCGATGTGGTGAATTACATTAATTGATTTTCTGATGTTGAACTGTCCTTGTGCTTGTGTGGAGTAAAGCCCACATGGTCATGGTGTATTATTCTTTTAATGCCTTGTTGGATTCTGTTGGCTAAGGTTTTTGTGGAGGATTTTTGCTTTGTCTTGTTGATCTGTCCATTGTGGAGAGTGGCGTGTTGAAGTCTCCTACTATGTATCTATGTATGTATTTTCTCTGATACTCGTTATCATAGATGACAGTAGTTCCCTGATATATTTTGGTGCTCCTTCATTTGGTGTCCTTTAACTTTTGACAAATTGTGATGTATCTTGGTGTTGGGTCTCTTGGGAGTTTGCTTACTTGGAACACCCCGGTTTTCCTGGATCTGGTTGTCTGCTACTTTCTGAGGTTAGGGGATATTAGGAAAGTTTTAAGCCCATTATTTCTTCAAATAAATTTTATGCTTTTTCTTTCTCTTCCTTCTGGGATTCCTATAATGTCAACATTGGTCTCCTTGATATGTCCTATAAGCCCTTCATGCTATCTTCACTCTCTTTTGCTTCTCTGATAAGATGAATTTCACTGCCCTGTTTTCAAGTTCACGGTTTTGTCTTTTATTTCCTCTAGTCTTCCGTTGAACCCCACTGTTGAATTTTTCAGTTCAGTAATTGTATTCTTCGGCTCTGTGAATTCTGTTTGGTTTCCTCTTACATGTTCTGACTTTGTTGAAATTCCTACTTTGTCCATGCATTTTTCTCCTGACCTTGGTGAGTGTCTTTATGACCATTCTGAACGCTTTATCCGGTAAGTCACTTAAACTCATTTCATTTAGGTATTTTTCAAGGTTGTGTCTTATTCTTTCCTTTGGAATATATTCCTGTGTCTACATTTTCTTGACTATCTGTGTTGACATCTAAACACTACATAAAATAGTCAGTTCTCCGAGTCCTGAAAGATTATTCCTGTGTAGCAGATGAACCTTATTTAGCCCTACCCAGCTCTAGATTGCATTGCTGTTTCATACCTCTGTTACTGTGTAAGCAGACTTTTTTGCTCTTACTGCTCCTGGTACTTGAGCGTGTGCCAAGACCTGTCAGTGTCCCAGATGGGAGGCTCTCACTCAGTACCTAGATGCAAGCCAATTGGGGCGTTGGGGAGATCCTGAGAAGACAAGGAGATGGACTGTTGTCTCTGCACTATGTTAAGAACATTTTCTGGGGGATAGCTCATTAGGAACATTTTCTTTTGTTTGCTGTAGTCCTGTGGAAACTGTTCATATAAGCCCATGACCACTAGAGCCACTCAAGGGATGTTCTCTGGGAATTTGCTATCCAGACCAGAACACCAAACATGTGCACAAGCTGCTTTCTGGGAGATACTGGCACCTTAGAACAAGACATAGGGAGAGGGAAAGATAGTACCAGCTGCCCCTGAGGTCTCTGGCAAGAATTATAGTCAGTCCCTAGATGTATGCTAAATTAGAAGTCTGTCCCTCGGGCTACTGCTACTAAGATAAACAACAGACTTCTTGAAAGGAAAGGGTGGGCATTTCTGTCTTCATCTGAGCTGTGTCTGGGGGAGGTGAGTCCTGGTGAGTCCACACGAGCCCTTGAACTCCTTCAGCTACTCTAACTTTGTGTCTTGTGGACATAGGCCCTGTTAGCTTTCAAAGATAGATATTTTGGGGTCCCTTGCTTTAAATGTTAAAGTTGGAAGGTTGGATATGGGGCTCAAAAATTGAACTCCTTGGACAGAAGATACAAGTATGCGCCCCTTTCCTCCCGCAGTTGTGTCTCACCACACCGGGCGAGGGCTGTATGGCAAGACTGTGTCTTGGTCTCCTACTTACTTTGTGGGTTGCTTTTTTCCCCTCACTCCCCTGGTACATGAGTTGCTCAGACAATTTTGAGGTTTCTTGCAGAGGGAGTGCCCTTGTTTGTAAGAGGAGGTGAGCTCAGGGCCTTCTGTGTCTCCATATTGAACCAGAATCTTAGAAAGTTATTGTGGTTACTTTTCACAACTCATCTACATTCTACCTATGCAAATAATAATATAGCTAAGTGAACCTAAATATTTAAGAACCATTAGGTTTTAAAATGTACCAAGTGCAGAAACCTGGAGGTACCAAGCGGTATCAATTACCACTTAATATACCAATTGTAGCAACAAAATATACTGATAATACCAATCAACATCACTGAGACGAGGACAGAAATTCATGGCCTGTGTCCTCAGCACATCACAACAGAAGACACCATCTCTTGTTCCATACTCCTGCCTCTAAACACATATCCCACATCCAATCAGGAAGATACATCAGACAAACTCAAACTGAGGCATATCCTAGGTAGTATCTGGCTTACACTCCTTTTTTTTTTATTCCAAATAGTTTATTTTTATATCATTTTGTGCCCTTTTCCGTCTCAGTTGTAATCCCCGTGGGCTTCCCATCACCAAATCACCCGTGTGCCATCACCATAGTCTAGTGCATTTCCCTTTTCCCACTGATTTTGATCCCATTCCCCACTCTACCCCCAACAAATGTCTCTGGTATATAGCTGTTCATCATTATTATTTTCTCGCCTGGTTCATTATACTCCTGCTATGAGTGAAGCCATCTGGTATTTTTCCTTTTCTTACTGGCTTATTTCACTAAGCACAATCCCTTCCAGGTCCATGCAAAAGGTATGTGGTTTTTTTTTTTTTTTTGGTTGCTGAGTAATATTCCATTGCGTATATGTACCACATCTTTTTAATTCAGTCATCTATTTTTGGGCATTGGGGTTGTTTGTATGTATTTCCAATTGTGAATAAAGCAGCAATAAACATGGGGGTGCAAGTGTCTTTTTGAATCAGTATTTTTGTGTCTTTTAGGTAGATACCTAGGAGTGGGATTGCTGGGTCATATGGACTGGCTTATACTCTTAAATTCCAAGGTATCAAAAGACAAAGAAAGGCAGAGAAACTACTGCAGATCAAAGGAGAGCAGATGTGACTAAATTATCATGAGATGGTGAATTAGGTCTTAGGCCAGATCAGTGAAACAGAAATAACTATAAAGACATCATTGCACAATTGACAGCATTTGGTTGTGGAATTGAACATGGGCTGTAGAGTTGATGATCATTTGGTATAATGTTCTGTTTCTTCTTATTTTGATACTTGTAGAGTGGTGATGCAAGAATGTTCTCATTCTTAGAGAATTTGTTTAAGTGTAAAAGGGCCTAAAGTCTGAAACATATTCTCAACATAGTTCAGGAAGAAAACAGAATCCATAGGTAATAGAGAGTAAGTGGGCAAAGTATTAATAACTGTTGAATTTAGGTCAAGGGCAAATGGGAGTTCTTTGTTCTTGCAACGTCTCAGTAACTTGGAAATGTTTCCAAATAAGTTACAGAACTAAACGTTTAAGTACAGATACACACACTGCACACACATCTGGATGTGTGTAGGTAGGTATAGACTTTAAACCTAATCTTTTCTTGTCTACAAAAGCTACTCTCAAACCTCGCCAAACTTCACACACTCGCAGTTGCTGCTTGTTAGGGAAGCTCAGTGTATTGCATTCTCTGGCTCTCTGAAAAGCCCATGGGATCCCTCCACCGTAAAGTTCTAGGAGTGATAGAGGATGTGTTTGTGCTTCTGACTCTGGTGCTTTTGCTCCTGTGGTAAAGAATTCAACTCGTGTCCTTCCTACACTTAATTTGAAGTCAAAGTCTTTTCAGGCCTGCCAGTGCTTGCTTTTGTATTCATCCCATCATTAGAGCATTACAATTCAGGGAAATCCCACGGAGGAGTCACAAAGTGCAACCGTGTCTTGGGTCTTTCCCCCAAACACATATTTTGCTTGCTGGTGCACAGTTAGTGCCAGTTTGATCCATTTTCATTTTTAACTCGACTAATTCCCTCCCCTCCAGCCTGTGCCAAGTGTGGAGTAGCAAGCCAAGTATCCTCCTTGGAGTCATCTACACAGTCGGCTTAGACACAGTCAAGTGGTGAGCATTTCTCAGTTCCCTTGCTGAATGCAGCCAGTCTGGGGTTTCAAACAAAGGCAGGTTTGGGGAATGCGGAGTGACAGAAAGGACAAATTATTTGGTTATTTAAATTGGGCGAAAATGTAGTCTGGCTATGGGTGGAGGCCAAAGGCCTCCTTATGTTGGCCGCAGTGACCACTCTGACGGATTTGGAAGTGATTCATGTCTGAGATGTCACAACCACTTAACATCATTTTTATTTTTAAAATCTCTTTTATTTTTTAATTGAGGTGTCATTGGCTTACAGTGCTATATATGGTTTGGGGGAATAAGTTAACAGCTCAGATATATGTCGCCACACCACACCCATGCCCCAAGCACCCATAGTTCTTTACCTTAGCCCCCTCCCCCTTCTCTCCTTACCCTCGCTGCTCCCCTCCCCCGGTAGCCTCAGTTTGAGCTTGACCATCTCATTATTTCCCAGATCACTAGGATAGGCAGTACCCAGTGGACCTTTGTTATTTCATCGGACCCTCAGCCTCTTAACTGTTGGAGAGCTGCTCACCATAGATCTTGGTGAAGTCAAGGTCGCTTCCACCTGGAGAAGCTGACATTGCTGCGCCTTTTCCCATTCTCCTCTGTCGCTGGGTCAGAAGCAGAGGAGACGGGAGAGGGGGTCTTCCTCTGGCAGTGGCTGGGACAATGATAGGGACATTGGCCTGTGGTATAAACACTGATCGCTGGCTTTTGTTTTTGTCACGAAAAGTGTCTGGCTTAGTGGTGAGCTCCAGGCATTCGCTCCAGAGAGGGCTAGCTGAGTAAACACATGCCCATCACATGCCCAGGTAGAGAGCCAGGCCGCCCTCTCCACTGAGGCTCCTTTGTTTTCCAGAGCCTGGTTGATTTAGATAAGTGACTGTTTAAGGCTATGTGTTTGTCCCCTTCCTTCTCTTCCCACACTTTAAAAATCCTGCTCTTATGTCATCCGTCCATCAATGTGAGTCCATAAGCCCTTTACCCCCCAGCTTTAGGCCCCAAAACAGCATCCAGGCTTGTGTGCTCTCCCTGTAACCTCAGTGTGTGGTCTAGGTGTACTGTGTGTCTTCCAGGCTCGGACTTTAGAAGCCTGTTTCTTTCCTTTTCCTATGGTTAGGTCTGAATGGCATCTTGCAGTCATAACAGGACCAATGCAGCCACAATGTTGGTTATTGATAGATTGAACAGTACAAAACACCTCCAGAATCAGTTCTGAGACATCCTTTTAGGTGAGACACCTACCGTTCACACTCCCTTCTGTCTGATGCCATTAATAGTTAACAGAAATGATAGGAAGCTGTTGAGCAGCAAAATTCAAATTTCAAACTGGGTAATTCAAGTACTTATCATTACTAAAACAGAAAACAAACAAAAGCCACCATGACTGCTGTTGCATAAACCACAAATGCTTAACCACATTGAAGCAGAAATCTCACTTCTGTGTGCGTGTCCCAGATCTATATTTGCAAAAGCATGAAAACAACCCTTACAACTCACCAGAAGGGACAGCTTTATTGATATTCCACAATGTCCCCTGGAGTATTATACAGCTATAAAGGAGAATAAATCATTTTATCTACTGAAAATGCTCCATCTCAGTGTAATTAAGAATGGCTCTTCAGTCCATTGTTCAATTTAAAAACGCAAGGTTTAGGACTCTGTGCATGAAATGCTCTCTTATAATCAAAGGGGAAAGCAGGCATGTGGTTTTATTGCCTAGAAAATAAAAGATACTTTGGAAGGGTACTGCAGAAGTGAGTATTTACTCGTGGCAGTGAGGATGGTGTGGTAATAGAGTGACTGGGGTCTTTTCATCTTTTGCCTTCCTGGATTTTTCATTTCCAACCATACGGGCGTATTATCTGTTTTACAAAACACAGTCCAACCCACGCATTTTTGTAACATAACTGCGTGCTTTATTGAGATACACAGTAAAGCAGTAATATAATACAATAGTAAGGCATATATTTGGTGAAGTCTGATATGTTGTGAAAATGCAGTAAAACTGAAGTTTAAAAAAATAATTAGTAAATGTTACAGTGTTGGTGTTAAAACACAATATATTATGATACTCAAGTAAGAACCCAGACCTGAAAACAATGACATAACATGCCATGTGATGTTTATGCTTCAGTTACATTGATTATGATTTATAGTTTAATACTCAATGGTTATAAAGAACACGAAAGAATGTCCAAATTATGCTTAAGATGTAGCAATAAAGCTCTCAGTTTTATTCAAATATTTTGACAGACTCACTCCAGAACTAATGTCTAAAAGATAAAACAAAACAAAAAGATTAAAACAAAATTATGCACTCTACTTCTGATTTTAGAATGAAAACTTAAACTTCTTAGTAGGAAGTAAAATAACCCCTTGTTTTAAATTGTGGTTAAAAAAATTCCTTGGGTAAAAGTCCAGTGTCACATAAAGGAAAAAATGCACGAGTGAACCAAATCATATATAATTTTGTTACCTTAGAGCTTTGGGTTTTCTTTTGGAAATTACAAAGGAAAAAGAAAATGACAAAAAAAAAATGTTCACATGATGGACAAGTGGTGAAGCTGTGAAATCAGGTGTGCACAAGTATTAGAACACCCCAAAACCAAAGTGAGGTAGAAATAGCATGAGGAGCCATGTTTAATGTTAATTATCAGTAATAAAATAATGGACAAAACCCACTTTCCAAAAGTTAATTACATTTGATGTAAGAGGTAACAGATTTGTAAAATAATAGGTCACACGGTGATTTCTGCTATGAGTGATTCAAGAAAATCAAAGACTAATAAGATGAAGTAAAAGAGTAAAGCTTTTTCCTAGCAGTCCTTAGCTTTTCCTCTTGAGATTTTCTCCTCTTTTGATTATTTTTTGTTTGTTAATATATTTAACCTTTCTAATCCACCAAAACGGGTTTGGAGTGCCCTTTGGAACATTTGAGTCAATTTGCATTCCCACTTACAAACCTGCGTGGAATTATTGGTAGAGAAATGCGAAGAGGAGACACCCAATTCCTGGGCTAGTGAGTTGATGTTTAACAGTATCATAATGTGATGTGACTATTCGTCTCACACTTTTTCCCAGGGGTGGTTTTAAGTTGTGTCTCTTGGCATTGAAGACTTTTTCGCAATGGGAAAAATATTTAAAAAAAAAAAAAAAGACAAAAGAAAAACCCAAACACCCCACTGCTGTTTGACTGTGAGGAGGAGGAAAGAATAATTTTGTTAAACTCTAGGTATGGTATGCCCACTCATCCACTTCTTGACTTCAAGAGTGGTCACTTCCTCACAGGGATGGGCCTGGAACTCACAGGCCGGCAGCCCTAATCCTCCTACGGTCCACAGCCTGGGAGTTAAAAATATCTTATGATGCTCTGACTTTCACTGAAGCATCATTTTAATCTAAATTGTGGCATTGCCAGCAGCAGGAAGCAGAATAGATCAACCAGAGGGCTGCTTGGACATAATAAGTCCTGTGTATTCATTCATATGCTCCTCTCAAAAAATTCAATACTCTAGTTGTCAGTGGAAAGTTTAAAACGAGAAACATCTGGAGCCCTAGACAATGTTTTAGTGTGGTAATTTCCTTCTGGCGTCAGGTTCCAGGGAAAAATCAAGACCAAGCAGGTAAGCCCGGATGACCAGAAGCAATTTCTTTCATCAGGAAGTGGCAGAAACATCTGAACAAGAGTTTTAAAAAGTCTCTAAAAATCGCTCTATATGCCCATAGTATTTACATACTGCTAGACATATAGATGCAGAAATGAAAACCCACAGCTAGTCCCACTCAGTCAACAATTCCAAAAGGAGCAACATGAAGTAGTCATTTTGGCGGTGTTAGAGGAAGTCCTATCTTTAATTGGCGAGAAAAGAAAAAGAAGCCATGAATTTCATATGAGTATCACGCTAAAAGGATGCAAAATGCACTGCCTCAGAGTTTGTGTGTGTGCGCGCGCGCATGTGTGCGTGTGTGTGTTTGTTTTTAGGGGTTTTTATAAACAACTTTTTTTTTTTTATAAAGCACACTTTAGTTTACAATCTTTCTTTATAACTGTTAGAAATTTTTAAACAACCCAAAATGCGTTCCATATAAAGAAATGGCAAGTTATTTAGCTATCAAGATTTTACATGTAGTTTTCTTATAACTTTTTTGTACAATTGCATAGACGTGTAAAACCTGCCATTGTTAACAAAACAATAACAGACTTAGAAACTACTGAAATCTACAGTATAGTACCACTACCCTTCACAAAAATATAGATTTTTTTTCTTGTAAACTCTTACTGTCTAATCCTCTTTGTTGTATGAATATTATAAAAACCATGCGGGAATCAGGAGTTGTAAAACATTTATTCTGCCCCTTCTTCATCTGTCATGACTGAAACTAAGGACTCCATCGCTCTGCCCAAATCATCTGCCACGTGGAAAAGGCTTCCTACATTGTGTCCTGGAAAAGAAAGAGGAGGACAGACTTTACCCAAGGTGCCGACATCGTCACCCCCACTCTCTGCCATTTGGAAAAACCGTTTCCCATTTCTAGGTGAAGATAACACAGACGCTGCATCAATGGTTTATGCGGCAGGGCGGGGTTTTTCACCAGTTTCCAGAAAGCAGCAAAGCCTTGTTAATGAAGCTATTCCACGCCGTTAGTAGCAGCTTACAATTGGATGAGGCTACTGGTGTCATTTAAGTGGAAAGCTGTCCAAGACTGCACTTATGTTCCCAATATAAAGTTCTTCTAAAGGGTTCCGTGGATAAGCACAAGACTCCTATCAGCACAGGAATATTTCATGCTGGGATGCCACCGGTCCATCTTGCTGGGGGGAAGGATTTACTGTGAACTTACACCAAATCGTATTCGCCATCAAGCCACCACCAGCTTCCTGCCCACCAGCGCCCCTCGCCCACCATCAGCATCACTGCAACAGGGAATCTTGACTCTCAGGCTGTTCCAGCTAGGAACAGGCTCACTCTCAGCCTGTGGTAAAGGCAGCTAAATTCTCTCTGCTATTACTTGCATTGAAAAATAAACTCTTGGATTGGCCTTTCTGTACACTATTAACGTCCGAATTAGGAAGCTTCAGAATAAAAATCACTTGTCATTCTTAAATACTCTAGAGCCTAATTATAATATGACCCACATGTATAGCATGGAGCTGGGTATCCTGTGAATCCGTTTTTGCTGTTCTCCTAAAGGAGGGTTAAGTATCAGGATAGCCTTTGAATAATAATGTGACATGACCTAGCATTAATCCCCTGGCATGGAGCTCAGAAGCAGACCACATCTCGGGTACACTGGAAAGTTCAGATCTAGAGCAATGTAATCGCAGGCATACTTTGAGACTTGCCTTCTTCATATATGTCCCCTATTTTTATATGGCTAATTTTAATTCCTGGACATTAGTCAATCATTCCAGGATTTAAGTACTGCCTCTGGAACTAGCTTCACTAGGCCATGCATCAACTATACAAATTCCTCCAGTGACTGTTAAAAATCCCTATAGCAATAAAAGACAAACTAGGGCAGGTATTCTGTTCTAATATTCATTCCAAGAGATCAATTATTTTTGAATAAATGAGAGGCTCCTAGCCAGGCGCTTTAGCGATGGCACCAGATGAAGCCGAGACTTCGTAAAAGTTGAATGTCCTTCAGTTTTTATACTGAAATCAAGTTTGTAAATCTCTGACTTCTAGTGTGAAGAATCCCAGTGAGAACGAACTGGTTTGAAAAAATCACTTGGATTTTGGTTGAGATTGCAAATACAAAAACTTGGTTTAAAAGCATTCGTGTGATTTGCAGAGTGGGTGTTAGTTTGGCACCTTTCAGTGAAGCACTGAAATCCTCCAGCTTTTTTAAACCATAAAAGCCACAGGAGGACCTAGTGGGTCCTTTGCTGCTCCTGGAAGCACAAATCTGTAATGGATGCCACCGGATTAGAGAGCTTCCCTTGACTCTCTTTCCGACTGCCCGGCGACCCTGAGAATCAGCACGGTTTCTCATGGACAAATTGTGAAATTTTAATTGCTTGCAATCTGAACTGCTATTAACAAAAGCCAGTAAAAACAAAGCTGAAGACCCTTACAACTTGATACCTGATTATAATCCAAACTTTTTTTCATGCCCACATCTTGCGACCATATAGCCCACCTGATAGCCAGAAAATATAAAACATAAACCAAATGAAAGTGCTTATTTTAGTGGGTGTGCTAGGGTGTGTGGACTGCAGTTCAAAGCCATAAAGACAAGTGAGAGCATTTATGGGTTGTAGAGCCACGTGGTATACCTACTCCTCGACACAGTGTTCAGTTACTACCTAGAAGGAAAATTCCCGAGTTTCTCAAGAGGCAGGAATTTTAGGGGTATTTGCTGTTTAAAATATTGGGCTTCATTATTCTTGATATACCACATACACTTCCACGAAATGTTAGGTGGCCCTCAGCTTGCGTGCGCTGGTGAATGTTCTCCAGTGACCTTGTGACCATGCATCAACTATGCTAAAGCCACATCACCTTATATGTAGTAGGCCTTGGTTACTTCATTTATGAGTGTTTCACCCAAATGAAGATTCTAATGTTTTTCGTAGTGGTTTACACTAGAGCCAAAAAACAAACAAACAAAAAACCCAAACTATCTTTGACAAAACAGCACCCCAGAAAATGTTGCCTGAATCCCTGGGTGGCATAAAATTGGATTGTAATGTGGATCTGGAAAACACTTTGTAGCCTGGTCCTGTTGTCCATGTGTGTAAGGTAGAGAATTAGAGAGGTCATTAGTGTTACCTGACAAATTTGTTTAAAGTCAAAACTAAAATCTCATAGAATGAGCACGAGAGGCATTGAAAGGCAGGCAGGGTTCAGGCGTTTGCAATCAGCCTCAGGCACAAGTTGCCACAAAAATATGTCTATAGAAGGTATTAATTCAATCCATTCTTAAGGACTGTTGAACACACAAGGGCACCATGCGTGGAACACGAGGGTACTTGTGTGTTTTTCCAAGTTGGCGCTAACTACAACACTGTTGATCTCACACATCACCGCTGCCTGAGGGAGTTGTTTTCTGCAGTGACTGGAACTGAGACTTTCCGGCAGAATGCCAAGACCTCAATAGCTGTCTGGCACTCTATTTTTTAAAAATACAATTCCCAAATAAATGGTTAGCATTCAGATGGCCAGAGCAAAGCCAGAGCACTGCAGTGAAATTTGCTTATCTTTTCTGCTCTATAATCATTTTATATATATATATGTGTGTGTGTGTGTGGGGTCTACTGGACATTTGGGGTATTTTCAAAGCATTAAAAAATCACAATTGTTTTGATTTTCTGGCAACTTATCTGACTATAATACACTACAGGTAGTAAAGTTTCCAAATGCCTATGTGACTTCTATTATGTTTGCTGGCCTTTTGTAGAAGTTGTTCTGTAAGAGAAACATGTTCGGGGTGCTCAAAATTATGGTACATCTTTCTGCAACAAGTTAAAATATATTTTAAGGGCCACTTACCATAAGAATGAACCCAATCTCATGTAAGATTACCTGAGCCAGGCCAACTGCCAGGAACATTCAATGCTTCACCGATTTAGTTTCCTCACTTTCTCCTCCCAGCCTACAACTCTCTCCCTGGGCTTCTGCTGCCCCAAATCTCATAAGGGAGCGTTTGTGTAGATACACGTAAGGAGCATGAACTTTCCTAGACTTGTGTGGCATGGCGTTGGCAAGGTTTGTAATGCGATACTGCCTGTGTTTAAGTGAATCAGTGGCTACTCCTGTCTGTCTTAGTAGGGATGCAGAACCCTCTTATGTGAGGACTCTCTGTCCATCCATCCCATATCCCAGAAAAGAACGTGCTGTTGTCCTCCAAGGAAGAGCTTTCTTTCTCTGGTCCTTCACACTAAACTCTCAGTAAGGACAATCTTCTTTCAGCTGGACTTTTATACAACTCTTGTCACCCAATAGTCATTGGATTGGGTGAGCCAACGTGTAAATGAAATTCCTGCTACAACAGGAACATGAAGCTGCTTTCACTGTAAAATCCCAAACTACAGTCAGTGATCATGCTGTATATTACCTTTTTAGTCCATAGAGTCATTATTAGAAAAAACATTCAAAATTTCAGCCTTTAACTTTTTGCCGTAATTGGTTATTGTTCTATCTGGCACCAAAGGAAAAAAAAAAGTCTCTAGAGAGGCCAGTTATAAGCCTTTCAAACACCATTTTCTAGTGTTTCTAGTGTGATGGTAGAGCGAAGAGTGGAGAGGTGGCTCTGGACCTAGACTGCCTGGATTCTGAGCTGGCTTGGTCACCGTGGTCACACTGCTTACCGGCCCATTGACTCAGTTTCCTTATCTGTGAAATGGGCTAGTAAGAGTACCTACCTCATCAGGAGAACAGCATGATGAAAAAGATGGCAAGTGCTTTGACTAGGACCTTGTACTTAGTGGGAAGAAAGAATGTAGGGACCAGGAAAAAAAGAACAAATCAAATAAAGTCATCCCAGAGTAAAAATCGAGGACACTGGCAGAGTAGAAGGAAGCTTTGTGACTTATCAACTAGGATTCAAGCTACATTTATATTGAAAATTGTATCTGTGTTGCAAATGGCAACAGAGGATGGCCTGAGGATTGCAAAGTAGGGACTGCTAAGGGTTGCTATTTTAAAGAGATTCCTGTTCCCCCATCTCTGGTCCTGTTGTCATAGTGATGACAATGGCAGTGAACACTGGAATGATCCTTGGGAGCTGTAAGCAGAGAGGTCCTCTCTCCTGACATGATGGCATGTGTAATACATACATGCGTGTGCACGCATACAATCCTTACATAAACACCAAACACAGAAAGCGGATGAGACAGACAGAAGCCATGGCTGTGAGCCTGAATCTCACTAACCTCTCTCATTGGCTTTCCAGGGGGATTTCTTCCTTTAATAATAGAGAGAGGAAGAGGTAGATAATATCAGAAAAGAAAAAATACCATGCATACATACACAGTTTTATAACAGTTTGCTTCTTTACCAAGTAAGTGTTGAGATGACAATTCCCTTCTGAAAAAAAAAAATCCTCCCCCCCCAACTAAACCCCCAAGGACACATCCAAATAACCTTTACATACACTTAAAATCAGTGTAAACAGGTAACACAATCCAGGAGACGTCACTTATAGAATCTGTACAGCTCATTCCTATGGCACACATAACGAATCTGACAAGTTGAGCACTGTTTTTAGGGGAATTGTCCAATATCAAGCTGACGGTCCCCATATCAGACTGTCTTCGCTCTTAATCGGACAACCAACACACAGAAACCCAGATGGGAGCTGATTTTGAGTGCCGAAAGTCAGTACCCCAAATACAAACGAGGCAGGCCACTGCACAGAGGCTAGACTCTACCCTCTGGGATGCATTTGTTGTATGGTAGAAGCTGAGCATGCCAGGATGGGATTAGGAAGGGTCACCTGAGAAAATAGAATAAATGGGGGAAGGAGGTTACGCCTCATAAACAGACAAGCCAGAGTCAGATGGAAGCCTGAGCCTGCAACTTCTCCTCACAATTGACAGCTACCAGGGGCCTGAGAGTCAGCGGCTAGTGGGCTACAGGCCTTGTTTGTTTATAGAATCTGTAGGTATTTACTCATTTTTGAAAAGCAGGTTCTGATGAGAAAGTTTTCTATGATGATATTTTCAACTGGACAGAAATTTAGAGAAGTCTGACCAGATCTAGCATGTCTTGGGCTTATTGTTTTCTTTCATCTCCAGGGCCTTCACATTGAAACATTGTTCTTTACCCTTGACTTTAGCACTGACATTTCCTAAAACAAAGTCCAACACGTATGTCCAGTATTTAGAGTGGATAAAAGCAGAGCTGTGAGAGAATCTAGCCAGCATTTCCCTCCCCTCCCCCAACCCACCACGCTTACGCCTCCAGAACTAAAATTCCTCAGAACAGTTTGAGAATTACTAGTGTAAATGAAGTGGTCTGGATGTCCATAACTATCTTTTGAAACTCTAGTGTTCCAAACTTCTAGTATACATTCAAAGGCCTTCTAAATATGACCTTCCTGCTAAAAAGCCAAAAACTGCATGTTGGATCATGGGAGTATAGTCAAGGCGTTCAAGATCCCTGACACCAGGGAAAAGAGCCAGAACAATTGGTATTGGCTCCTCAGTTGTGGGTATTTCTGGTGGTAGGCCTACACCGCAGGTACGTGTAAGGGAAGGGGCATATTTCATTCTTGATGGCTCGGGGAATTCCAGTGAGAATTACTGACCCATTCTTTTTAATTCCTCATAAGATGGTGAGCTTCTTGAGGGCAGGCATCACATGTTGCTTACCCACTTCGGGCTTCCTATTGCCTGACACTGTATGTACCTTGATACTAAGGGTACTTGGTAAATGCTGACTGGACTGAATTGGTAAGGAAATGGTTAGGCCACAGCCAAGGGTCCTTGTGTGATTTAGGCAATTTGGCTTTGCTTTCTACTCATTACCTTGGATGCCAAGGACTGGTATCTTGTTTTGGATTGTATCTTTGGTCTACTTTTTTTTTTTTTAAGATTTCATTTATTTATGCATACAGAGCTGGGGTACAGGTCAGAGATGCAGGGGCGGTGAGAGGATTCACCAGAGACAGAGCGGGGAGCAGAACAGGCCGACGGAGGAAGTACACTGCTGAAGGGAGCGGTGGGCAGGCCAGGAGAGGTCTGCTGTGCCTTGTGGATCACCTCCGGGGCAGGGATCGAACTTGCACTGAAGTGGTTTTAGCTTCTTAGTGCTGTGCTTTTAACCTGCTGCGCCACCAGGGAAGGCCTCTTTGGTCTACTTTTAAGACTTCAGAACTTTAGGAAAGACAGTGTCCGAAAATAATATGATACAATTACAGAATGTAATTATGGTTCCTATAATGATGAAGGTTGCATATCCTAATGTTTACACCGCACCATCTTCAGAGATCATTGTGAATGGAATATGTAGCAAACAATGTGAGTTTTGCATCAGGTGTTTCTTCAGAAACTATTTTACAGAGAATGGGGCTCGCATGATCATGTTACCCACATCTTTCAAACTCCTCCCCCATCACTTAGTTTCGAGTGTACTCATTTATATGGTACAAAAAGAAAAGCCTCTTTTTGTGTGAAAGAAACTTCCACATTTTCTACTATAACAGGAATAGCTTTATATTGAGAAAAGAGGCTAGCTGGTGGCTACATTAGAAAAATAAAATACAAATGCTATATAAAAGTTTCATTTTATAAGTCCATTCTTTGCAATTGAGTTTCCTAAGACTGTCACACAGAATAGCCATCTGGCAATGAGCTATTTTGTCAGGAAATGAATCAAGAGTAAAAGGAAGTATGTTGGGGGAGTCTTAGTTCTAAATAAAGGGCTTGGTCAGGTCTGGAGAAGTGAAGTTTCCTTCAGGGGTATGAACTTGAGATGATTGGTTGTAATTCATTATTTCAAACTCAGAATCACAGGAGGTTACTGTTTTGGGTACCTTCAAGCTTCTCTAGCTCAGTTCATGGACTGTTTGAAAAAGTTAAGGAAGTCCTGTTTTTAAGATTTCAGTTTCATTACAAGTGAAAGATGAATCAAATGGCTAACCATTAAATACTGAAACATGCAGGATCTTTGGTAAACAAGGTTATAATACATAAATCCATTAAAAAACAAATCGTAAGGTGATTGGCACCAAAGTCTGACTGCGCACATGCGTGCATACACACTCGCGCGCATACACACGCACGTAATGAGCTAGAATGGACAATAATATTGTAAAGCAGGGATTGGCAAATTTTCTCTGTAAAGATCCAGATGGTAACTATCTTAGCTTTGCAAGCCATGCTGTCTCTGTAGTAATTATTTAGTTCTGCTATCACTCTACCTTGATAGTGAGAAACAACCACACCCAATGTGGAAATGAATGGTGTGGCTGTGTCTCAATAAAACTTTATTAATAAAAACAGGTAGTGGGCCAAATTTGGTCTGTGAGCTGTAGCTGTGTTGCTGGCTACTGGGGTAAAGTAATAAATGTTCAGATCTTTTATGGGAGCATAGAGGAAAGAGAATGGTGTTTGAAAGGGGGCACAGGATGCGTCCATCTGCTTTTGTTCTTTGTTATTGCTTTCTGTTGTTCTTCCGTAAAAGAATCACAGACAAGACTTGAATTTTAAAACATGGCAGGTTTTGCAGGGCTGTTGGGGTGGTAATTTAGAGTCACTTAACAGAGTGTGTATGGGCTTATTTGGGAGGAGGCAGTATGAGGGGCAGAGGATAGCATGGGCTGTTGGAGATGAAAATAATGTAGCACAGGTCAGCAGGTTAAGAGAGCATACAGGCAACAGAAATGCCGGCATAACCTGCTAACTGCTTTCGGAATTGTCTTATTGCACTAATAGGATCTTGGAGCCTCTCATTATCCTGGATCCTAGCATTCATTAACCTATATAGAGTGGCACCTCATTTTAACAGAGCCTAATACCATACCAGCAACTAGGGAACCATTTCTTGCATTAATGCACATGCATGTAAAAAAATAACTTTGTTAGGCTTCTAAATGACCGGGGACGAATGGCCAAATCACCTACAGGGTTTATTTTTAAATTGTTTGTTGTTCTTTTTACCATATAGTGTTCCCCAGAATAATGGAGATTTAGAAAGTACCTTATAGTAGATAATGGTTTTTATTACAGTAGAATTCAATTTCTACTTATACTTAGAGACAGGGACAGGTTATACATGGGTAAACAGATGAGATGGAAACTGGCTGATGTTCAGTATTTAATGTACACAAACCTCTCACATCCCCAAGTGGCTGTGCACAACTGTATCTAGTTAATCAGCAAAGATAATCATCACAAAGTTAAATGAGCATTCGTCCATACCTTGACTTCTGCACTTTTTATTGCCTATTATATAGAGAGTGCTGGCCATCAGTTTATCAGTAAATGGAGGAACACACAGCCTCTTTATTAATTTGGGTAACAGTTTAGCAAGGCCATCAAGATAAGATCAGAGCCCTAATTTAGCTTCCTGAATGGTCATGAACCAGGCTCTTCACTTCTTTGGACTTTCAGGTACTTTTAGTGAAAACAAAAGATAGAGATTAGCTGACCCTGTAAGATCTGAACCGCAGTCATAACGGTGGCAAAGGGTAACAAAAAAGTTGTATATTTAAAGTACACATTAACTCCCCTATCTATTTAGTTCATATTTATGAAGAATGTAGTATTTTTTAAGTCTTTTCCTCTGTGGGCAATTATCTAGCAGGGTTAAGTAAACCACGAGGTGGTATTTAATTGCACATTTCCACTAAATGTCAGACCTCTCGCTCTGACATCTGTTTTGAGTTACTCAAACAGCTGTCTAAAACAGCTGGAGCAACTGTGAACTTCATTTTTTGTATACAACAAAGGGAACATCGATGGTAGACTAGATAAAAAGTGCAGTGTCCTCTAAGACCTTCCTAGAGTCTTGGCAGAAATTTCCATTTTTAAAACAGATATTTGCTTGGGTAAGAAAAACTGAGGTTGGGTGGAGTAATATTTTTGCAATAAGGAATTGCATTTAAATACGAGAAACAATGTGAAATATATATAATGTGGAAAATACTGTTGCTTGAAACTTTTGGTTCTGATCTTTGTACATGTAGGCACGTGTACAAATATACACCTATATATGTGTTGTGTATGGTAGGTGTATGTGTGTGTATACATTTATTTTCTATCCTTACCCAGTTAAAGATGTAAAATGATAACCTTACTGTGGATGATGGTCAAAAAAGTTTGAGAGACACTGTATGTCAAAAATGCTAATATGACCTTTTCAGACCCACCTGAGTTGTTAGGGTTCTCAAGATTTTCAGCTTATTATCAACCTAACATTCCAACCTAAAAGGTAAGATGTTCCAACTAAACCCTAGTGTGTGTGTGTGTGTGTAAATATATATATACACATATGTTTTCATTCTCCATTCTTTCAAAAAAAAAAGCTTTTAATTATAAAGCATCCAAAGAAACCTTTTTAGAATACATTGGTGATTAGCCTATTTTTATAATGAAACAAGCTATTTGAAATTGGGGAGTAAAAGATATGCCATTATATTTTATAATAATATGGATTTCATCTTCATCCCTATTCCTGGCACAGAGCTTCTAAAACCTTTGGAATTGCAAGAGAAGAGAAGCATCAAGGTGGCTTTTGTTATGTTAATAAGGTGACTTTTACACCTCCCTTAAGGGGCTGGTTAACAGGGGAACCAAGGGAGTGATTAGATGTGGGACTAGTGAGAGGGGCTGGAGGGCAGTTTAAGGGCTGACATTCAGTGATTTAATCCAACTTGGCTAGGTAATGACGCCTCCAAAAAACCATGGGGTTCAAAGAGTTTTCAGGTTGGTGAACACGTGGGGATTTGGGGAGAGAAGAGCAAAGCCGTGTGCTTCTTCTCCTAATTTTGCTGTATGCATCTCTTCTATCTGGATGTTCTTGACTTATGTCTTTGTCTAATAAACTAGTAAGCTAGCATTTCTCTGAACTTTGTGGGCTACTTTAGCCAACTGAGAGAACCCAAGAAAGGGAGTCTTAGGAACATCTGATCTATAGCCGTTCACTCAAGTACAGGTGACAAGTATCTGGTATCTGATGTGGGGGTGGGGGGAGGAGTGGGCAATCTTGGGGGACTGAGCCCTAAACCTGTGGGATCTCATACTATGGCAGGACAGACAGTGTCAGAATTGTGTCGAATCGTAGGACACACAGCTGGTATCCAAGAATTGCCTGGTGTGGGGAAAAAAGCCCACATGTTGGAACTGGAAACTGAATTGTAAAAGGCCTATAATAAGGCCCAAGTTAGCAGAAAAGTGGAAAAAAAAAAGCCCATTAACTACACACAAAGATGAACCAAATCTTCCTAACACCTTATGTATTCTCTTCTTATGTTTTTTTGTTTGTCTGTTTGTATTTTCTTCAGGGAAAATGAATTAATTCTCTCAAGCCACTAGGGTCCTCTTGAATAAGTAGGGGCTTAGTTAAATGGGCTTGGTGTCAGACAGAGCCGCCTTACTCTGTATCTGAGAGCTCAAATTAGCACTTATGGGATGATGTGCTTCCATAAGCACTCATGTAGTAGGCATTATCCAGGCAGCCTGAAGGGTTTCCATGAAGTTCACATCATATAATCAATACAACATCAGAGATGTTAACGGCCAAGTATCATGTCAGGGGAGGTAAATTTCCAGTTTTCCAGGTGAATGCTTCCATATCCATACGTGCCTAGCTTCAAGGACCCAAAAGGGGGCATGCTGTGAGAGGGTGCAAGAGATTCCACCTTAAAGATAATTAAGGTAGGTGAGAGACCCAGCACAAAAAGGGGTGGGCTAGCCCCTTCTCTGTTAGACTCTAGCTACCTATGTGTGGACCCCAACAAAGCAGCCACTAACTTCCCACAGAGCAGGTAAACAAGTTTTCAGGACAGGGGGGTGGGCTGAAACCTATGCTTATGACTTTCGAGAGAAAGCTTGGGGTCAATGAAATGTGCATTAGATGTTGGGGACCACAGTCCTGGCCCCACCAGTAGCTGTGACCTTGAAAACACTTGGCTCTGCCCAAGGCTAGTCGTTTCCTGTTTATCTCAAAAGGGTGTTTCTGGGATTTATGCCTGTTGTAGACATACCGTTACTGCAATCATAATACTGTGCTGGGATTTGAGCTTCTTTGGAAGTTGACATCTCCACTTGACTATAAACACCCCGAAGGCAAGGAGTTCAGTGTGTCTTTGCTGCATCTTAAGCAGACACTGGTATATAGTAGGTGTTCATAAAAGCTGTCAGGGTAAAGGTGAAATCATCTGATTTATGTCACAGCTGCCTATGGGCTCTATGAAGCGTGGCACCCAGGAAGAGGTGACAGCTAAGACAGTTGGGATGGGGATGAGGGTGTGGGTGGGGGACAGAGGGGGTAGAGGACATGAGATTTTTATCTGTTAAAATCAACACATCAGAGATGCTCAGAGGTAGAAAGATGGCTGGTGCAGACATTTAAAATTAGCTTCCCCTGACGGTTCCTTAGCAACGCTCTATCAGAACATTATTTCTTTTAATGCATACTGCACGCACAACATTCACTCATACATCAAATACTAGGAAATGGCCATTGTTAGCTGACACCGAACAAATGATAGGGAAAACACGCAACTCACACACCCTACTCATTGCCCTTATGGAGAGGAACAAATAGCCCAGATTTTCTGCCGCCCTACCCTCCCGGGCAGCCCATTAGGAGTGCCAATCACTGGTCACAAAGCCTGGTGTCTTCCCTCTTCAGCTTCTCTCTGCTTCCCTGTTATTTGATCACAGGTGACTGGTGCCATTCTTTTTATTCACTGAAGGGAGGTGGGCCAGTGACTTTGTTTGATGTCAGGGCAATAAACCAAAGTAAATACTCCAGGACACTAAGGGCAGTAAAACACTTCCTTGGAAAAAAACAAGACATTAGACTTGCCTATTGGCCAGTGGGAAAACTCAGTGGAATAAAATGCTGCTTCTGTATAAGGGTCAGCATACAAAGTGCTGGGCAGGAGTAAGTGACATTATACCTTGGAGAAGATGGAGCATATTCCCTTTGTGGAAGTGACAAAGAACAGGCCAGACCAGTAGATAAAAGATTTGTTTATACCTCTATTTAAATGAGGAGGGTAGGATACAATTTTTCAATAGAAAGGGTTTCAGGCTACAAGTCAGAATCCCTAACATAACTGCTTCTAGGCAAGTTCTGGACCTTGCTGTATCAGGCAGTATGGGTAAGTCCCCGCAAAGGCACCATCCGGGCATTAACTTCCTCGTCTGTAAAAGTCACATCATATTTGCTGTTAAGTAAAAGCTGTCTCACAATGAACTATTCAGACTAGTGTGCCAAGCAAGTAAAAAGTACTTTGGCAATCGGAACTTGTATTCTTATTTCTAGAAATCTCTTGACTGCGCAAGTACTTGCATCCAAAATTCTCCAAGACCCATTAGAAATAAACTCATCTCAGAGTAATCCCAAATTGGCATTCTTTCAGCACATGTTATTTATACTCAGAAAACATAATAGTTGGGCAGGGGTGAGTGGCTTATTTCTAGTAAGTCTCAGTTACTTCTTCTGGTGGAACTCACCTCTGGAGCTAGGAAAGGAGTTGTTGAGTTGCTCCATCACTTCCTCTAACCCTGTGCTTGCATCCTGGGGAGGGCTGAGAAGATCTTCCTCACCTTAGTGAAAACAAGCACAAATTATGGCAAATTACACTTATGGAAAAATTAGAGAAAAAGGTCATGATCATATTTTAGAATCTATAACTTAATTTCTACTTGGTCATAAATATCAAATTAGCATAACTCCCAAGCTTAATCATTAGGGAACAACTCCTTGGAAGGCAGGGATTTATCCAGGGAGAATATATCTTTGGGGAGGAAAACTGTGGTATTGAGTAGTTAATATAAAGTTTGATATAAAGTGCTTGTGACCCATTAACAAATGTGAGGTGTTTTTCCTTATAACAAATAAATTACCGCTAATATTCCATGTTGGCAGTGTGTCTCTGCAGCACAACAGACAGTAAGAATGTGACATTTTATATTCACTTTATGAAGGGAAGACAGGAATGGAGACATTGAGGTATTTTTTACCACTCTTTCCTTTGACATTTAACCAAATACACAAATAAAATTCAAGCACCTTTAAAGTCCAGTGTAAGAGAGAGAAATAAAAGTTGTATGTGACCTATATAGGTACTGAAATATTAATATCTTAAGGACGTCAATATGGGGTTTACTGGGGAGCTACAGTCCTTTCCCCTTTGTTATAAGGAGCTAATTTACATAATGATGTCTTTGGTGGTTTGTGAAGTGGAAACGTTTTTAATTTTTGCAAGTTTATTTTATTTTTATTTTTTTTTTAAGATTTATTTATTTATTTGTGCATACAGAACTGGGGTACAGGCCAGAGGCTCAGGGGCGGTGAGAGGCTTCACCAGAGACAGAGTGGGGAGCAGAACAGGCAGATCAACGAAGTACACTGCTGAGGGGAGCAGCGGGCGGGTCAGGAGAGGTCTGCCACACCATGTGGTCACCTCCGGGGCAGGCGGCAGGTGGGAATCGAACTCATGCGGAAGTGGCTTCAGATTCTCAGTACTGTGCTTTAACCCGCTGCGCCACCAGGGAGGGCCGCAAGTTTATTTTTTTTTATGTGAGAAGAAATGATGGAAGGAGTTTAGGGATGAGTGATCTTCAGGAATGAGAGACTCCTTATAGATCTTATTGATCTGTGTCTCTATTGTTTATTCATCTGTTAAAGAAATAAGCTTCTCAGAACATCTCAGTAAGGGAGAAAGCTTTTAAATTCAAACAAAATTAATTTGAACTCTGAAGGTCCCTTGAAGCAAATTTTTCATCACAGTCAATCTTCCAATTGTGAAAATAACTTCTTTTCAAGGTCTGTTTGTCCAGCATATTGCTACTACCATCTCCAGCAAGACCTTGCTTCAGCAAATCAACAATAGTAAATATGCGTAGAGAAAAATCTCAGAATCATAGCTGATGTGGAAATGACTGGGGGCCAGAGATTTAATGCCTTAAAAATGTCATTTCTTTTGGTCTGTGCTACTTTGGTTTTCATCGATGATTATAGTCCTGCATTGTTTACTAAGTTTTTATTTTTTTCTTTAATCACAAGCTAAAATAACCCTTAGGAATGCTCACTATTAAAAAAAAAATCAGGGTCTCCTTGGTGGCTTAGGAGTTAAGGCTCAGTGCCATCACCACTAGGGCCTGTGTTCGATCCCCGCCTGCCCCGGAGCTGACCCACACAGCACAGCAGACCTCTCCTGACCCGCCCGCTGCTTGCCTCAGCAGTGTACTTCGTCGATCTGCCCGTTCTGCTCCCCACTCTGTCTCTGGGGAATCCTCTCACCCTTCCCCAACCCCTCACTTCTGTCCTAGACCTCAGTTCTTCTACACAAAAATAAATAAGTAAAAATCCTAAAATCAAAAAGGCAGAAATGAGATCCTGGGTGGATATAATGTTATAGACTATTGTATGAATGGAGGATTAAGGAACTGCATAGACAAAAACTCTGGTTCTGTCAGTCTCGAGGTAATACGTTATAGGAAACCTCTTTGAGATAAGTGCTGAAGAACTCTGGCTACAAGATAGAAAAGGAAGGCTTGCCATTTCTGTCTACATACACACAGTGTATATTTATGCTTTTAAAAAAGAAAAATGAAATTCCGAATTTTTGCTTTGTTTTTCTGAGGGTTGAAGCTACTACTATTTGTGAGGACAGAATGAATGAAATACTTCCAGGAAGAGCAGGATCCTGGCAACTGCACGTTTCACTACCTGTCTTTGTTCCGTCAGTGATGCATTTTTTTTGCTGAATAGGAAAACATGAGGCATTTTTAATGGCAGCTTGTGTGCTGTCTTTACAGAATAACTCAGAGCCCACGGAGACACTCTTGAACAACAATGTTAATATTTCTGACAGTTTAATTACATCATACTAGAGCTTTAGAAACTCAATTCTACTGTGTTAAAGTACAGTTCAATGAGGTGATTGGCACCCCTCTCCCTGAATTATTTCACGGATCAAATTTTAAAGTATAAGCCTAGTTCATCTTTACAGGTAAACTGCTTCAAATATGTGTCCAGTACAGATGAAAAACTGGCTTGTTATCTAGTGAAAAAAACTCATGGCCACTATAAGATAAATGTCTCTCTGGAGTGCCTACTGACTTGTAGATAGCACCCACACAAGTAAAGTATAATCTGTTTTGAGATCTTCCCTAAGATTTTATAATGCATAAGAAATTCTTTGGGGTCAACTAATCTCCTTTTAAGAATAGAAACTAGATTTATCACACACATGCATCCGTAAAAGTGAGTCAACACACTGAAAAAATGCTAAAAATACCTGATATTTCCTGTGTCATGTTACACTGGAAAAATAAATACAGTTGAATGAAACCTGAAGTTAGAGTAACACTATGAGGTTATTCAATACAGGGTCACATTTTAAATGTCTAAAACAGAAATCACATAAGTTTAAAAATAGCAGCCTCAAGTTACTTATTTCAATATTTATCAAAGCCAGTTACATGCCAGGAGCTTTTCTGAGTTCTGGTAATAGAGCGATAAACAACCCAAAGTCCCCGTTAAATGGAATTTGCATTCTTAGGGAGTTACACAGGCTGCACAGATATATAAGTAAATGATGAGGTATTTCAGATGGTGAAAGCACTGGAGGAGAGGGTGAGTGAGTGCAGGGAGGAAGACCCTCTAGAAAAGAGTCTTGGAAGCCCTCGCTGAGGTACAGTTGAACAACTTTTAAGGACTTGATGGTGTGAGCCCTGTTGACATGCGAGGGAAGGGCGCATCAGACAGAGTGAACAGCAAAGCGAAGGGCTCTGAGGGGGAGTGAGACTAACTTGTTCAAGGAACAGGGAGAAGGTGGTCAGTGTAGACTGAAGAGTGAGCAAGGATGGTGGGAATGTGCTTCTTAGACCCAGGAACTCTTAGAATGTGCTTCTTAGACCCAAAGCATGACCTGCTTTGCCTAAAGGGATGTTGCAGATGTGATACAGACACTTGTAATGTCCCTGGGTGACTGGACTTGTCCTCTCGTGCTTGTCTGACACAAGATGCACGTGGCCCAGGCAGCCTATAGCTTCAAGTGTATGATAATGACTTTGGAACAGACTTAAATCCAGCAGCCAAATGGAAGTCAACCTAGCTCAGCCCTAGTTGAACGGATGCAGGAATGAGACATTTGTAACTTGAGAATGTTGTGGTTATTTTGCCAGAGTAATAGCTGTCTGGTAGAATTGCTTCTAAAACATCAAACCCAGCTTTCTGCCCATTTATGTCTGTGTAAGTGTCGTCTCCCTTTCTTATAATAAACATAACCTTTTTAGACATTAAAAAACACACATCAAAGCAGCAAAATGCCAGTGTTGATGGGTGGTTGACTCAAACACTGATATGTAGCTACATGTAGGTACCAGAAGTGTTCCTGGCCCTAACAATATGTGTGAATCCAAGTGTCTTCCCTACAAAGCAAAACAAGACAAAACAAAACAAAACAAAAAAGCCCCAAATTCATTTATTCAACAATAAAATATTTATGGAATCCCAACTGTTCCCAGTAGGGGCTTGGCCCTTCGCTGGTCCTCATCCCGAAGTCACCTATATTCTGAGTTTGCTCAAACTGCAGGAATTTCAGGCTTAGTTAGTGGAAATTCTTTGCCATTAGCATTAGAATTTGAGTTTGATTCCATTCCAAGATGATTCCCACAAACACAATCAAGATCTTTTTTGGATTGCTAGCTGAAACCTTCATGGCTTCTACAGTTAGTTGGTTCAAAAAAGTGAAACAATTTAAAAATGAAATGTTTCAAAGTAAGTTAAGCCATCTGTCAAAGTAAAAAAAAAAAAGTCTGATGTAGTATGAAGATAAAAGAGGTGAAGTGTCTTGTTTTAATCTGCTAAATATGAAATGGGATGGTTTGCTGTGGGCGAGATATTAGAAGTTTCCTGAACCTAACCGTGGTTTTGAGCTTTTTTGAAGGAGTAATATAAGAACTGCCTTGCTAATCTTTCTTCCATTCAAGTGATGATAATACATCTACTTGCTGAAAAAGTGACCTCAGCCAGAAACTATGTAGCCTGTGCAGAGGAGATGCAAGACACTTACTCTGGTGACCTGCTTTGCACCCAAGCAAATTATTTCTATATTTTTAAAGGATTTATTTATTCACACAAGCACTGGGGTACACCCAAGAGATGTGGGAGGTGAGAGGATTCACCAGAAAGAGAGAATGGGGAGCAGAACAGGTGGCTCAACTGAAATACACTGCTGAGAGGAGTAGTTGGAGAGACAGGAGAGGTCTGCTGCGCCAAGTGGGTCAGGTCCCTGGCCGGGATCGAACTCGTGCTGTAGTGGCTGCAGATAGTTTCTTAGGGCTGTGCTTGAACCCGCTGAGCCACAAGCGCAGCCCTATAACTTATTTCCATTGTATAAATACAATTATTTTCTCTTACAAATGACCATTAGTTGTCTTAGCATTACCGAGCTAGGTCACATCATGTGTTATCTAGTTTCCACCCTTATCTATTTGACAACAACAACAAAATAATAAGATTTATCATCACTGGTACATCAATTAGTGTTTTACATTTTGATTTGATGTGGCTGCTTTTAATGATATAAATGCTGTGTAAAATTATTTAATACATTAGCTATTATCTATAGATGGTGTGCTTCCTGATCATCACACACCCTGCACATTCACTGTGGACACCTAGGTTATCTCCATGTCTTCACTGTTGCAAATAACGTTGCAGAGGTAGTGATATTTCCTTTGGAGAAATAACTGGATGGAATTGCTGGAACATACGGTTAATTTCTTTTTTAGGTACTCCTTGTTGTCCATTGATGGTTCCCTTTTCTCTAACTCCTGGCCAACTGTTCTCTCTTGTCTGTTTGACAGTAGCTAATCTAATAGGTGTGAAGTAATATCTCATTTTGATTTTGATTTAATTTACCCAACTATTAGTGATGATGAGCACCTCTGTAGAGGTTTTCCATGTGTAGGTCTTCTTTGGGAAAATGTCTCTTCAGATCCCTTTCTGGATTATTTTTCCCCCTATTGTATGCATTCCTTATATATTTTTTGGCTGTTAACCTTTTATCAGATAGATCATTTGTAAATATTTTTCTCCCACTCGGTAGCTTGCCCTTTTATCTTCTTGGTTTCCTTGGCAGTACAAAAGCATTTTAGTTTGATGAGTCTCACTTGCTTATTTTTTCTTTTGTTGACTTTAATTTTGGTGTCAAATAAAAAAAAAAACAAAAAAACTATTGCCAAGACTATTGTCTAAAAGTTCAGTCCCTACATTTTCTTCTAGCCATTTTATGGGTTTGAGTCTTACGTTAAAATTTTTAATTCATTTTGAGTTAATTTTTGTATTTTCTGTAATGCAGTGGTCCAGTTTCATTTTTATGCATTTGACTATCCTGCTTTTCCAACCATTTATTGAAGAAGTAATGTTTTTATTGGATATTCTTGTATTATCTATTGTAAACCAAGTTGAGCATATGCATAGGTTTATTTCTGGACTTTCTATTGTTTCACTGGTTTATGTGTATGTTTTTATGCTAATCGCATGCTGTTTTGATTGTGATAGCATGTAATATAGTTTGAAATCAGGAAGTGTGATGTCTCTACTTTTGTTGTAGGTCTTGGGATTGATTGGGCTAATCAAGGTCTTGAGATACTAATACTAGCATTGTATATTCTATTTCTATGAAAAATGCTGCAATAATTTTGATAGGGAATGAATGAAATCTCTCCATGGCTTCTAGACTGTCCAGTTTGCTGGTTTATAATTTTGCATAGGAGTCTCTTATGTTGCTTTTTATTTCCTTGGTATCAGTTATAATGCCCTCTCCTTTTCATTTATGATCTTATTTGAGTCCTTTTTTACATCTTTTAATGTATGTACATTTGTGGTTATAGTTATTTTTACTACTTTAGCCTTTTAAATCTCATACTGGATTTACAAGTGGTTAACTTACCACCATTACATTATTCCTAATCTAACTATAAATTTACCTTTTTAAAAAAAGATTTATCTATGCATGCAGAACTGGGGTACAGGACAGAGGTGTGGTGGGTGAGAGGATTCACCAGAGACAGAGTGGGGGAACAGAACAGGCAGGTCCACTGAAACACTGCTGAGGGGAGCAGCGGGCGGGTCAGGAGGGGTCTGCCATGCCATGTTGGTCAGCTCCCTGGCTGGGGATCGAACTCATGCTGCAGTGGCTTCGGAAAGCTTCATAATGTGCTTTAACCCATTGCGCTGCCAGGGAGGGCCCTAAATTTACCGTTTCTAATATAATTATATTATTCTAATTATATTATTCTAATATAATATATATACATTTATATCTTTTCCACAACAATTTATGTATGCTTTGTATTACTAATTAGTGCCCCTTAATTTCAGCCTAAAGAAGTTCCTATAACATTTCTCACAAGACTGTTCTAGTGGTAATGAATTATTTAGCTTTTGCTTGTCTGAAAACCCCTCTCTCCTTCAATTACTAAAGACAACTTTCTTGGGTAAAGTGTATTTGTGGCTTATAGAATTTTTTTTTCTTTCAACATATAGAATATATTACACCATTTTCTTCTGGCTTACAAAGTTTCTGCTGAAAAATCTGATACCTTTATGGAGGTTCCCTTAGATGTAATTTTTTTCTTGTTGTTTTAAAATATTTTTCTTTGTCTCTAACTTTTGATAATTTCATTAAACGTGTGTTGGTATTTGGTCTCTTTGGAGTTATCTTATTTGCAACTCTCGGGGTTTCCAGTATCTGGCTGGCTTTTTTTTCTTCCCAGGTTAGGGGAATTTTAGCTGTTATTTCATCAGCTGAGTTAGCTAAATCCTTTTTCTTCCTTCCTTCTGAGACTGCTGCCACATGCAAGTTAGTGTGTTGGTGTTGTCTCTTAAGTCTTTCAAG
>NW_004567128.1:15613892-15614982 GCF_000260355.1 Condylura cristata
TTTTTTTTTTTTTTAATTTAAGGCGTTGTCTTCTTCAGAATTCTATTTGGTACTCTTTATTTATTTATTTTTTTTGGGTTAATGTCCTGTTCTCAGTGAGCATGTTTGTAACCATTGTTTTGAACTCGTTATCAGGTAAATCACTTATCTCTGTTACACTAAGGTCTTCCTGCAAGTTTTTATACTGATCTTTCCTTTGGAACATGCTCATTTTCAATGTCCTGATGTAGTCATCTCATGTAGGAAATGAATCTCCTCATTCAACCCTAACATAGTTCGTGATTGCCTTTTCAAACTTTTGTGATTCTCTAAGCAGGCCTTTTTGTACTGAGTGGTGACTCTACTTGAGGGTGTGATAAGACCTGTTAGTGTCCCAAAGGGGAAAACCTCAGTCAGCACCTTTTAAGGTGCACAAATATACCTCTGTCATGGAAAGACTTAAGCCAGCTATGAAGTGTTTTCTTTGTTTGCCACTGTCTTGTTGAACTTGTGAACACAAGCTCCGCTGGCCCTCAGAATCAGGTTATCAATGGATATGTTCTCTGGGTAGGTGGGGGGCACAAAAGCTGGGCCACCAGATACATGCCACAGGTCTTTTGAGTGAGATTACTGGTGACCTGAAGAGAGAATGAAGGAGAAAGATGGTGCTTGTTGGTCACCACAGTCTGTGAGGAGTATTGCAGTCAGCCCCTAGATATGTTTCAAATTAGAAGTCCTCCTTTGGGCTCTCCCTGGTGGTGCAACAGGTTAAAGCACCACACTATTAAGCTCTCCGAAGCCACTGCAGCATGAGTCTGATCCCGGCAGGGAGCTGACCTCCATGGCACAGCAGACTTCTCCTGACCCACCCGCTGCTCCCCGCAGCAGTGTACTTTGTCAGTCGGCCTGTTTTGCTCTCCACTGTGTCTCTGGTGAATCCTCTCACCCACCACACCTCTGGCCTGTACCCCAGTTCTGTAAGCATAAACAAGTAATAAATCTTTAAAGAAAGAAAAGAAAGTCCTCTTTCAATGTGTACTTTTAAGATAAGCTCATAGGCCTCTTTCAAGGAAAAACTGGGTGCTGCCTCTGTGCTGGTTTGGTGGGGGAA
>NW_004567128.1:15615192-15698863 GCF_000260355.1 Condylura cristata
CCCCACTCTGTCTCTGGTGAAGCCTCTCGCCGCCCCTGAGCCTCTGGCCTGTACCCCAGTTCTGTATGCACAAATAAATAAATCTTTAAAAAAATTAAAAAAAAAAAGAACTGTTAACCTGCTAGAGCCTTGCGTGTTTCATGGACACAAGTCCCGCTGGCTTTCAAAGGGAAATGTTTTGGGAGACCCCACCTCTCATGTTCAAGTCTTATTCACTGCTCAGGGAGATTCTGGGAGTTGTAAGTTCCCTTCTGACTGGATGTCACTGCTGTGGTAAGGGTTCTGGGGAGGTAATCTCGGTCTGTACTTTGTTTTGATGTGGCTTTTTGCATGGAGCTAATATATAGGAGTTGCTCTACTTCTGAGTTTCTTTCATAGTCAGTTGCTGCATACATAGGTATAGATTTGGTGTGTCTACGGGAGTAAATTCGAAATCCCACTCGGTCACCACCTTGGATAGGAACTTTCAGCTAATTTATTCAGTGTGTGAATTATTTCATGTCTGCACAAGGATATCTTGTGCTTGGTTTACAAAAGATTCATTCAGCAAGCACTGCCGAATGTTTTGGCAAAACTGAATGTTTCGTCAGTGGGTGATACTTAGTTCTTGCCCTTGGGAGCTTGACTTCTAGGGAGAAAGAAATTCTAATTGCTATAAAGAAGCATAAATGTATAACACAGGATGAAGCCTTGCCATGCACTAATGATGTTCCAAAAAAAGAGACTGAATGAAAGGAAAGGAAAGGATGGTATATTCCAGGCGAGACAGCATTGTGTATGCAGGGTACCAGAAAGAGCTGATGGCACAGAGACACTTAAGACATGTAGTCGAGGCTGAACCCAACACTAAGGAGCATGGATTGTATTTTGAAGGCAGCGGCACACAGAAAAATGCTTAAGGGGAAGAATGATGCTACAGTTGGTGGGTGTGACCTGGCTAGAGAAGGTAGGCAAAGTATGGTTTTGGCATGAGGGCTGCATGGGTGTGCATCTGTATTACACGCGTGCAGTCATTTATACCTCAGTGAAGGGTAAAAAAAATAGAAGGTAGGTAAAGGGAGAAAGTGTGGAAAATGGTTGTCTTTGTATAGGTTCGAAAACCAGAGATGTTCTAGAAGTTGACTGTACGTTCAGATCGGGTTACATTTTTATCCATGGCTTTATTTGAAGATACTCAGGAGGGAGATCTGGGTGGGCAATCTTGACTACAGTTTTGAACACAGCAGAAGCCATGGAATGTGCAAATTTTGAGGAAAGCCTTGAGGTGACAGCGCACTGAGAACGTTACAACACCCATACAGTAATTTGGTGTAAAATATTTAATGTGAATCAAATCAGGACGAAACAAGCAGACAAATCCAAATGGAGGAACGTTCTACACAATAACTGGCCTGACCTTTTCTGAAATGTCAGTGTCATGAAAAATGTAGAGAGACCAGGGAAGTGTTCCAGACGAAAGGAGACTAACGAGAAATGACGACTAAATGCAAAGTGTGACCCTTTACTGGCTCCTGAATGGAAAAAATAAAAAAGTGCTACTGACAGAGTTGGGGATATTTGAGCATAAATTATATAGTAATATTGTGTCAGTGTTCACTTCCTGAAAGTATCTTTTCACTTCCTGAGATACCTGTTGCCTTACTTAGGTGTGAAGTGTTGTAATCATTAAATAGGTCGGTGAACCAATAATCTATATGCATAAACATATCTTTATAGATAATATATTTAACACATGTACATATACAGATGTAACTAGAAATAAATGGATGCAATAGCTATATAAACACTAATATTAAAGAAACATACAAGAAAATAATTGCAATTCTGCTGTAAGAAATCGTCCTAAACAGTTAAGGAACCTTTAAGGATTTTTAATTAAACAAACAAAATATAAGTTGTTTTTGGAAAAAGAGTGGGTAGGAAGGAGTTAAGGCAGTTGGGTAGTCACAGACTCCTGTAGCTCATGAAAACTAAAAGAGTTTTGTTAATTTGTCTTTTCCAATAGAATGCAAATTTCATTAAAACCTGTTCTAGTTTTTTTTTTTTTAAACTGCTTAGAATACACATAGTACACAGAGATTTAGCAGTGATAAATATTTCATGGAAGCAATCGCAATCATTAGACAGGACATCTAATAGGATTCCACCCATATTTCACTTTCAAAAGTTATTGGTGTTGTAATTTTGAAGAATGCAGCTATCCAGACTGAGGTTCACCAAATCCCAGCCCGTGCACATCTTGAACCTTCAAAGCACGAGGGTACTAATTGCATTTACTGAAAAACCTCTATGCCTCCTTCAGGAAGATGGCGGGCTTTTTCTTCTTCTCAAGTGAACCTGGTTTATATAGTTGAAAGAATAAAAGGCACCTTTGAATTCAGTCTTGTCTTTCAGGGAACAAATGTCACAACAGAACTTGTCCATTTCATCCGGGCATGTTGTCTCTTAGCCTAACTCAGCCTCCGCGATGCAGCATTTCGGTTGCCATGCACGACACTCAGTTCTGCCATGATCTTCTCAGCCCCACAAATCATCAGGGCGACAGCCTGACGTGTACTGAATTTGGGTGCGTCCATGGGCATGCTGCCTCTGCCAGCGTGGACAAGCCTTAATAATTAATGCTTCTAAGCACCCAGCTCTGAATCTAACTGCTAAACAGGCGACTCAGTTCTGAGTTTCAACATGCTTTGCTTACTTCAAAAAACGGGAAAATTCCAGAGCAGGAAATAACAGAAGTACTAAAACTCAGCTGCTCTCAGAGAGCTGCGGACTTTTCAAAGGCATATTTTATTTTCTCGTACTCTGAGTTAGCATGTATAGTTCCGGTGGTCCACTAGCCATATGCAGGTCTCATGTGGGGAAAGAGAATCGGATGCAGAGATTTTCCTGAATCACTGAGGTGTGCTAAGCTGCAAACGTTTCCTCTTCCTTTACAAAAGAACTGAACGTGGCTTTCCTACAAGGCTGACATCTCTGGAGGAGGGTCTGGCCCTGCCCAACTCTTGTCACCATCAGCTCCTCCTCACCTGGCTCCTGAGGGCAACAACCGTGCTTTCTCAACCCCACAAATGACCCCATGCACGATCTCAGCAGCTCACTGGGAAGCCAGTGAGATGCAGGTCTCTGCTTGAAAGTATTTTACTTCTGTGATTTTCATATTTTCCTGACTGTGCTGGCCTCATCTCCCACATAAAAATTGCATCCTTGACCCTTTTTGGTAAGGGGCTTTACCTCTTTTATCTCACTCTCTAGGATGGTGTTAAGTGTGCCACACCATGACGCTGGGACAACAGAACTAAGCAAGGAATCCAGCAGTCACAGGTCTCTTGCTTTCGGTGAGATAAGGTCAAAGAGGGTCAAGTATAATGGGTTTAGGACTGGGAGAGAAAGGGGAAGGAAGCATAGGGCATGTGGCTGATTCATGCTGGGTCTGAAGAGAAAAGGAGAAATGAGGGGGATGAACCAAGTATTTGTAGCCTTCATAACCCCCCCCCCCCATTGTCTAGCCTGGCAGAGCAGGGAAAAGCAACAAGCAGATGGCTGGCAGCCCCTTTCATAGTGATTTTAACAACGCATTTGTTACCACTGCCAAATACTGTACTCACTTTGACCTTCTTTTATCATTTCTGCCTCTTGAACTACAGTTCTCTTGGAACCCAGTCCTAAGCAGAGAACATAGCTGAAGAATGACAGCAGACTATGTTGACTGTTGCCTCAGCAATTTCATCTTTTACCTCAGCCCTCATTACTCTGTAACGTTCTGAATGTGTCTTCAGTGTCCTCGAACCCTGCTTATTTTTAAGACTGCCTGGTCTTTTATTTCTGTGAAAAGAGCAGTTCTTCTCCTTGCCTTTTCTTGGCTGCAAAAGCTTTCTCAGAAGTAGCTAATCCAGTGAGCGTTCACTGCCATTGCGCCCTTTTATCCAGATCTTCCTTGAACCTACCCCTATTCTCCCGCTCCTTCACCCAAAAGGAGGTACTCCCTGAGGCACAGTATCCAAGTACCATCTCATGCCCGTCGGTGATTAATACCACGGAGTCACTTTCAAATCCCTACAGCCGACCCTTTCCACTAGTTCTCCTGACCTGTCTTTTAACTTTTTTCCAGACATGTCCTTTGAGCTGCAGTTTCTGATACACAGTATTTCCATAATCAGAAGGATCTTGCTTTACTCCAGCTATAGCATCCTTTTTTCCTCATTTTTTCAGTCAGTTCCTCGGCATACCATTTCCCAGTAATAGTCATAAAGCCATCACTTTCACAGTCCATCGCTCTCATCACTCAAGCTAGGCCCTCAAAACTCCCCAAATCTAGGCCTCATAGTTATCAATTACGAATTTTTACTGTGGGTGAGATACAGCTGCCAGAATACATTTTTTTTTTTAGATATGACTTTTCACATGCCTGTCTCCTGACCTACGATTTCCAATGGCTCCGAAGCTTAGGAAAGTTAATCAAACATCTCTACCCAACATCTGTGTCACTGTAATGGGACTACAACCTTTGTCAGCAGCCACTTTCCTTTCTACCTCCTCCTCGGGCCTGCTCTACTGATTGGACTCTTGCTGCTTTCCCACCCTATCCCAAGGGCCTCATCTTTTGTGCTATTCCTTCTTCAAAGTATGCTCGGCTTTTATTCCATCCTTTGCAACCATTCACAAACACCAATTATCAGAAAGCCTTCTCAGGTTTCCAAGATGAACGAGATGTTAAACACCATGATACCTGTGTCCGAATAACTGAGTAACCTGCTCTTTGAGAGCTAACACTATGTCATTCATTCTTGTATCTCCTAAAGCATTAAGGCATGTATGATGATGTCTCAGAACTGATACTTAATAATCTGGCGAGTTGACTCTCTAAGCCAGTATTTCATCATTTCCAGACCCTAAGAGATAACAAAATGGTGAGAAGTTAAGAACTTACCCATGGATTCTGAAGTTTGACTGCCAACCACCCGGAGCAGCATTGGCTGACTGCTGTCCGACCTCTGTAGAGAGGTAGAAGGAGAGGACACCGTTGTACCATTCACCTTGGCCTCTGCTTGTGGCTAGGGCATCCCAAAGAAAACAGTCATTTTTCATAATATTCAAAAATACATACAAACATGAAAATATCATAGACACTCATGACTCAGAAGTGATCATTTATTTCTACTTAGAAACCTCCCGAAGATTGGTGACTATGGGATGTCACTGTTGCTAAGATCCATGGCTCTCATCTTAGTATCTGAACTGTGCCCCCTATAAGTTTGGGCGGGGGGAGAACCCTAGAGCTACAAAAGAATAAAATAATCATTGAAAGATGTAGCAGGTCCTGTGAGACCACAAAACTGTGATGTTAACAAGATGGAGAGATCGTAACTCATTATTGGAAATTCCCAGAAAGCCAAGACCATGTGCAGTAAGAGCCAAAACAGCACTGTAGCACCTTGCTGGGCCTTCAGTGGAGCCTTAAAAAAATGGTATTTTAGGGGTTAGAAGAAAAAAGCCCAAAGGATTGCCAGATAATAAGTCTAACTGCAACCAGAAAATAAGGCTAATGGCAAAAAAGAGAGTTCCATTTCAAGAGGTCAAATTTCCACCTTTACAGAACTAGTGGAAGCCTGGGATTTTTCAGGATGAATGTCGAATTGGCCAAGCAGAAGCCCTTTTTGTAGGACAGTCTCGAGCAAAGATGAAAAGATGCCCTAGTTCTCCTTAGGCACTTTGCTAGGCACAAACTGAGCACTCCACACAGCGGTGCCTGTCATACTGAGGGGAAGGGCTGGAGCCTACTGCTTAGTTTTGTTTAAGAGGGAAAGACCCAGGTTTGGAGATCTCCTATGTCAGAGACGTGGTCTCACTTGCTCCAGCAGCTGCCTGAGCCTATGTAACTGCGACTCCAGCTGTTTATTGTGGTCTTCCAGGATTTGCATCCGGGCCTCCAGGCGGCCTTTGTGTTGGCGCAGTAGCTTGGCCTCAGCGATGAGCTCAGCATCCCGGGGACTCTGGGGCGAGGTGGGCATCATTTCAGGAGGGGACGGCAGTGGGGAGAGGCCTTTATGTTCATGCTGCTGCTTTAGACGGTCATACTCTGCTTGAAGATTCCTGTTTGCATCAAAGTAAAAAGAAAACAGAGGGAAAGTTGACTATCGTCACCAGATTTCACACAGCCTGGCAGAGAGATACATCTGACCACCACCAAACACAGTAGCAAGCAAAAGAGAGGCACTTAATGAATGGTTTTTATGAGGACAATCTTAGCAAATGCTTAAAAAAAACAACAACGAAACAACAAAATAAAATTTGCAGCGTCTGCCCGGTGTGCGAAGGGAGATGCTTTCCACCTTTGATTTTTATGCTAAAAGCCTTATGAGTGCTCTTCAGATAAGGAAGCAGCAAAGGATTAATTCGCTTAATTCACTCATAATGTCATGAGATTACAACTTCTATACCTCCATCAGCACTAGTAGTTGGCTTTCAAAGTCATGAAATATTTCCATCCGCAATGTCTAAGAACATAGTAAGGATACACCCATGTACCCAACTTGCTGCTTTCATAAATGTAACATTTGTCATATTTTCTTCAAAGTTTTAAAAAATAGGAGTTCAAAGTGAAGCACCCCACATACCCTCCTCACCCTTCCCCCCACCATGGGGATACCATCCAGAATTCCATGTCCATCATTACCATGAAAGTACCCACAGATATTAGGTTGAACTTAATAAAGATGTTGTTATCCAGCTGTTTTTAACCTACAAAAACAGCCATTTCATGGGATTCAACCTAACAGCACAATTTTGCATGGTCTAGAACGTTATGTCTACAAATGTACATACCATTCTAAGAGTTGTATTTTTGCCTTCAATACCGTTTTGAAGCTTTATCCATGTTGGTACATAATAGTTGGCGATTTTAGCTGTGGTAAAGCATTAATCTGTTGCTTGAATATGCCACACCATTCTGCTGTCCATGCATATTTAGGTTGTACCCAGCTTTTCACTATTGCAAATCAAGACACAACTTACTTCTTTCTACCTGTGTCCTGGGAACCTGTTTCAGAGATTCTTTAAAGGCTGTATCTAGAGATGGAGTTGCAGGGTTCTGATAGCACCTTCAACATTGCTACCCTTCACCAAATGTCCCTTCTAAATGGTATGATACCAATTTCCTCTCCCATTAGCAGTGACTGGGTTTTCTATTTGGTCACATCATCAAATTCTTGGTGTCAAATGCTTGTGTTGTGGCCAATCTGGTCTGTGTGTTCACTTTGTATGTCCTATTATTGGTGAGGCTGAGCTTCTCTCAGCCTCTTAATTGGCTCTTCAGGTTTCCTCTACCCACTTATCTACTGGGTTGTCTTTTTCTTCTTACTTTCAATTTCTACTGCATTCTGGATACCTCCCATTTGCCAGTGCTGTTACACAGTAAATATTACCTCCTACTCAGAGCTTATCATTAACTTTGCTCATGGCATCCTGTTGTGTGATCATTCCTCCATGTTTTCTGCTTCTAATGTTTTATCAAAGCCTTCCTCATATCTACATTTTAAAATATAAAATTTTGTTTCCTACATTTAGGACCCTACCCCAGAATCTTTTGTGCTTGGTGTGAATATATGATCTTATTTTACTTTCTGCTCTCTGCCATGCATCACCTATTAAACTAGGACTGCTCTCATTCAGTGTATACCCAACATTTCTGAAGGTATCTATTCCACTGTATCAAGTGTGCATAAACGTGTGTGTGCGTGGAGCTCTCTTCTAATGTGTGTCCTCTGTTGTACTTTTCTGTGCAGCTTCCACACTACGGCTTTAAATAACTTGGTGTCTAGTAGGCCCTCCCACTTGATTCTTCCTTAAAATGGTCTTGGCTGTGAATATCAGGTGGTGTCACTTGTATGTGGAAAATAGAGAAACAGACAAAGGGTTAGAGAAAGCCAAACTCAAAAACTAGCCCTTGAAAGCAGACTGAAGAACTGAGGCATGGGGGGGGGGTAGAATGCAACAGTAACTGTACCCAAAGGGGGGTACTATACTTCCAAAATATAAACAACATGTAACAACTTCACTTCAGTTAAAAAAAACAAAACAAAACAAAACTGGGTTCTTTAGCTGCCTTTCACTTTGAGTGAAATTTTCATATTTCACAAACATCCTTGCTGAAATATTGGGTTTAAGTTACACTGAGCTTACAGGTTAGAGTGCAGAGAACTGGCTTCCTCTTTATAGTTTATATTTTATTGTTATGTTTTTAAATACATCTAGGGTCACAGATTTACTTCTTGATGATGCCACATTAATTGTATTCATAAGTTTGGGGAGAGAGATCTTGATTGAATTGATTACATTTTGTAATTCTTATTGTGACTTTTTGTTTAACCCATAGTCATCTAGAAATAGTTTTTGTATTTCCAAATGGTTTTTCATGGCTTCGCTCATCCTCATTTTCTATAAATGTTCATTGAGCTTTGAAAAAAAAAGAAAATTTCTCATTTGAGAGGTAGAAACTTGATGTCTATAGCCAGAGCGTTGAAGTAATGTTTGATTCCTTGCAGCAATCATCTTTTTGTTATAGGTGTGTTAAAATATAATTGCTATTTTTTCCTTTTAATTCTGTCATCAGATGCATTAAATGGTCTTGATTGTTCCTTATGTAATATAATTTTACTCAATTTTACTCAAATGTTAATTGCTATGGATTTATTTAAGTATCTCTATGGCTATCTTACTTTTAGTTATAGTTCTTTTGATGTCAATCACTGTAATGATTATCAGCAAATGCGATGGTTCCAAATACTTGAGAACTTTCTGGCAATACAATTCTGAGGGTACTTCTGTTTGATCTCCAGCGACTGATTAGAATCTTACTATCTTCCAGTTGTGATATATACCAGTAAGATCACAGATTTCTGACGCTATTAAACAGGTGACAGGACTTCCTTCCCACAGATGTGGGAAATCTAGATCTTTGAGGTATAAGTGGTGAACGGGCAAGGAAAGTTTGCTTGTTGTTCAGTTTGACAAAGTAAGAGATTGCGTGATCGGGCTCCCTAATAGAAAACGTTTTCTATTTTTCCAGGTGTGCAATGAATGATACACGGTGGTGGATCTTTCCTTGAAACACAAGTAAAATTTTATGTGCTATTTTTTTTGTTTCAAGCTCTGCCCCAAACCCAACGTTACACGTTTTCTAAGAGTTTGTCTTAGGGCATGTAGGAAATCAATGTCTGCTCTTTTTCGTCCACAGGAATATAATCTCTTACAATATTGATTGAAATCCTATCGCTGTCTGTCTTTAAGGAGAGCTTTTGGCGCCATTTGTTTTATAGCAATCCACTTTGACAAACCAATAATAAGAAGAGATTCATCAAACTAAGTTTACCCTCAGCCAGACTCTGTACCATAGTCCTCTGGGTGTGAAACAAAGTATGTAGTTGTCTACATTAATTAAATCCAATTCCTAAACCACTTAACTGTCAAGCAGCTAAAAGTTTCTGTGAACTTGAAGCAACAGCCAGTGTTCACTAGTTTTCATTCAGTAGGATTCGTTTTCTATTTTCCCCATTGCCATACTCACAGAAAGAAATCCACCTTTGACTGAAAAGTCCCAATGGACAGTCCCTTTTTATGCAGGGTTCTATTGAAGAGTTTTCTTTTTACCAGATTGGGTCATCTGTGATGTTTTTTCAAAATCATTGTTTTTGGACACAGACTTCAGCATACTACAACAATTACTGTCTTCTCACCTACTTATTTTGCACACAGGTACTGACAAGAAACTGTCTTTTCTTGAGAGGTCTTCCTTGATATTTTGATCTTCTGGGTCTAGTTGTCCACAAAACTCTCCTTTTATGAGTTACTTATAAGTGCCTTTGTTCAGAAAACATGGCTTAATCTATGTAACACATTACATTTCTCCTTTTTTTTTTTTTTCTCCAGTGAAAAATAGAACAGATTCATTGGAATCAGCCAGGGCTTCCCAAAGCTGCTACAAAGAATACCAATTTCTCTACATAAGCTTTTTTTTTTTTTTTTTGGGCCTTCCCAGATGTTTGAAATTCCTCTCAGGAGACCATTTCCGTAAAGACTCACATCTTTCTTCTCTTCTGGAAGATTCTTTGCTAATATAGCTTCAGATATTGTTCCTCTACCGTGTCCCTCCATTCTGTTCTTCTGAAACTAGGTATCTTTTAAAGTCTCAGGGTCAATTCTCCATCTTTCAGTTTACCTTGTCTGACTGGATCTAGCCTCAAATTCATCCTGTCTATTGAGTTTAGTAACTTCAACGACGATAAGTTTTATTTCCAGAGATATCTTTTTCAGATCCATCTGTTCATCTATTTCTGTTTCTTAGTTTCTTGTTTTTGCACATCCTGGATGTACTTAAAATGTCTGTTGTACTTGTCTCGTTTTACTTTATTCTAGGCTTAATTCATCCCTCAATGTCAGTTTGGCGGTGCTGTCTCACTTCTTTGGTTTTAGATTTTGAAAGCGATGGAGTCTGCTCCTGTAATTTGCTCTCCTGAACTCTCTGGTAGTTGTCTGGCTGCCACTCAGGAACCTGTAATCTAAAGGTAGATCATATATTGCTAGTTTGCAGCTCCTGCATTGGGTGGAATCACCACTGATTTTATCACGAGGCAGCAGGCAGAATGGCTCAGACTGCGCTTGTTTCTTTCCCGGGCTTATGCACTGGACCCATGGCTGCCTATATGCTGTCTTAGTTGTTCTTGTTACATCTTCCTTCCAAGTATACCTGACTATGTACGTCTATGTCTCTCTTCAGGTGACTTTGTGGGACCCTGATTTCAGACGCCTGACTCTGGGCGCTCACCTTGTGAGGAGAATGTTAAGTCCCTGTTTTTACAGCAGAAGCCGAAATCCCACAACCTAGGCCCACACATAGCTCACCGTTCCCTGTTTGTTCATTTTTCATCCACAGAGACGTTCATCTTGTTTTAAAGCCCAGCTAATGTCTTTTTCATTTCACTGCATATAGTATCTACCAGCAGATAAATGGTAGGAACGGAAGAAGAGGCCTGAAAACAAGAGTTCATCTTGTCTTAATCAGGAGCCTACCAGGACAGATATTATAAACGATGGTCAAGGGTCCCTCAGTCTTTCCTGCAACCGAAATCCACTAGGAAGGATTAACAGCATCAAATAGATGTCATTCTCCTGAACAAAGGTGTGAGGTACATAAGTCTTCTACTGAGCGCAACAACAGACTTCATTTTGAAAGTTTTTTTTTTTTTCTTCTTGAGGCTCTGAGGCAGGACAGACTGTCATGCCAAAAGGTTCTAAAAGCCAAACACAGCTTGAGAGAGGCATCCTGACAAGAAACCAAATCTTTTGCTTTGAGTCAAAGTTCTCATGGAAAGGTATTTATAAACTGTCATGAAGATTATCAGGAAAAATTGATAATTCAGGGGTTGAATTCTAGAGAAGTTCTCTTAAATTTTCTCTCATGAACATGGTCATGGTTCCAGAGCTGTGTCAGGAGGTCTTTTTTATTGGGGGCTGTAAAAAGAGGCCATTTAGCCTTTTGAAATTCAGTCATTTTCTTATATTGAAAAACACCTATGCTAATACCTTAAAAATATCATTGTGCTGGACTTTTTGGGAAATGGTATTTATAAAGCACGGAGGGGAGATCATTCCTATAAAAGATCAAATACCACTGTTCCCAGGAAGGTTGTTTTATAAAGCTTAGTCACAAGGACACAAATTACTCATTTCAACAGTTGGCTGTCCATCCATAGCCGACATATATGTCGCTTTTATTCAAGTTATACAAGTATGCCTCACCCCTATTGATTCTCTGACTACTGGAGTGTATTTATGGAATCATTTCAACACAGATGAGTATGTCAGCGATCAGACGATGATTCCACAGAGAATCTATTTACGTTCTTGATTATCTTGTAAATTATGTTTCTCTGGTAGCTCCCTAAAGAGCACTAATTGAGATGCACTGCACGTGGCCTCTGTCAACACGATTTCTTCCCACAGCCAGTCATCATCAAAAAAAAAAAAAATCTCCCATCCATTATTAATTTCTTATTCTTCATAGGGCTTAAAATGTTTGTCCGTTCCACAATTGTCTATACCTGATGTATAAATGTCATCCAGATACAAATTTACATTTACCATTTTCTTAGTCAACTAATGTGAGAAATGAAAATGGGGTTACCTCTCTGCTGAAAACATGAGCATACCTGGCCCCTCCAACAGTGACAGCCAGCTACGTGCTGGTTGCAGTAAGGGATATCACAGCAATCTGGGTGTGTATTTTCTGTTAATTTACAGAGGTCAAATGTTTTCAGTGTAGGTCATCTGCTCTTTAAGTGAGACTTTCTTACTCTGTGTAATGATAGTTAGGATGGGATTTTGGAACGAAGGTAACTTTTCCCAGTGATCAATGAATGTACAATGAAGTGAGTATCAAGGCAGAGCACATACAGGCTCAATAGAAAAAGCAGCTAAATCATAGCCACCATTCTGGTTTCAGGTCAGTGTAGCAAATGAGCAATTTCTAGAAAAAAAAAAAAGACAAATTCTACAAGCAGGATGTATTCATACTGTAAAATTCCATCAAACACAAAGTCAAAAATACCCCTAAACTGGATGGGGAAAGTAAGTAATGGAGTTTGGCGCTAGCACTACATAAGCAGCAGCTCCAGGCGGGAAGAAAAGCGTGCTTGTTTTAGGTTGGCCTTAAGCAAAAACAGTAAAAATGGCAGGACTCCTGCCCTCCCTGCAGCTGTTTCTAATTCTTCTCTGTAAACACTGTCCCTCCTTCCATACACCCAGAGCGCTTGACCTCACCCCCTTTCCTACTAACACTGGCTCACTGTGAAGGTGTCAGTCATTTAAACCTTACTGGGGTTTTGTTATTGCCATTGCTTCCAGTGACTCCTGCACTTTGAGAGAGACATGAAAACAAGTCAAGAAAAGAACAGTTTTGGACATACTGCCTTTTTGGTGGCTCTTCCTACCCATGGCTGGGGAGAGGAGTAGAACAGGGTTTGAGAGTCAGAAGGAAGTGAACTGAAGACTACGCTCTGCTGCTTGCTCAGGCAAGGGATTTAAGCTTTAGTCCTAAGGGAGGAGTCACGAGGCAGTATGGCTTATATTTTATCTGTACAACTTTTTCCAGTCTTTGCCAAGTATACATGTTTGGTATTTATTTTTTCCTCTATATTCTGGACTTTGCAGATTGATAACCTCATGTGTGCTGAAATTTCCTATCAAAAAAAAAATCATTTAGTATATTGCTTTCATTTCAGATCATCTAAGAGTCACTGACTGAACTTGGCAGATAGAGTGTGTGTGCGCGCGTACATAGCATTTAGAGACTGATTCATCATTTACTAGTGGTGCTCTTTATAGATACTAGATTTTAGCAGCAATCTCAGAATTTGTGAATTGTTGTCTATTTTCCATCATCTTTGTTGGAGTAAATTTTAGCACAGCTGAGACGGTGGGTAAATGGAGTCACTGTACTGGAATCACTAGGATGAGCTTGCCTTAGCAAATCTGTGTATGTGCAAAATCACTCAGTTAGGTACATGAGTGTAATGAAGTATTTGGCCCAAGTCCATAGGATTAATATATCTCGACACATCAGCCTATAATTTTCCATCAGATGTCGTCCCCATAGAATTCTCACCACCAGGTCACCCTGCACCGTCACCACAGTCTCCTGTGCTCTCCCCTGCAGAATGTCTGACTTATAGCTGTCTGATTGTTTTTGTTTGGTTGTATTATATTTTTGAAACTACCATTCCCCAATCCCTTATTTGGTTCCCCTACACTGCCCCTATAAGTGAAACCATGCAATATTTTCCTTTACCTTTCACTTATTTCACTAAGTATAATCCCTCCTGACTCTATCCATGTTGCTGCCCTGGCACCAGTTATTTTCTTGCCTGAGTACTATTTCATTGTGTATAAGTAGCACATCTTCTTGATCTAGTCATCTGTTTGGGGGTATTTGGGTTGTTTCCAATTCTTAGCTATTTATTATAAATAGTATTGCAGTAAACATTGGCATGCAGTATCCTTTTGAATGAATGCTTTTGTGTCCTTTGGGTAGACCCCTAGGAGTGGAATTGTTGAGTCAAATGGCAGCTCCATTTTTAGGAGTTTGAGGGTCCTCCATACAGCTTTCCAGATGGGGGTGTCACACTCCCAGACTTCAAACTATACTACAAAGTCAACCTACAATTTCGTGTTGAAGGAAACAGCCTGACAACAGTAAGTGGCTTTAGTTTCTTTAATGAAAAGTTCAATACAAGAAGAATTTATAAGAGTCCCTAATCGGTAAGTTTGGAAATAAAGCAGACAGGTGAAACCCAAGACAAAAATGACAGCAGCTAGTCTTCATCGTTCCAAAGGCAAACTAGAATTGGAGTGGTTTCAGTAACAGGGAAGTCTAGTCTCCAGGAATAGTACCACTGGGAGAAGTCTGGTTCAGTTTTCAGACAAATTGTCTGTGGTCAGCAAAAAGTCCTAGCAATCTCTCAGAGAATCATCACTTTAAGTTTTGTGTGTCCCAACCTGAGGCCCTTATGGAGTAGTTAGATTCAGCTTTAAATTCTCCCAGTAAACTCACCCTAGAGGGCCTATTTTTCACTTCCTGCCATGCACTCTTGCCATATCTGATCCTATAGCCTCGTCTATTACACTGACAGAAACTACAGAATCATTTCTTTAAAATAAGTGCCAGGACTTGTAGAAAAATGTTGATGGCAGCATTACCCACAATAGCCCGTAAGTGGAAGCAGCTAGAATGGAAATAAAAAAAAACTGGGGGTTATCTCCATGATGCAGTGTTAGTAATCAGTACTCAGCCTTGCTGTAACATAGATGTCCCTTTAAAACATGATGCTACAAGAGCCAGTTACAGAAGGCCACAGACTGTGTGAGTCTGTTTGTGTGAAATGTCCAGAATAAACATTCTTAGAAACAGAAAAAGGTAGGGTGGTTAATGGAGAGACGAGTTTGGGTGTTGATGGTTACCCAACTCTGAATACACTAATAACCGGTACATGATATTTCAACAAAGCTCTTACAAAAACAAGTTCTAGATTAAAGACAACTTCCTAATGCTTTCACCTACTATGGAGGAATTAAGTCTAACCTACGGACATAAAAGAAAGCTTTGTGTAAATGCCTGCAGAATTATCTGTCAAACACTTCTAAATATTTTCAGATGATGAATTTAAAAGCATCTCAAAATAAGCATGGAAAATTCTGAAGCCTATGGAACCTAAACAACTTAGATGATTTCAGTGTCATGGAAAATGAGATGACGCCCTCAATGGGCACTGTAAGGGGTTTGGGGGAAGAGCAATGACCAGTGAAAACAAGGCAGTTGAAAAGCAGCCTCCCAGAGTCACCAGGGAACTGACAAGCCCCAAGGGTGCCCTTCCCCTCCTTTCATCAACACATTTCTACACAGAACTGCAGCGGTAACGATCTAAGCCCCTCTGTGCTCACCCCTGAAGGGCTCGACCTTTGAGCATGAGGCCTCCGTTTAGTTCCACCTCAGGGCCAATCCTCCCACTACAGCAACAGGACTGGGAATTAGGCTCAAGTCCACCTTGGAAGGAATCACTTTAACTTACTGGGAAATGAGAGGACAAAGTGGGAAAAAAGGCCATTTGGATTTTCCTTATGACCTGCAGTTAGCAGACAGAATGGTATGTAGGGTACCCAGGGAAGTTCAATTTCAGAGTTACATGAGAATGTCAATTACTGAGAGGAAAGCAAAATGTGGAGGCGGTTACGCGGCTGAAGCAGGTGTTACTGACATTAGTAGTACACACCAGGAATGACCTGTTTGGGGGGGCAAAATGCGCCGATGTGACCACAGTCGAGCACACCAGGAGGGCTGGATATATACACTGCTTTGCTTTCTAGAAGGACCCTTTCCTCTCCCTCAATCTCTACCTACTCTTAGACCACAACGTACTTCTAACCTTGGTAAGTCGACTCCGGGCTTGTCTTTGCGACACTTTCTCTGCTGTCAGCATTAGCCATGGGGTCGCTAAACTGGGACTCAGCCATTGCCTCTAAGCACCACGTCACAGAGTTTTCTAAATCGATCTTTAGATAGGTTGCTATGTCAACATTTCAGTGCCAGAAGACAAACCAGCTTCCTCAACAAGTATTACACAGGAGTACATACTTGCTACACATTAAAAAAAAAACAAAACCTACTTTAGTCTCTCATTGAGTTGAATGCCACACTGGCACCCTTGGTACAAGGAGGTAAAAGGGAAGAAATAACTTCTCTGTTGATAAATTTCATCACACTCCAGAACAGATCTCAAGGTCTTTGCATCTAACTACTTAAAAAGAAAGTGTCCCCAGTGCTGATAAGAGAAGCAAAAGCTGTTTGGATCTTTGGTAATTGTTAACTGGTTAGATCTTCAAGGATGTTTTGCGGTCCATATAGCACGGTAATCCTGTCAAATTATTGGTAGTTTGATGGGAAAGCCAGCTCACGAAGCGGGACAGTCCATGAAAGATTTTCCATGGTCATGGAGCTGGTTTTTCCAGACAAAATCATTCTGGTCACGGGGTTTCCAGGGCAGTTAGTACTAGAGCAAGTCAAAAGTTAGGTCTGTGAGAAGCATCAGGCTTCATGTGCAAAGGCACCCGTTACAGCAGCAACCTGTGACAGGCCTAGAGGCAATGGCTGAGTTTCTGAACCACCATGGTAGAGAGCCAACGGCGCGCCATCTCCTGGCCTTTCAAGTTCAGCACAAACCTGAGTTACTCTGGTGTGTTCCATAGAACATGCGGAGTGGGCGGAGGTCAAGCATGTTGTATTTTAGAGTATCTTACACAGTCGTTCTGTAGAACAGATGGGGCAACCGTGACCTTTTATCCTCGGAGAACTGTCACCCTTTCTTTGATGTTTAATGTTATGCCTTCCGCAGTTATCAAAGGCCACTGGGAAAATTTCTTCTGGTCTTTGTTATAAAAATATTGATTTAACAAAGGCCACGAGTTAATAATCACAAGAGTGCCATTGTTCAAGAGCAAAGGTCGGCCTGGATTTGAATCCCGGCTCACCGGTGACGTGTCCTTTACTCTCTGACCCATGACAACTTCATTAGGGCAAGAGCCTTTCTTTGTTGGGCTTGTTGTAAGGATTAAATAAGGTCTTGCGTGTACTTAAAGGAGTTACTGTCCACAGCAAGCACTCCAATGACAGCTCTTTGGCTTTGTTGCCCCTATTTTGAGTGGGAGGTGTTTCCTCAGGAAGCTGCTTGCTTCTTTCAGGCAACATTCAGAGACCAGCAACTCATTTTGCTTCTTCACAGTCGCCTGGCCACAGGGAAGCTCGATTACAGCAACTATGCAAATCCCTACTATGCTCATTGACTAGTTAGATGGTAGGAATCTTTGTGCTGAGCCTTTTATTCAGATTCTTGTTTGGAAAGTGATACATAAAACCATTCATTATAGGAAATCGCTACTTGTACATCCTTGGGCAAGTTGAACTCAGCCTGCCTGAGATGTAGTTCTTTATCTCTGTCCCTGATTTATGCAAATCAGCAGCTTTTCCCAGGACTACTGTGTTGTGGTTTTGTTTGCTTTCCAATGGTCATTTCTCAGTTCCCCTATTTGAAAAGTTTTGCATCAGTCAAGTCCTCCCTAGCCTCATTCAGGCAGTGACCTTTTAATTTACCCGCCATTCCTATTTCCCTCCTACTTGCCCAAGACATCCCTAATTTAGGGCCTGACTGTCAGTACAATCTTCTTCCACTATCAACTCCCACAACTTTGGCTCCCTACCTAACTGCTTATAAGCTAAAGTCCAAACCTCTGAGCATGACATTAAAGCCCTCTAAATTGGGGTCTCTACCACCTCCTTCTCCTCATCTGTGCTCGGGCCTCAGTTTGCTCACTGTTCTGCCAGTATGCAAAGCTCATCCTTTATCCCCTCGCTCAGCCTGGAAGACTCCGAATCACTCTTGAACCTTGATGATGGTTTCTTATGTTTTTAAGGTCTTATTACCATCTCAGCTTCATGAGGGTGAGCCTGTTATTTTTTTCGTCCTTGTGCTTTGAAAAACAACGTGAAACCCTCCCTACCTATCTGCTGAATTGAGTGGGATCCTATCCTCTGGCCTGGAAAGTAAGAAAGGTATAATAAGTGCAATCGATTCTACTGGAGCAGAAGGGTCTGGCAGTGAAAGTAAAAAGGAGGATGAGGATCTGAAAAGGGAAACTGTTAGTGTTAGCGCTCCAGCTTTTATCCAGCCTGTTTGAGAGAGATGGCAGCTATACAGGGAAATCGTGAGTATTCTTAATCACCAGAGGGGTGCTTTAGTTTTTCTGTAGTATGAAACCCAATTCTTCTGCCAAGATTTTCAGTTTACCAGATAATAATTTGACTTTTATGCTGATTTCCAAGAATTCTAAGACAAAGATAGGCCCTCGAATGCAGGAACCGTTCCAGTCTCTCAAAACACGCCTATTCCTCAATTTCATACGCGTAGTATTTGTACTGAAACCGGAATCTGTTTGCAAAGAAGGCAACGGTAATGCTTGCGTTGCTATAACCAGACAGAGACTAAATGTGTGGTACGTTGTTATTTTGGAATTGATCATCTCAGACTTCGATTAAGTGACTGAACTGGTTAGTTAGAAAGTGATTGCCATGGACCACCCTTCTGTCTGAGTCAGGCTGACTCTTGCTCAGCTGATTAAATGCCCGGGAGCTTCTCTTGCCATGAAAAAGAAAATTCTAGATGCCTGATTAATGTGGGAAAACTAGCTCCCTTTACCTAACAACTCCGTTTTGCCTTATTTTGGGGAGCCTTGTTGCCAAGTGGCATGAAGACCTCATTTCATTGAATATCTTAATATCTTAAGTAAAAGGCGATGTTTGCAGTGAGCACCAGCCAGATTAAGCCATAATCCCAGTCGCCACCGAGTATTTCTCAATCCTTGCACAGGCAAAGATGCCTGGGAGAGGTTAGGTGAGCATAAGGAACCAATAAAGGCGGTGACTTTCAGATTCGCCTTTCTCAGTTGGCTTTTCATATAATGCACATCTATTCCCTGCTGTTAATAAGGCAATTGAATACTTCAATATTCAAATCTTTCAGCATTCTGCCAAATCCAGTGTCTCCTTCCTGTGATACACTGCCCGGATGGGAATTGACCCTCACACCTTAAATCGGGTCACTCATACATCGAATGCCACACACTGTCACCTTTTTTTGCAAACTTTATAGAGTTCTGTTTCTCACTGTCATCTGCACATTAGTCACCAGGAGCTCCCACTCAACCTCTCCAGTACCCCGTTCACCATCTTGCAACTCCTCAAGCCTCGAGGAAGGACTGCTGTAAACACTTGATAAAAGAATGGACCAGCCATTCCTGGCTTGTCAGTCTCAAGCAAACACCCTCCCCATCACCGTCCCCCCCCCCCAAAAATCAAACGCTCTGCCCTGAAATAATACTCCAGACCAGCTGGTCTCCCCCATTGCCTTCCTGGGTTTCATGCTACCTCCAGGTTTTCATTTCAAGCATTGTTCTTTCCAAGGTCACAGCTGTCCAAGTTGGAGTCTAGCAGGTATCACTCCTGGCTCACACTCTGGAGCGCTCCCTCTGCTAGGCGAGGGAGCATCCACACCTCAGCTGGCACCTTGCTCTTCTGACCTGTCCTGCACATTGCCTGCCATTTCTGTCTTGGTACAAAAGTACCACAGCTGTTTGCAGTCTCCCAGTGGTTCTGCATCCCGACACCCTTGCTTTAGCTCTTCCCTCTGCTCCGAATGCCCCCTGGGTTTCCCTGCGTCTTGGCTGTCTTCTTACCGTCATTTGAGACTCACACACAGTCCTGAGAAAGGAACACAGAATGGAGATATACTGACAAGAGTGAGCACTGAAAATGCTGAACCCCAACTCATTGCATCATTTACAAAGTAAAGCATCAGGGCCATGGATTACAGCTGGTTCACTCCAGTGGTATCATTGACCCATCTCCAATGTCTTTGAACGCAACACTAGTAATCTTGCGTAACCACTGGAGGAATGGAGAGGAGCAAGAGGAAACTCAAACTGTAGGCTGCATGGAGTCTGCTTGTCCGGTCAGACGCGCGAGGCACTGAGTAGGTACTAATAATAGACAGTTCCCTGCTGTCATTCAGCATCCCCTAACAACTTTATACTTCGGGGTAAAGCACTTCAGTATTAATTTTCACTGTTCTTTTCGTCTTTGGAACAATATAATCGATTTGCTGTGCAGACTGCAGGATAGTAATGAGGTTTTGTCTATTTTAAAGGCTATCTTCTCATTGGTAGGGTCATCCCTAGGATCTCAGAGGAAGTTGTAGTTCTAAGTGGAGATTGCAGGCTTCCATCTATGTAGGAGGAAAAAGCGAACCTGGAGTTTGCAATGTTCAGGGCTTACAATGAGCACATTCTTAGCATCCGACTGGTCACAACCAAGTAGAGGTGAATTATCTGTGGTCTGAGGAAGAGAGCTCGTATGCAGAAGTGAGGCATGAAGGACTCTGTGTCACCCATACTTATCAAGCGACATGATCGCGAAAATCCAGATTTAGCTTATCTTTGTGGCATAAACCAAGAAACCTGCAGCGTCTGGGATTTTGAAAATGAATGCTTAACATTCTAATTTTATGACAAATCAGTGCTTGGTGCTACTCAGGGAAGTATGAGAAAGGGAAGTGTTTTTGAAAGGTGAGCAGAAGAAAAGCTTTTGAAAGGCTTTTCTCTAGGAAATCAGGTTTGAAAAAAGAATTTTAGTGCAAAGTACATGCATGAGTGCTGCAATTAAAATAAGTGTCATTTGGAGTCATGGGACAATCTCAACTTCTCCTGTCCCTTTTTCTCTAAATATATGCTTATAACCGATTATGTAATCAGCTGCACTTGGGACAGAGTCAGGTTGGCAGGCACTGATGGTGCCCGGTAACCTCCTGGGTTCCCTCAGAGGGCATGGTGGGTTACAGGCTCCTTAAGCAACACTGAGTGGGGTGGGCCTGAAGGCAAAGCTAGAGCTCTGAAGTGATTGGAGCAAAACTAGTCAAGAGAGGCTAGCCAAAGGATTGCAGATGGCCGCTCCTTAGGGACATTTCTTTGGGATTTGGTGGGAATGAAAATGTGGCCAAGTGGAGGAAGCAGCTCACCCGCACCTTTTACAGAAAGAGCCATTTAACTCACAAAAAGCCACATGCCAACGCTAGATTCGTCAGGCAGGCCTGGTATGATATTTTTCCTTCTCTCAGAGTAAAGTGTCATATTCTTAAAGCCTGGTCTGAGGTGTCTCCTGAGGTGAAGTGGTTATCACTGTACCTCAAGTAGACAACACTGCCGCAACTCTGTACATGGTGTTATATTGGTTACTTCGTATTCATAGAGACGTAATCATTTCCTACCTGATACAATTATGTAGAGTAACTTACATTCTTTGGTGCAAGGTAGAGTTGGCTGTTCTGAGTAAGGAAATCTGGATTTGATCTTGGTTCTGCCACTAGTTGATTGTGAAGCCATTGGAACCTCTGTATTTTCCTAACCCTCTTCTTTACAATGCTTCGAGGAAGTACATTAAAGTGCTCTGACAACTATAAAGGGATATATAAAGTCTAGTGATCCGGCCTCTTCACCAACACCTTTGGCTTGGCTGTTCTGGCATGGAGGGAGAGTTGGCAAACAAGCGAGAGAGCTCTTGACTCATGAGATTAAAAAATATGCAATGCCAATCTCTGCTTCCCCCCCCCATTTGACCACTAAAAAACTGAACATAAATGGGGAATGAGGAGCCTGTATACACAGAAGGAAATGATTTCTCCCTCACAGTCCTCATACTGTGTCTCATATGAATATGGCCCCAGATAATGTTACCATTAAAATCAACAAAGTGCTCCATATTACCTCTGGAATGATACTGAGACCTGTTTAACCAAACATTTACTGATTTAGCCTCTAAATATTTACTTTCCTAGGTTCTCTTGGGGGGTATTGGCCCCCCAAACATTGACTACGTTTCTTAGACAGAAGCATTGGAAAGGGCTGATAAAAAGGCAAACTGTCAAAAGAAGGTCCAAAGAGAATACACTTTTGAGCAAGGTCATGGACCTTGCACTGACCTCCAGTGTCTGAATGGCAGAGGAGACATGGAGGTAAGCAAGCTCAGGCTTGACCCAGAAAAGTGGGTGAGAGCAGGATGTGTTCAGAAACAGCTGCAGCAGCGTGGCCAGGATACAGTTATAGAAGAGGCTAAAGGTTTTCAGTGCCCAGCTGAGGAGCTTTTTTTCCCCCTAGATGTGGAAATTCAATGACAAGAGAATGTGAAGATAGGTCTTAGTTCTGTAAAGAGTCTGTCAGTATGGAGGATTTACTGGAGGGGTAGGAAAGAGACTAAAGGAAGCCAACCGGATGAAGAGCTCTGGCCATAGGTCAGAGGTATCAAGAGTGAAGAAGAAGGGCAGGGCAGCAGAAAGCGATGGATGGATGAATGGCAGTTTGCTTTTTCATCTCCAGGTGACATACCCCTGAGGGCACTGGTCTGAGACAAGCTGTGTTGCCTAGATTAAGAGGTCTTGGTGCCTTGGGCTAAACCAAAGAGATGAAAGTACTCAAATCTTACACATTTGAGCAACTGCTCTTTTAAAGATGTGCCTGGTGGCATTTGCTGGAAGAAGGCACACTGAGTTAGACATGATCACACACAAAAGCCTTGCTTAACCAAGGGACCTGCAATACAGCCTTGTAAGCGTAGCTGTGATACAAAAGTCCAAGGCTGATGATTTGCATTACCCTGACAGCACCTGATACCCCAGATTTTCCCATCTTGGTTCTTGCTGTAGTCGTGGTGAATGTTCCTCAGTCGTTTGCGTCTATAGTTTCTGCTGTCTTTATGGGAATATCTTTCTTGGGTGATGATTGACAATTGGAATGATGGTGAGCATAAATGATTTCTCTGCATTTGATGAGAACTATGATGAGCTAATTTGTTCCCAAACATGACCAAGTCAACAGAACTACTTTCTTCAATGGTTTGAGGTAAATAACATGGCCAAATACGTACAAATCATAGAATCATAAAATTAAATAACCTGCTTTGTTCAAGTCTATTCTCAAACATAAAGCCTCCGAAACACATGCAGCAAATCAAATACCGCTCTGAGCATTAATTCCTTTCACACCTAAAATAGGAGTTCTTAATTATACTAGTGCATTCATTTTCTTCATTCAGATAACAAAAAAAAAAAAAAAAGAATCTGTAAATGGAGCCAAACAGATTATTGTTGAACACAATTAGACATAGAATGACTCTAAGTGAAGATTCCTGGCACTTTTCTACGTGCAAATCAATGCACTCTGCATACCAATGACAAAGCTAGAAATAAAACTCACCTGTTTTCTTCCTCAAGATCTGCTAGGATTCTCTCTAGCTCCCCTCTTTCCTCACTCTCTAAGGAAATCAAGATCTGGGCAGGACTACGAGGCTGGCTCAGGGGGGAGTCCTGGTTCAAACTTTGGCAGTAATGCTGGATTAACAAATGTTCATCATCTCTGGAAAATAAAATCAAAGGTTTTGGTTTTTTCCCCCCTTATTTTGGATCGGGGGTCAGGGACTCAGGTGTGTACTTAAAAAGAAACATTTATTTGCGCTTAACAATTATTTAGACCCTTTTTCCTGCTTCTAAGAACATGTTGATACTGTTGAGGCTGTGGTCTACCTTCCTCCTGATAACAATTCAGTGTTTCTTGCTCAAATTTTCACTTGATTCTGACTGTCCTATTTATTTGGGCAATGAATGGCAGTATACTGGGCTTCTGTGTGGACGGTCGATCCAAATACTTAAAGGACATAATAATGGCTCTGTTATGAGGCCTGTCAAGACAACCCATTGCGTGAAATGTAACAAAAAGGTGTTGCTCTGGTTAAGTCAGTTTGAACTTCAACAAGCCACAGAGGCAGGATGGTAGCAACAGTGAAACAATCATTGTTTTGTTGACTGCAGTTTTGACACAAAACCCCAAATTGGAAGTAAAGAAAATGCATTAAGTCGTTTTTAAATCATTGAACTAGTCCTTCCTTAGAGCAGCTTTTGAGGACTCATTTTGGGACATAAAGAGGCACTACGCTTCTGTGTTGGACTCTTCCCTTGAAACTAGGAATTCTCTAACACACCAGCATTATTCCTGGCTCCTAAGATGCCTGTGTGCCTCCAAGTTAAAAGAACTGTATGTATCCATGGTCAGGAAAGGCTGACACGCGTGGCTTCCAGCTAATAATCATGAAGCTGCTATATCCCTATTTCCCTCTTTACACTCGCTCAATTTCCTCTTCTCATTGCCATGTCTTCTGAATTGAAAAAAAAAAAAAAAAACCCTCCTGATTTAAATGACTTCGGTTTGTCAAGCCAGGTAATTGGTTGAGAAAATTTGACTAAAAATCATTACTGAGTATAAACCACTTCCCCAGGCCTGCCCCTAAAATCTCCCTTAACCATCCAACATTGAAATGAACTCCATGTCCTCAGGATGAGTGAAGGTAAAATTCTGTTTAAAAAGAAAACAAAAGGCCTTTGGCCGCTTTCTGTACTAGCCCTCTTCCTATTGCATTGCTAGAACTTCCCACTTCTGTCACTGTGCCCTCGGGGGGGCAGGAAGCGACAGAGCCTCTCTGCACAATCACACAGGGACCCAGGACAGCGCATCTTTCAGGATGTTTGCATTTGGCAGAGTCTTTGGCCACTGATTTTGCTGTCCAAGTATTTTATATAACAATACGATTAATACTTCTCCCGAGCAGGGAGCCAGAGCTAGCCCCATCGTCAGGTGTGGGGGAAGAGGTGGTTTTCTTTTCAGTCAGTCATAGGCAGACGCGGCTGGAGGTTGACCTGATTCTACATTATTACCTTGATCGTCTCGGTGAACCAGATGGGATGGCTTATTCTCATGCCTTCAACAGAATCTTTGGCCTTCTTTCTCTCAGTCGCATGCTTCCAGTGGCCCTTTGCTCCTCCAAAGGGGGACTTGGGCTTGCCATACCCCTACATTCCATTATCGGATCATTCTCCCCTGTCCCTCAATGCGCCATGACAAACTGGCGAGACGTGCGTAACGTCAGCTAAAAGCACCCTTTACTTGGGCTAGATTTCTTCTCTCTGCATTCCCTATTTCGTTAGAAGATCCTCATCCTTTTGCTTCCTGAGGCCCTGTATCCACGGCAGTTGCCCTCTGTGCTGGCGTATAAGTCCACTAGCGGACCCGAGTCTGTATTGCCTCTTCTGAAATCCTTCACAAGGACTCTTTATTTAGCTCACAAAGATGCTAAATCACAAAACTCTACCACTTGGGATCGCTGAAGAAAAATGCCCAACTAATTTCCCCTATGGGAATCTCAATGCCAGTGGAATGGGATTTACATATTCTCCCCGCTAGTGGAGAGCTCACTACTGAGTTTTCACTTTAGGAAATCACATCCAATCCCTTTAAATAGCGGGCAGGTTTGGTTAAGAGCACGGCAAACTGCACTTGCTAATTTGTAATATCAATCATGCCAGAATTTGCATGAGCTCATTTTTTGGGTCAGATTGTTAGGACCTAAAGAAAAAGGTGCCTGAATGGCTCTTTGCAAGATCAACTGGAGATAAGGCTCATCCCTCTGTCCTGCACTGCCCTACCTCTGAATCCCTCAAAGCAATTTCATCGTCAGGAACATTTTGTAAAAAGATACAGGATACTTACATGCTCTCATTAGGAGAGATGCTATCATTTAGATAAGATCCATTGCTGTTTTCCATTTCTGCTAGCCTGATAAAAAACGTAAAAGCTCATTAAAAGTTATGTGACTTCTTAGAATCTATGCAAGACCTAATCGAACATTCCTGAAAACTAAAGGATAAATCACGTCAAGAGGAGAAAGGAAGCCTTCAAAGCAAAGGACGCATGCGCTGGGTAACCATTGGAGGCAGTGAGTGGTTGACCACAGCTGGTTAGTAGAGCTTGACACTTCTAAGGGAAGGGGTGTTTGTCTCACTGTTGGTTCTTCAGAGATGAATCTTCCTTAAACTGAGAACAGGCCTTCAGCTGCACAAGAAAAGCTTCCCTAACAACAGTTGTGCTCCATACGTTCCACTACCCCTTGCACTTTAATATAGTGACAGTGTTCCACTAATGACAGCTAGTTATGCGCTCCACAGTTGATAATGTTCAGCAGTTAGAAGCTTTCTAAACTTCTGCTAGCAATTTTTACCTTGATAAACCTCCTTTACCTCAGAGAGTCACAGTCTTTTACGATATCAAAGTAACCAAACTCTGACAGGTTTCTTTAACAAGCACTAAGATAGGTGAGAAAGAGCAATACAATGTTTAGGTATAAAAATTATCATGAACACAAAGAAAGTCGGACAGGAAGGTCCAAGGAGGGAACGTACTTATCCTCTTTTCATGGCATAATACACAAAATCGACACTGAGAGGGCAAAGCCATGTAACACAGCATCATTGTTTCACATCCTTATGTCTGGTCTAGCAGTTTCATAAGAAGGTTAGACGATTTCTAAGTCAATTTCTTAAACGTGCTCAGTATACAAAACATAACAAAAGCTATCAGAAATGTTTAAAGGCCAGGGTCAGGGGAGATTGTTCTGGACAGATGCTCTTACTGGTGTCCAAAAACAACATGCAGTGGAATGGCATGCACGTTAAGAGGGCAAGCTGATTAGTAGGAATCAGACAAGAGTGGGGGAAAAAAAGAAAATAATTTGTTTCAAATGATGACAGGTTAGCTTTCCTTGGTTAGTTATTTCAATCAATATTGGCCTGGCATTCGACTAGTCTCATACCTGCTAGCATAATGTTCAATGCGTGAATGAGTATCATCGTGTGAAAGCTGAGGGGACGAGGCAGGCCTATAAGGCAGAAAATGTGATTAGTCACAGATACCATCCTTGAAGGGAGAAAAACCACCCACCACACAGAATGCGTTTATCCTCATCGTATGGAGAAGGAACACATTGAGTTGTTGCTGTCTCTTAGATATCATCAAGTATTTTCAATCCATGTTGGACGGATGTTTTCTTATACTTAAAGAGCTCAAAAGCTTCCCTGGCAAATTTCAATTATAGAAGAGGTTGGGCAAGGCAAATCTCTATGTGACAGTCTGTCCTCCTTTGTCATTGCTTGCAGGCTATAGTTTTGAAGTTATGTGAGCATGATGTGGTTTAAAAGTTTACACCTGCACCACGTACTTGCTGCCTTCTTATTGAAGGAAAACTCTACATTTGTTTACGACATTTGTAGACAACAGTCTAAGTTCCTCAGTGTATGACCGGGTAAGATTCCACATCTCAAGATGTGTTGTTCTGGGCCATTTTGGAAACAGGGGGCTATACCTACCCAATTAGCAGCAGGCCTTTACTGCTGCTTCATAGTATACAACTGAAGGACTCCAAAGAATACTGTGTTGGTTTTTAAAAGAATGACTACATTCTGTCGCATGTCAGATAATCGCTGAAATACTGAGTAGGGATACTCTGTGCTAGGAGAACAGACAGGGCAAACCAGGAGGGTCGATAAACAATAACTAACTAATCTATATACTTTTGGGATATAGAAACTTACTTTGATTTTCACTCCAGAGATTAGAATTTTTGTAGGTGAGTATTTCTCCCCACCCCTCTTATATCTGGTCTCCTAATTACCCTTGAAGTGTTCATAGTATCTTTTGGATTAACCTTAGGAGAAAAACCTCTCCTGTAAACTAGTTGGGGCTTGTGCTTTTTTTTTTTTTTTTTAATTGGACAAAAGGTCTCTTCCACTTCTCTCTCAACACTAAAAGCCCTTAGGTAAAGGCAGGAATCCAAAAGTCAACAGTCATCTATTCTGAGAAGACTCGTTTAGTGCAGCGACATTCAAAGACTCGGTCCAAACAGTCAGAGCAGTGTTTGCTTTTGTTGACGTTGAAAGATAGGCAGACATGTGCTTACCTATGTTTTACCTGGGAAAGACACTAGACACACATGTTTGTTAAGCAACACGCATCACCATTAGATGATCACGGCAAGTAACTAGGGAGCTCAAGTTTTCCCTAAGAAGTAAAGGTGTTATTTATGAAACAAATGTCACCATAATCAATTTTGAACTGAGTCACAACGGTACTTAAACTGCTGTGAGGTACTGGAGGGAAGACTCCCCAGCTGACCAGGCAGCTCTGAAGATTTTCATGTGAATAACTGAAGTCTTTCTACTTGTTTCTTCTAACCCTCAAACAACCTACTGCTAGAAAAATGCTAAGGGACTGTGGATGTTTTTGCAATAGTCACTGCAGGTGAATTTATTACTTGCATTGTGTGACTGAAAAGCCCTCGCTTCTGGAAGAGACCAGTTTGTCAGCCACAGACTGTCTATAGGTGAAAATCCCATGATCAAGGAAAATGTGTTTTCCCTTCTCACACTTGCTATCCTGGCACTCCACAGAACAAGGAAAACCTGGGAGCATAACTACACTGCGAAAACTTGGCATGTAAATCCAAACACTTTTAATAAAACCACATACAGAAACTTATGCAGAGCTCTCATTCTTAGCCTTGAGGATAATTCCATGTTATTTTTCTTATTAATGTACATAGCCTCTAACACAGCATGCATAAGCACAAGAACTCATAATAACCAGAAATCTAAAAAAATATATACACTAAGGGAGGTACTTAATAAACCAGAAAATGAGCCAACAGGGAGTACTGGACAGAGAAGAGCCAGCCATTTAAAAACCAAAATTAGTAAAAGTACAAACCACTTGGTCCAGAAACCAAGCTAAGTGTAAAGCCTTCTAAAACCGTCTTCCCGGGAAGGTAAGAATACCGTTCGCCCTTCCTGCGTTCAGAACAATACGCCAAGAAGGGTGGTTCCTCTTATAATGGCCACTTCTCCCCCACCATCTTCTCCTGTGAAAGCTCCAGCAGTGGGTGTCCATTTCTTCAGGTTTTAAAGCCTGATAGCTCCAAGAATGTTGCTTTACTGCCCTGTATGTGCATAAACACTACCCAAAAGGTTTCTACTAGATTTAGTTTCAAGAAATATGACAAACACAGATAAGTAAGGGTTTTGTCTAAGGAAAAACAAAGGAGCTTATCTTCTCAGGAAAATTTCAGATTCTGTGATCCTTATTAAATGGATTAAATGCTGGCATCACAGGCTTTGTTAATATCAGATACAATGCTTACAAAATGAAACACCTTAGCACCTGGCTTTTCTGCCTGAAGAGGATAACTGACAAAGTGTTTTATACATTACTTATAATTCCATGAATAAAGACTTTAATGAAATTACTGGTATTAAAGAAAATAGGGATTTAGTCTCTTGGGTTTGTTTTCTTCCTCCAACCTTGCACAATAATCTGACTTTTTATAAAAAGGCAAGTAGAGATACAGTTTGCTGTTACTAATTTTTAACTTTCAAGTTCAAGGAAGACAAAATTCCTCACAACGAAAGTTTACACCAGGTAAATTACACTTCTTTGGAGGAACTGTTACTCTGCAGTAGCTGGCGCTACTTTAGCCATCCATTTATTCTTTAGCATAGCATATATCTTTTTAATTGGTGAGACCTTATTCCAACACAGTAAGCCCATTTGCTTACAACCATCCAAGGAGGCTAAGGATATCAGTCTTAACAAGTTTCTTACTTATGCAAGGGTCCAATTTCTATAAACCAATATACAACCTAGGTTAGGGAAAACAATTACCAATAACAAGAAAACAATTGGCTCTAAATACTTCCCCAAGTTCTTCAAGCCTGATGAGAAGAGAAAGCAGGTAGCTCACCACTTAAAGCTACCATGTCTCAAAATTAAGAACACAACCATGCACCTTTATAAAAGCAGGGGAATTGGTATCCCACTTCCTTTTGGCCTATAAAGACTTCAAATAAACCTCAGGTAATAGTTTGCATTTATCACAGTCGGATTTTTAAAAAAGGATCTACTTTCAACTAAATTATATAGTGGAACAATAAAGACCCAATAAAAATAAATTGAATTCTCACATGAGCCAGTCTTCCAAATTGATCATTTCCTCCCTACACAAGAGAGCTGTCTGGCTTTACCTAGTTTAATAAGGGATACTCTGAAATACCGAAAAAATGTTAGAAAACCCTCGCATAACATTAAGGTTAAGTCAGACTCCACAAAGAGAGTTTTCTGACATTATAAAAACTCATAAATCAATTATCAGTTGGTAGCTCAGTAGTAGTAACACACACCAGTATGGTCATCACAAAGATGACACGATACACTTTCCTTCCAGCGTAAATGTTGAGCTGCTTAGGAGCTGAGTATTTAGCTTCAAGAGGAGAGCAAGGTGAGCTTAGATCAAAATTGACACCCCCAAGTCTATACACATCAATCAAATACCATGGTTTTACCTGGTAAAGAAATCCACACAGCACACTGGAAATGACTAAATGACTCACACAAAGGCATCGTCAAACACAAGCTGCCTGTTTGTAATGTTCACTTAATCACAGGCCCTACGGCGTCAGCCATCATCCTTGCGACAGTCCTAAAGCATTGACTCTTGAGAAATGTGGCTAAAGAATGTTATGTAATCAGAAGACTCTTCCCTGCTTCTAACTGAAGGCCATCTCCCAGGAATACAGTGCGCCACCCAATGATTTCTTTGATGTGAACTTGAACTCAAGGTCAGGATTTCTGCTGGTTCAAATGTGACCAGGCAGGGCCCTGAACCCCTCCCTCTGATTCTCCTGATCCATGGTAGATGGCACTCTGCCATTGTCACCAAGGGGAGGAAAACAACTGAAATGAAGGGAGGGAAATTAATATGTCTTTAACGCAAAACCAAGGTACAGAACAAAAACTTTAAAAATCGAGCAAGCGAATGTGTTGGTGGTAGCAGCGGTACTCACGCAGACTCTACTGGCCAGAAGTTGATCAGAGTAACAGGACTGCAAAACAAAAAATGAGGTGGTGAAGAGAGACACAGACACACTCAGCCGCCAAAAAAAAGGAAAAAAGTTACTGAAAGGTCAAAATAAATCAAATTCAACCAATTAAAGTATGGACTATGGAAAGCAACAGCCGAACCAAGGTAGAAAGTGAATTCAAAGGAAACCGGACAGTGGTAGGATGGTCATTAGTCATGGAAAACAGGGGAGGTCTACAAGGGGAGGGCGACATCATCGGCTTGATCATGAGAATCATCTCTACTTACAGTGAAGAAATTTCCTGTGCCTATTTGTAGAGAAAGCGACTAGGTATATGACCACACAATCAGATACAGAAAGACACATGTCTACTGGTTTGTGAGGGAGGAAAATCAAAATGAAATATTGGAATCACTCATGTGTAAACAGTCCCCTATTTCTTAAAGGCCTCGTAAGGTCATTAGCTATAAAATGGCTTGTTTTTGTTTTCTCCCCCCCTCCCCCATGTGAGATAAAGTTTCACTTTTGGAAAAGATTCTTGTCCTACGACAGCTGACAGAGGACAATGGCAATCGGACATCAGCCTGTTTTTCTCTTTTCTGCTCAAGTCAATGTAACGAAAGAAATAGGAGAGACTGTTTGCATTTGGGAGTGAAGGAGAATATTCAGCTGAGAGGAGCTCAAATACACATCAAATGAGAGTCTGTTTTGCTTTGGCCACTACTCACGTTTCCATGTTGTCCCCCTCTAAGACAGTCTGCACTGGCAGGTAACCCATTCGGGGATGCTTCGCAAAATACCTTTTGGTTCGAAATTTGTTTTTTAGTACCTTGGCAAAGTCACGAACATCTTCTCCGGATGTAGTCTGCAAGGGAAATGACGCTGGCGTCAGAGTCAGGAGAGCACTGAAATCGCCTGATGGGGAACACTGCCGTATCCTGCCTCAGGGCACATGTGTGGTAATTTAGGAGAGTGGGGGGTTCAGAGCAAAGGTTTTGGAATCAGACACTACCTGGACTTTGCACCCAGACTGGGCATTGACTCGGATGGGTAGGTGAGCTATTTACCCACCCAGACTCACCATCTGGACCATGGGGGCGGGGGGACAATCATACCTCAAAGGGCTATTAGGATGAATAAATGAAATATACCCACTAAATGGGTCATTTCTAGAAGTTTTCAGGTCAAAAAGTTGCCCTTAAATTTTGCCATACGTCATGGTATTTAAAAAACTGCGCCGTTCCCCTCAATCACGTTTCATTCTCTTCACAGCATGGCGCATTCTCTATCACTGAACAGCTGTGCAGCAGGATTCAAAGCGAGGACAGTGAAATCAGTGGGAGGCTCGCCGGTGAGGGATAGAGCCACTCTCAGCAGCGCCTCTCAAACTCGGAAGTGTGTGGGAAGCACCTGCAAGTCTTGCTACTGTGCAGGTTTGGTTTGAGAAAGCAAAGGGCGGGGCCAGGGGGTCCATATTTTGAATAAACTCTGAGGTGAGATGACGCTGCAGGTCTGCAGCTCATACACTTTGAGCAGAGGCATTTAGTGTTTATAGAACCTCAGGTTGGCACGCAGGCCTGTCTGACCATTGAGCCTTTATCTTTTCCATTTCACTGCTGAGTTTTTTCAAGTTCTATTAGCTACTGAACAGTGTCCCAAAAGAACATCTCAGGAGAAGGTGCCCTTCTTAATTATAGAACTTTAGGTGAATGATTTAACCCTAGGACCTCAGAATCTTCCTCTGTGAAGAGGAGCTAATGATAATACTTTGCATTTCACCCAGAATAGTTTAAAAGGTAAACGCCTACCATTTAGTTGGTAAAAGTGCCAAACCGGTAAAAGATAAACAAGATGGAATGAACATGATGATGACTTTGGGGGAACTCACACTGCGTACCTCCCCCTCGCCCATATTCAGTAAGCCTGGTGGCTACATAACCTCTGCACACAGCTGCGAGGGCTGCGCAAAGAGAAACATGGAGATGTCTTTTTTTTCCAACCGCGCAAGCAGAGGAAAAGCCTGCTTCTTCGTTCAACAGCATTTCTGCTGTTTCCCCAAGGTAAATCCTAGAGCCTACAATTTGGAGTCACTTTAGCTGGGGAACATCTGGGAAATGTATAAATCGCATCATCGCCCAGGACCTGCGGTACTGTACAGAGCTGAAACATCGCCTAGGGGAACTACCTCTCGAGTCGGGGGGCACCCCACTTACCGGGGTGCAGTATTCCACCATTGGGTAGTGCATTTTATGGCCCTTTGCAACTCGACCAGAAAAAAAGCAACTTTGGCAGATGTCATAATTAAAGTGCTTCAGACTCCTGTACCTGGTAAGAACAAAAACAAACACATATGTATTTTTTCAAGTCAAATTTCCAGAGACCATGCTTTAATAAACATCCTACACTGACTTAGAAGCAGAATGCAATGTTTATTAATACCACAAGGTAAGTGATTAACTTCCTACCTCCAGATTTCTCTGGTGCGACTTCTACAGTATCAAAACATTTTGGCAGCAAGATTATCCTAGAAACAGACGGAAGTCGGGAAGAAAAACTCTGCTCATACTGCACCACCAGGAACTCTTTCAGATTAAGTAGGAAGGATCTGGCAAACTTCCAGCCTTTTGAAGACCCAATACTAGAACTGAAAGAACTTCCAGAAGAGAGAATCTGGTTCATTGCTGGCCCCCCCTGACCCATCATGGGGCCAAAGGTTTTTGAAGTAATGATTTCCCCCGAAATTACAACTATAAGGCATTTTCATAAGACAGATGAACATTAACCAAGAACCCTCAATTAAAGCACTTTGCTTTAAGTACATTTTCTGATTGACAGGCATGATTTATCTTCAGATAGTTACTTGGATGATCTCTTTCATCATTCTCTCTCCAGAAATCCCGCAGTATACCACAGATGGTACTGAAGCTCCAAGAAAGACAAATTTTGGGTTGGAGGAAAGAATTTATAACGTGTGTGGACTAGTAGGCACAACCCCCTCCCACTGCCCCGTTCTCAACATACTGTATTCTTGTTTCCCTACTCTCCCTGCCCTCTGCTCTCAGAGAAGAACCACAGCCATTTCAAATAAACACACTCTCTATGGTACATACAGGAGTGGTGGGTGGTAGGGGCGGGGCGGGGAGGGAGGAAGCTACCTAGTTTAGATGCCAGCCATCTTTTTTTTTTTATTTTTAAGGGGAGAAGTGCTCATTCCTAAATAGTAGGGCCAAAGAATTCAATATGAAAATGTGTAGATCCTCTGAACTGGTCTCCTTTTTCATTTTCTTTCTTTCCCCTCGTGCACAAACCCCGCTAGCTAGGAAAGCTGAGGACAGAAAGGTCAGCAATGTAATGTTGGCTCCTGTGGTTCTCCCTCCCCCTCCATGTGACATGATCCTTACCAGCCAAAAACCAGGAAGGAAAAGGAGGTATCCTTTGCAAGCATTGCCTACTCAGTGTTGTCTACCTAGGCTTTGGAAATCTCTATAAAGGTTTTTTTTGTAAAACCTTTCTGTAAACAGCACGAGGTATGGAAGGACAAACACACACCAATATGCGAAAGCACCGTGAATAAAAAGCACACAAATGGCACAGAGCTATTATTAGGAAACAAAGTAGTAAAACAAGTCATAGCAGAACTGAAAAAAAAAAGTATTTACTTAGCTGCTAAGTGGATTCTGAACAGGCACAGACTATATAGCTTATTCATCGCTATGGAAACCTTGATGTTGATCCAGATGTTTAAATACATCATCGTTTCAGAATTTGGATTTGAGAGTACTGTTCAATAAAATGTATTCATTTAAAATTATCCTCTCTTCCCAAACGGGTCAACCAGGCTGAGGATTTAAGAGCTCATTGTTTTCCAGAACATGTTAAGAATACCAGAATAATAACCTGCCATGTTTTCTCTCTCTTACTTTTCAATTTATAAATAAAGCACACTTCCTTTTTTTAGCTGCTTAGTGAATTTCTCATTTGCCTGCATACTTTCTATTCCCTCAGAAGTTCATTAGGATACTATGCAAAGCGTGTAATCAGGTTCACAGAGGAACCAAGTTCTAGCGTGCTTTAAACAATTCTTGTTACTTTAGGGGGAAGAAAATGCTACAACGTGGGTAAGGAGACTGACTTGCTGGGCTGGGTCTCCTCACATAGCATCGTGTCTAGTCTTAGAACTGATTTCTGGAGAATTTCCATAAACAGGAAAAAGCACAGCAAAAAGGTAGACAGACAGTCTGGGGTCCAGGAACAAGGGGCACAGCTCATCTCCACACCCCTGAAGGCCAGCCATCTGCGTGGACACAGCCATGCAGTCCTTCCTCCAGGAATGTGGCTCCAGAGAGCGAGGGTGGAAAGGGACTCTGTGTAATGAGTCAGAGCCGCCAAAATAAGCCAGTGGTCAGGGGAGCGACAGAGTGATCAGTGCTCCAGCCTCCGTCGCCTCGCCCACTCTGTGGGAGGACATGCTAGCCTAACTGGTGCTGGAGATTGAAGATCAAGTCTTCAAAAGGTGAGAAGCAGGACCAAAACAACCCGACTTGTTCCTAATACCTGAATCCGATGATCGGACACTCCTTGCAGATGTTGCACTTGGCCTGATGCTTGGCAGTTTCCGCGGCGGCTACTCTGTGCAGGACTGGCAGCCACACCATGGACTGAGGCTCCAGCCTCATCCAGTCTAGGAAGAGGGCCGCTTCGATCTCAGGTTTATTGTTAGCCTGCAAAGACAGGAGGGAGAGCGAGGCAGGGCCAGAGAGTGCAAAGGGGAAAGGAGGCATATGTCAGTCCAGGTACAGTTTTTCAACTGTAAAGCAAGAAAAACAAAAAACAAAAAACAAAAACACCCAGAGTTGCACGAAAAGCCCACTTTGCCCAGCCGGTGTCTGCGAACTTTCAGGGAACAGAGACACGCACCACCTCCCCCTCCCCGCAAGGCTTTGGGGCCTGGCCGGCTCCGATCCTGCTTGGCTACGACATGACAAAGAGAGCAAAACAAACAAATGGAAAAGGTAAAGTCACACACATACCGGGGCCCAAGTGATACTCAGCTCTAGTTTTGGACCCACCGGTACAGTTAGCCAGAAGTACGATGGTGGTGTTTATTGGCATTTCAAAGGAGGGGGGAGCTCCTGACTCCCTTTTTTCCCTAGACCCTCGAGTGCTGTGTTTCAAGGAACCATAACGAACAGGCCTGCAAAGTCACGTGATGGCAAGGTTTCATTTCACGGATGCGGATGCAGAGCCTCAGATGAGCGAGAGGTGACTTTTTAAAGACCCACGCGGCTAAACGGCGCTGGACTTAACACTAGACGCCAGCCCGCCTGTCTGGTGCCGTGTGCAGGCTGGTCTGCTGCTTCTCTCTCTCTCATGCTCTCACACTTCCAAAATCTTATTTCATACATGCCCTCCTTCCCAGACGGCACCATTAGTTCAGAGAATCTTAAGTATATGTACCCATTGCTTCATCTATATGTTACTGTGGCCATGCATTTCAGTGTTTTTTTTTTTAACTGCAAAAAACCATGTTTCAGTTTTTCAGTTTTACACTGGCCTCTATAGCGACTGCTTTGTTTTCCGTTGCTTCCTGCTCTAATATATTCCATGTGGAACAGCCCAGGGATAGTCTAAGTGTCTCCTTGGGTGAGTGTCTCTTGGTGGCAAATTCCTCAGGTCTTGTCTGTCTGAAATTTTTTTTTTTATTCAACCCAGATTCTTGATAGTTGTCTGGTGGTGTTCAGAACTTTACACTGCAAAGTGTGTGTGCTTTTAGCACAACTGAGCTGTTACTCCACCCTCCTCCTCTGGCTTTCTCATGTGGGGCTGCTGCTGAGAAGTCAGCAGTAGAACTGACTGTTGCTTCTTTGAAGGTCATCTGTCCATTGGCTAGCTGGTGCCTCGTAGGATTCACTGCTTTTCTTGAACCTGCATTTAACAGTCTTTAGTCAGATCTGGAACCTTCTCCATCATGGTCTAAACAGGCCACGCCACTTTTTCATTCTCGCTCTTGTCTCCTTACAGAAATCCATTAGGTGAATGTAGGAGTCTTTCTCACTCCAGCTGCCATGTCTCTGAACAGGCCTTCCCTAATTTTCCTTTTTGCATCCTTCTATTATTTCATTCCGAAGGATTCTTTCTGCCTGATGGCGTGGCTTATCTGTTTTTCTCCTTAGCAGCATCCAGTCCACTATCAGCGCAAACAGCAAATGTTACATTTTGGTCCTTATACTTAAAATAGTGCTGGATCTCTCTCACCCTGGCTTCCTGTGAACTTTTCTTTTTTTTAAAACTATGTCCTGCATTGCCCTGAAAATGTTTTCCAGAGATACTTGTAGCTCTAGAATTGAGGTGCCCTCTCCAGAGAAGATATACTTTAGCCAACCACCAAGGGGCACTCCCTATTCCAGGACCCATGTCAACTGTGTATATGACGGGCTATTTACACTCAACGGGTGCTGAGTGTCTGCCCGTGGCTTCTGTTGGAAGGTGGCCACTGCTAAAGGCTCAGTTCACACTGCAGACAGAAAGGCAGTAGGCTTTGCACCGACAGGTCATTTAGGCTTCCGCACTGCCTGCTCCAGCACAACTCCAGTCTTTACCCCCATGGCAAATTTAACCACCTGATAATCAGCTGCTCAACCTTGGGTTTCCTAGTGGCAAAACGGTATCCATTCAAGCTACTGATCAAAAACTTTCATTGAGCGTGTTCTCTGTGTAGCGGACTATCAGAGAGGTACTTTGTGGAAATTTTTTTTTTTTTGTAAAAAATTAAAAAAGAATGATAGGCCCTAAAGATGAAAGGGATCGTGTGAGTTCATCCTCTCTGAATGGCACCATGGAACTCTCAGACCCTCCACGGTTGTCAAGTCCAAACTGTTATTCAAGTGTGTTCTTAAAGCCACTGTGTAAAACCGCCCACGTGAGGGAGCAAACTTCCGTGTAAAAGAAGGCCCGTCCAAAGTGCTTCATCACGCTGAGCTGGAGTCTGCCAGGCGGCACGCAGGAACAGGGGCTCAGGGGTGGAAGCGAGGCAGTTCTAGCCCCACCATTGCTACTTCCTGGCTGTGTGACCTGGGAGAAACCTTTCTCTCTCTCTCTCTCTTCACATTCCTCAGCGGTGAAAGGGAACATTAATAGCACCTACCTCATTGGCTTGTTTTAAGATTTAAATGAGTTAACAAAAGGATCAGAGTTGGACATACAACAAGAGCCCAGCTGGCCTGATCCTCTGAGCAGAAGCCCACAGGTTCTCAGCCTTCACACAGCCCTTTCAGGATTTGCTCAGAGCTGTCTCATGTCTATGCCTTTCATATCCGCCTCACATGAGCTGGCTTGGTTTGCGCTGTTCTTTAGAAAACTGTTCTCCAAACGCGACCTACTAGAAATGCTGCCTCCATTTCTCTAGACAGTACAACAGGATGACTTTCTTTCATTCTCTACTATAAGCTCCCACCGGCTTCCACTCAGATCCCTGGGTCAGTGTTTCCCAGGGTGGCCAGCAGATCAATCACGAGCCAAAACACTTCATGAAAAGGGCAAATTAATTGAGGAAATATCACACATCAAATTTGCCTCTTAAAATTCTTAGCACCCATTAACATAGTAAGAGCTGAGAAGGTTGTCAGTAAAGAAACACGCTGAACTTCCTTTAACCTCACAATTTCCCACACTAAAATTACTCAGCCCCTCTAAGACATCTTTCTTGCTCTCTCTCTCTTGAAATTATAAAACCTGTGAATATTTCAAGTTACTGATGGCCCGCTGGGCATGGTGGGAAAGCTGTCCTTGGCTGTTTTCGCCAGTGATTCCTCCATTCTGTATGTGGTAATGTGAAATTTGTTTCCGCTCCCCCAACAACTTTCCTGTTCAAGACTATTGTACAAGCTCATTGCTGTCTTAAGACACCGGACTTTCACAGTCAGTGAATTGGCCATTCTTTGTCACTCTGCTACTTTTACATTTTAAAAGTATGTGTTCTTGATGTCTCCTAAAGTCACTGATGAAAGTATCAAACAGGCCAAGGCAAAGCCTGAGTCATACCATCGCCTACCATCAGCACAAAGCCAGGATTCAGTCCTCTCTGGTTGGTGTGCTATGACTCGTGCCAGCTTTAGTGTGCCCTGTTCTCCTCCTCATCTACAGACACAGGGAGAGCCTATTCAGAAGAAAGGTATGTTTCAGCTACAATATGTCCTATAATCTCTCGCTCCACTGATCTAGAAACCAACTTGATCAAATAACTCTTTCTAACCAAGAGACAAGCCATTATAAAAGGACAGCCCATTCATTCCAGTGGCCACGAATTCATCCTATTTAATACGTGGGTTTATTGTTGCTTAATCTGAACCTGTGTATACTTTTCTTAGGGTGAAGTGGTCATTTAATGAATTCAAAGACATACTACAGAGGAAGAATTTAGGCTTCATACAGAAAGGATGAGGAGTACATAAATGATTCTGTTCCTTCTGGAAGACTACAGAAAAAAAATGTGACTATGAGTCAGCAACAAAAGGAGGTGTAACATAAATAACTAAAAAGACCAAAACACCATGTCTGTGATGTATATAACTAAAGGCATGGCCACGTATGGTGAGAAGAAGTGATCTAATTACCCTCAATCCTGTTCACGCCGTTCTTAGAACACAGTATCTAGCGGTGGTGGCTAAGACTGACCCAGAACTCAGAGAAGTCTTGGCAGAAAGGCAAAACGATAATTAAGGGGTTTGAAAGGCCTATGAGTACAGCTTAAGGGAATTGGGATTATTTAGCCATGGAAGACAAAAAAAAAAAAAAAAAGTGAACGAGCAAGAAAGAGTAGCTGAAGGGGCGATTTAATAACAGTTTTCAATTACGTGAATGGCTATCACACAGGGGCCTGTGACCAGCTGTTCGATCCCACCGCTGAGGACAGAACAAGAAGGAGCAGGCTTAAGCAGCATGAAGAATTCAGGCTGTGACTCACACGGAAGAATTTTCTGATGCTGAAAGTTGTTAAAGCATTAGTGTGAATTAGCAAGGGAAGCTATAGAATGTTCTTTTCCAAAATGCTGTAGATTCTCCTGTGCTTGAAAAGTTAGAAATTCTCAAGGTTCTTTTTAACGCCTCAGAAGCAAGATTCATCATTTTGGTTCTTTTAAAACTGCTTGCCTAGGCCAACTGACAGCGCTGGAGACAAGATAGCAGGGTTCACATGCCCATTCTATTTCGATCTTTCATTTTTACTACAAACCATTATCTTTCCTAATGGTAGATTCCCTCCTTTTGTTTGGCAGTAAAAAAGAACCACCAGGCAAGCTTCTATAAAGATGGAAATGATCTTGAAATGATACTGGCCTCATTCTAGGAATCTAGGGAAAAAAATAAATAGGAGGGATTGGAATAGTGGGAAGAGACTGAGGTCAAAAGATGAACCCGATGTCACTGCACTAGGATCACCCTCGCAGGTGTCATCGTTTGCTAACACACACAGACATCGGCTCTCTTCTCTAGGGAGCAAGGATGACCTTGTTCAGACCCCATGTGCCAATTGCATCCCAGTTAGTCAGAAACACTTTGAATGGGTCCATTAGCCCTGGTTTACTTTGGTGTTAGGTTTTGCTTTTTGCCTTCTTCCTCCTCCCCTCTTCCACATGCACCCACCAAAAGCCAAGCTATCACAGCTTCTTTCATCGTGAGACCACTCTAGAGATGGATCCTGGCTTTCCAGGTCACTCTTCTGGGGGGGGGGGCGGTCCTCGCCTCTCCACCATCCTTGCATAAAGGCGAGAGAACGGGATCTTAAATGTCTTTGTCATCAATGCTGCCCCATGACAGCGAGTCGCAGTGTGGTTGATACAGATGTCATCTTAATAAGGTACAAAAGTAGTTAATGCAATTCTGGTGTCTGGAATCTGTAGTCAAGGGGAGTAAACTCAAATGACACTACCTGGCAAGGCTGAGGTTAGGGGATTTGCCAAGGTTCAGAATAATGTTTGGGTTTCTTCCATGTTATGCTCCCCATAAACATTTAGGCACTGAGAGAACAAGTCCCAAATGGTGACGAGGGAATCAACCTGAATACGCATGTTTTTTTTTTTTTTTTTCAGCATCACAGTATCATTTCATGGCTGCAGAAGAAATGCAACGGGCACACTTCTCCCCAAGTGCCCTGTTCCAGCCGCCATAAACACACGTGTGGATTTGTAAGAAAGAGGTGGCTTTGAGCATCTCAGGTGTCAGGTTTTTGAAAACAAACAGGTCAATTCTTAATAAACTGGGAAAACATGAGTAGGCAGAAAAGATGTCACACCTAGTAGATTTTGCCTGATAAAGAAGAGCAATGGCGGGACCCTCCCTGGTAGCAGGGGGTTACAGCACAGCACTGTGAAGCTCTCCACAGCCACTGCACCACAAGTTCGGTCCCGGCCAGGAAGCTGACCCACATGGCACAGCAGACCTCTCCTGTCTTGCCCGCTGCTCCCCTCAGCAGTGTATTCTAGTCAGTCGGCCTGTTCTACACCCCACTCTGTCTCTGGTGAATCCTCTCACTGCCCCTGCACCTCTGGCTTGCACCCCAGTTCTGTATGCATGAATAAATAAATATTTAAAAAGAAAAAAAAAAAGAGCAATGTCCTGGAAATAATACTTGGACTAGATCTACTACATGGCCAATTAATTAAGGACAGGAAAGATGTTTCTATGCCTGCCACAGAAGTTTGCTGAAGTAAACAATGGGTGGCAATTAAGCTGTAATACAGCACAGAACATACAAGCTGAAAGGTTTGTTGGATGGAGAAAGCACTGCTTAGCCATGGTGGAGCACAAGACAATCTTAGTGGGCTCCTACAAGGGATAGGACACAAAAATAATAATTCTTGAGCTTCCCAAAGTTTACTTTCAAATAGTTTTTAAAGTGAGTGTCTCCATTGATTTGTCTGTTATGCTATCACATACTAAAGGCAAACAGCCTCGTTCTAGATTTGGAGATTTTTAGAATGATCTGGCTTAAAACATAAGGTGACACAACACTCATCCTGGGGGACACTGAAGGGAACCCCACAGACAGCCTTACTTTGTGTCAGAATTTCTCTAGCAGGGCCAAACTCTGTGCCCCGGAGGTCATCTGACAAGGTCTGAAGACATTTTTTGTTGTTAGAACCAGGACAGAGGGTGCTATGGGGTTCCTAGGTGAGGGCCGGAATCCGGCTAAACAGCCACCGCTGCCCAGGGCAGCTCCCTGCACTGACGGATTATCCAGATCTCGGTCCTGATGTTCACATCTTACATTACCCTGGTGCATCTGTCAAAACGCTGAAACCAACACAAGTATATTTCCACTAACTAAACAGCAGATTTCGCGGCGGCCCTGCAGACACCTATTCTCCACAACACAGAGCTGAGCAGCCCCGACAGACCTGGTCAACTACTAATTGGGAAAGACAGGCCACGCTGCAGATTACATTGTGGAGAGAGGGAAGGAAGGAAAGGGACTAACAAGAAATCCCAAGCTGGAAGTGAACATGGGAACATGTGAATATTGCACAGCCTGATTAGGAATCAGGCTGCTTCTCCACCACACAACCCTGTGTAATATGTTCCAGCAAAAACAGCAGCATACATTTATTAAATCACGGCAAATAATTATCCCAAGCAAGGGAAAGCAGGCCAACTAGCAAGAGAGAGAATGTGTGTGTGTGTGAGAGTGTGTGTGTGTGAGAGAGAGAGTGTGTGTGTGTGCGCGCACGGGCCAACTTATGTGTGTACATACATGTGTCTTTTCATTCTAAATAACAGAGTTCCTGCCCATTTAGAGGAAACATAGTAACTAAATGTATACAAACTGAATATATTCAAACTCATGAATAGATTTTGGAAACATTCTTATTGGCAGAAAAAGGTAGATTTATGGAAAACATGGAGGAAAACCCACAGATTTTTAAAAAGGTTAATTTCTCCTTCCTGGCCATTTTCATTTGCTTTTTTCACTAGTGACATGTTTCCTTCATAAATCCAAATAACCACTTCACTATTACTGTCATTCTTAATAGGTAAAGGCATTAAAGGATAACAACCCAGCTTCTCTGGTGCTCATTGTAAAAAGCGTTGCTGTTTGGAAAGGTTTGCTGAATTTAAATTTATCAAAACTGTTTTGTGAATTATCATCTGTACACAAAGATTGCAAACTACAAGGACAATGGCTAGCCAGGGTCAGACAGCATAGGACAGGCAGTTCCTGACTGTTCCCTGCGCTGTTTTTACAATATTTTAACAACCTCTAAATCTAACAAGGGCATCGACAGAATATTTTACATAAGAGAGAAATCTGTACTAGCAATGAACATGAAAGAAGAAACAAGAACAAGTTGTAAAGAATATTAATGACTCTTCTTCCAAACAAACCCAATTTTTATGAAGATCAAATGAGTGATAAAAAATCTCCTATGAAAATATTTGAAACCTGCGGGCACCAAATGAGAACAGTAGCAAGGTGGCATTTTGGTCCTGTTAGGCACAGGAGTGCTGTGTCTCACCCTTGAGTGGCTGAGCAGAGCGGAGGGGAACGAGGAGCCACAAGCGGCTTTTGCACATCTTGTTTTGAGTCTCTGCTCTTTGTGTTCAAAGAACAGCTGGCCTCGTGCGAAAGGCCACCCTCTATTTACAAGATGCTTTTGCTCCTCTCTGTTACAGTTTGTACCAGCAGATCAGGTAAGACTCTGCTGATAATGACCAAGTTTTGAAATGAGTACAGTCATTCCTTTCCCTTTCTGCCTTTTCCATTTATAACATTTGGCATGTCATCAAAGCAAGTGGGGGAGAAGTAACCCTTGAGACAATCTGTTGAACTTTACGTTGCAGATGAAAAAGAAAGGTTCTAAGAGGTTAAGGAAACAGCTCAGGATTATCTATTGTTTTAATATTTGAGTAGGTATGTTTAAAATAGTCTTAAAGAGCGGACGGAGCCATTTCCTTTGGGAACAGGCAGGCCAATCTCCAAAAACTTTTATGAGTCTTTGACTTGTTTGAGCACACTAGGGGTCCTGGCATCTGAGAAAGGCCTGCCCGCATTGGTGACCAGGTACCCAGTCTCACACTGAAATCTCTTCTGATCTACCGAGACCTTGGCAAAGGTACAAGTCCATGAAAACTACTGTAATGCATGCAAACATTCATCTCTGGGGACCACCTCCCCTCTTTCCTTGCACGCAAAAGGTGTTATTCCTCCTTGTTACATGCTACAACAAGTCTGAGCCTCATGGACAAATGGGTACAGTTATACTGAAGTAAGGGGGAAAAAGGGAAAAGAAAAGAACAGGCCACGAGCAGATTCTCTTTGGCACACAACTTGCACTCACTCTGTATTGTGTTCAATCTCTCACCCCCACAAAAGAGTTGGTGAATATGAAAAAGTATCACACATATACTAGCTAGAAGTTGGAGCTCTGTGGTTATTTTTTTTCCCAAATGACCAACGGAAAGTAGCATAGATGTAGGAACTCGTTATTATAAAAGGACCAATGTAAAAATTAGAAAAGATTCATCAGGCCCTCCCTGGTGGCGCAGCGGGTTAAAGCACAGCACTAAGAAGCTAAAGTCACTTCCGCATGAGTTCGATTCCCGCCTGCCCCGGAAGTGACCACATGGCGTGGCAGACCTCTCCTGACCCGCCCGCTGCTCCCCTCAGCAGTGTACTTCGTCGATCTGCCTGTTCTGCACCCCACTCTGTCTCTGGTGAATCCTCTCACCCTCCGCATCTCTGGCCTGTACCCCAGTTCTATATGAATAAATAAATCTTTAAAAAAAAAAAAAGATCTTCTTACTGTCTTGCCACAAAACTTAAACCTGACTCGAATAAGGAAACAACCAGCAACATCCAGAATATGGGCCATTCTTCAAGAGAACTGGCCCAGGGACTTCAAAGGTACCAATGGCATTAATACAGAAACAAAAAATGCTGGGATACTTTCCTGATCAAGTCAAAGTACAGAGACTTAACAAGGAAATGCAACTAGAACCTTGACTGGATCCTGGAAGAAAAGAGGAAGCTAGAAGGAACATTCTGGGGCAGTGAGGAAATTTCCATGTGGACTGTATGTCAGATGAGTTAATGTTCAATTTGTTTGTGATGAGGATATGAAGATGACTTTTTAAAAAGGAGATGCATGGTAAAGTGTTTAGGGGTTCAGTTTATGCTGTGATGCCCCACTTTGTTTGAGTGTGTATATTCAAATACCAGTAAATGCTGGGAAGAGTGGAGGGAGGAAAGTGTTAAAAAAAAAAAAAGCTAAGTATTGGGGAGACAGATGTCTGAGAAGTACAAGTGTTCACTATACCATCCTGCTGACTCTACCTTATACTTGTTACCTTTCCAGAATAATAACCACTCCTTCGCCTTCTGGGTAAGAGTAAGCGTGGAACTTTTCCAGAATGAAATGCCACTATTTGGAAACCACTGTTTCCTCCAAGTCACCCTTTCATTGAGGAAACAAGTTAGGCAGTGAGTGGTTAAGAGTGATTTAATAACTGCGAAAGGGTCGGGGAATGGCAGAAAGGGCAATGGTAGAAAATTTGAAAAGCTCCTCAGGATTAATTTTCTCAAAAACACCAGAAACTTAACGTCAAACTGATTTCTTTCTTGTTCTCTGACCCTCAACCTCCCCAAAGCACGACTGGATACAGTCTGCCCACGTGTGCGTTTCCTGACGCCAATTGTGACTTTTGGGCATCAAAATGAATTTACGAATCCCCATATTTATGGCAGTTTTTCATGTTTGCAATAAGAATTGAGAGGTCACGGGTTGTGTTCGTGAAACAAGAAGTCAATGCCATCCTATAACTGCTGTCTTGGGTAGAAATCAAGTATTTTATTTAAAGTCCTAAGATAATGAGCAGGTTGGAGGCCAGCAGTCACTGCTCTAAATATTAATCAGGACTCTGAAACATCCATTAAAGATAAAATCAGCCCAAACAATAACACACAGTGATTATCCACTCTTCATTTACATGTTCAAGGACAACTGTCCTGACCTCAGCCGCTGCACTCCACCTGACTAATAAACCAATTAAGACCATAGCTCCAGGGAACATCAGCACAATTTTAAAATCTGTACAAATCCATAAGTATACTCAATGCTATTAATTTATGCTAGAGAGTTCTTATTTAACAGAAAAGTTCCACATATAGCCGGTAGAGCACATCTATCCCATAGGTAACAAGGAATAGACTTTCTCAAGTATGTATCAGGATGCACTGCACTAGGCGACAAGATAGGAAGTTAGTTCTTCTACTACCTCTTACCATCATTTAAAATCCACTTTAGGGGGGCCTCCCTGGTGGCGCAGCGGGTTAAAGCACAGCACAAAGAAGCTAAAGCCACTTCCACATGAGTTCGATCCCTGCCTGCCCCGGAGGTGACCACATGGCGAGGCAGACCTCTCCTGACCCGACCGCTGCTCCCCTCAGCAGTGGACTTCGTCGATCTGCCTGTTCTGCTCCCCGCTCTGTCTCTGGTGAATCCTCTCACCCTCTGCATCTCTGGCCTGTACCCCAGTTCTGTACGAATAAATAAATAAATCTTTAAAAAAAAATCCACTTTGGGAAAAGGCAAAAGGATAGGAACTTCAAACAGAGTAGTGGTTTTCAGAGACTGGGAGTAGGTGTAATGACACGAAAGCATGAGGGAATTTTAGGGGTGACAGAAATATGCCGTGCTTCGTAGTGGTGGTGACAATGATATGCATTTATCAATACACCTAGAATTCAACACAAAATTGACTGTATGTTTTCTAAAATGCAGCTTTAAAAAGGGGCAAGACACCGCCCCATACCTCTGCCTGTTCCCCAGTTCTGTATGCATAAATAAATCTTTTTTAAAAAGTGGGCAAGAAGGAGAACATTTCCAAAAAAAAAAAAAAGTATCAAACGAATAACAACAACAACAAGGACGCCTCAAAACAAAACAAACAAAAAACTCTAGTGACTAGATTGGAAGGTCAAGACACTTTAAGGACCATGGATAAAAAGGGAAGAAGATCCCAGTAGAAAGAACTTTTCTTCTTTTAAAAATTCAAATTGTAAGTCATTGACAACTGTGAGGGAGAGAAGGGAGGGGGGAAGGAAGACATGATGAATGTTGAACTCAGGTTTTCTTGTTTCCATGAGCTTCGGGGTATATTACAATGTGAATCAGAATTAGTGGCCAACTGATCAAAGGGCGGTCCAAATACTCTTCCTACTAAAAGCATGACTTAAAAATTATTTTTCATCGGCATCTTCTGCCTAAACTTGGAAGAGAGCAATAGAGGGGGGAAGGAACATTTGTTTGTAAGAGTAAACTACCACGTTAGCAGGCTAAGGAGGGGAATGGGAATGCCAAGTGTTTTCCTATGCAACAAATGCATGAATGAAACAGGTTTCAGTGACAACCCAATTCTATTCTCCAAATACTGGTGAAGAAAATATCCATCACATCACACTGAGAAGTTAACCAAACAAGCCATAACAAATTAAATGGATAATTATGAAGCTAAACCCACCATAGCATATAATTAAGGAGAAAAAAAAAACAGCAGTAATTCAAAAACAATAGTCAACTCAAGGGAATGCTGATAATACTCTGCTAAAAGATCTTTTCCAAAAAATTGTGGGAATTTGAAAAACTGTGCACGAACTAGATCAGTAGGAGTGTGGTGATGCTACCTCTCTTTATGAATATCAAAAATTGCAGTGACTTACTAATATTGGAGTTACTAATGAGGCTCTGTTAGTCCAAAGGGTCATAAACAGAATGTCTGTGGAGCCAAGAGGCCCATATTTTGATTGCTGAACAAAAAGCCAAAGGAAATCTCAGCAAAGTAGAATTATTAAGAGTTATTTCAAGGGTAGAAAATGTAAATTATGATCATTTGGCATGGGAAATGCTGCCAAACTGATTAAGAAGTGTCCTGGCATGGTATTTTTAACACTCACAGAGAAGAGAATGCCAAGTCGCTCAAAATTTTATCTACAGGGGCTTGGTTATAGATAAAGGGAACTGTTCGTGTAGCTGGCATGCTACCATGTTACAATGCAATTTAGATAATCGTAGCTACCAATCATTGAGCACCTACTGTATACTTACTGTACCACCACAACGCAATGTACTTGGCCACTATTGGGGCACGACCCCCCTCTCACCCTCCAACTCCACCTCCCAGAGTTTAGGGTCTACGCTCACTAATAGCAGAGCTGGGATCTGAACCCAGACAGTTGGCTTCTGGCCCTCTGTGTTAACCACTCTGCTCTGCACTACTCCAGATATCAGTATGCTGGAATGATTTATTGTGATATTGTGTGTGTATGTAATGCTTGTTTCTCCACAGTTGAGGCTGTAATTTATTTTCATTTCTATATCATTCTATATTATAGAAAGTGTGCATAGATGATATTCATTTTTGTCATATGAATATAAATATCCTGGAGAGATGAAAAAGCAACGTATTCATTTTGAATGCATGAATACAACAGAGGCAGAAAAAAGATGTAAAATAAACAGGTTTTGACACCAAACTCTTGTAGGTGAAGCGTATTGAATATAAAGTTGGTATACTCGATTCCACCTAAACAATCAAGTCCTTAAAATGTTTACAGAAGAAAACACTACAAAGACAATCAATGGGGGAGGGGAAGAGATACATTTCAGGACACAGCCAAATACCAGTTGACAGATACACACCACTGTTCTGGAGTCACAAGTGGAAACTTTTCCCAGCAAAAACCAACTATAACTTCGTTTCTTTTGAGAGTACCCTGGGTGCTTGCAACTGGCAATAGAATGTTTAAACAAGATCATTGCATGTCTATGTGTTTCTGGGTACAGGTATTCATTTATCCATGTCATCTTCTTACAACTCGGCATTCATACAAAGCCTCACAGTGAAACTTTCTTAGTCTAGCAGTCTAGTATTTTAACTTGTTAGAGTCATCTATTTCTATTCAGACAGTTTAGCAGAAGGAAACACTGGCTTGGAACATATGGAGCTTGGGTCTGATGTCTAGTTGTGACATAATATAATCACAGCGTGTAGACTATACTCACTCGGCCTCTGGGCTTTTGTTTTCTCATCTGAGAAAGGAAGGAAGGAGACAATCTGCAAGATCCCTTCTGGCAGTTTCTGTGACTCATGGCCAGGCGGACTTGGCCACTAAGGTCCTAAAGATCGATCGATTCCATGGATGTCACCATGGATGATGAAAAAAGAACACCCCGCTGGATTAATGGAAGCTGTCCTTCTGAAACAAATTAGTTTCAAAGATCCTTCTAGTACTACCCCAAGGAGTCTATTTCCCAGTAAATGTGCTGACTGCAGTGTGCTTACAGTGTAGAAACATCCTATAGCCTCACTCGGTAGCAGTCATGAGACCTCCGTCAAATCCAGAAATTTACAGTGGAACTTCCTCGTTAATAGTCACAGATATGACTTCATTTCCTGGCTTAATGGATAGGTCCTTCAAGACCCTAAACTGATTTTTAAATAGGTAACCTTTTATTCAAACTTGATGGGCACTTTCATTCTTTTCTCTTTTCTTTTTATTTCCCCCACATTTTTTTTCATTGTGAAACAAAATACAATAGTACCATTTACTATCTGAGCCATTTTAAAGTGCCCAGCCTGGACGTGTCAAATACATTCATATTATGTAACCATCAAGCATCGTCCACCTCCAAATCACAGAACTGGAGGCTGTGAAAATCTTTCACAGATCCTGTAAAGAGCACTGCACGTGCAAACACACCCTCTCTTCCCGGCCACCACCAGACTCCTGTCTAAATCAGAAGCTACAGTGTCCCATCTACACCAACTTGAAAAGTTGTTTTCTAGTTTGTGATGAGAAAACAAAGGAAAGGAAAGAACCACACTCTGAAACCAACCTTTGCAAAGCCAGGAATGCACTCCCGGAAGGAACAAGTCCTGCACTGTGTGTCCTGAAGCTGGTTCCTACCAGCCGCCTTTGAGCACAACGTTGGCAAGGGCACCGGCCGGCCAGTCCCCAACGTCTTGAACTCGGAACAAAGGGTTAGAGGGCATTTCCATGTTCGCTGTCTTCCCTTCAGCAAAAATAGCATTTTCATATATGTGCCACAGTGGAACGCAAGGGGTCTGCTAGGCCAGGACGTTGCTCCGGAAGCAACTGTTTACAGTGCATCTGTTCAGCCACTTTGCAAACTGCTACAGAGTTGAGAAGCCCCCCAAATTTAAGTCAGATAAGACACGTACACCTCTCATGGCTCTGTTCACACAGAACGTGCACAACATTTTAACTGGAAGCATCAATTCACCCAAACTCAGCGTCTTGAAGCTTGCTCCCCTGCCATTCCCATCTCTCCTATGTTCCCTGGCTTGTTACAGCATCTCGTGATGGAGCAGAGGCCCAGGATAGGGGCCTGTGGTGTCACTTTGGGAGGTGGCACAGCAGGTAGCATCCTGAAGTGCCTATTTGGGAATGAGGTGGGAAACAGGAGGTGGGCTAGCATACAGCGTCGAGGGACTTTAGGGACACAAATTGTTTGTCCACGTAAACAGTAAAAACCAAGTCCAAAGCCTGCCAATTCTCATCTCCCCAGAGGACTGGGGAAGATTAGACACGAGAGAGCGCCTGTGAGAAAAGGACAAGTACTATCATCAGGAGCGGCAATAGTCATATTTTGTAGAAGCAAGGTGGGTTGAAATGGTAAAGTGGGGCTGTTTCACAGCAGCAAAAGCAAGCTGGGTGGTTAAGGAAACAGACCTGGAAAGTTCTTTCAAATAGTGAAATCAGGATGCCTTCCGTAGACACAGGAAAGAAACTGATGATTTCTAAGGATGGTGTCAGATGGTGAGGGCATCTCTCCCAAACCAGTAAGACCATGGACAGGAAGTGGCATGTGCAGTGCAGCATGATCATGCACTCGACCAGCCCTGACAGTGTGTCAGGGGGCAATGAAAGGAATTAAACAAAAGATTTCCTTTCTCGAAAAAAGACGACACACTTCAGTACTTTACTAGTTTTTGTCAAATTTGAAACGTTCAAGGAAGAAAATTCAAAAAACACCCCAAAGAAGAAATTAAAACCTGCCTGTTAGCACTGGAAGTCCGGACCACTATCTTTTTCATCTGTCTTTCTCTGTCTCCCCGTCCCAAAGTCATTCCCAATAGCTTGGGGATTGGTCCCCCGGATGTTTACTCAGCAGGCAAAGATGATGGACGGCATTCAAAGATGAGAGGGTTTCTGGTCCCAGAGTTGGGAAATAATGAAACCAGACCACTGGGCCTTGGGGGTGAGGGGGCCCCCCTCAGTCTAGGAAGCCGCAGGCAGACCTACAGCAATGGGCTGCACTCCTGGTGAGGGACTAGCACTGGGAAAAGAAGACCTTCAGTCCTCGCCGCAGCCCCATGTCCAGACAACCATATTCCAGCAAACCAGCAACTAGGTCTTCACTTTTCCCACCAAAGGAAGAAAAAAATGACTTGAAGAGCTGCTATTGCTACAGCAGCCATCATATTACAATATTTAAGCTGATCCTCTGCCGTATTATACCTTAAATGTGCACAATAGTATCTGTCAAACACATTTCAGTAGAAGAGTCGCGTGACAGGCACTGGCTGCAGAAGCTGCCCCTGTGCTCAGCAGGACCCACCACCATGGAGACCGCTGGGCAGAGATGAGACCTCGCCCTTATTCTTGACTAAATTCACAAAACAGGCGTGTGTGTGGGCCCTCCCTGGTGGCGCAGCGGGTTAAAGCACAGCACTGAGAATCTGAAGCCACTTCCGTATGAGTTCGATTCCCGCCTGCCGCCTGCCCCGGAGGAGACCACATGGCGAGCCAGACCTCTCCTGACCCGCCCGCTGCTCCCCTCAGCAGTGTACTTCATCGATCTGCCTGTTCTGCTCCCCACTCTGTCTCTGGTGAAGCCTCTCACCGCCCCTGAGCCTCTGGCCTGTACCCCAGTTCTGTATGAATAAATAAATAAATCTTTAAAAAAAAAAAAAACAGGCGTGTGTGTGTGTGCATGTGCGCGTGTGTGTACCTGCATGAGTTTCACACCAGAACTTCAACAGTTAATTGCAACTTGACTGAAGAGAGAACACTGAGGAGCACAAGTTGTTTCATTTTGGAATGAAATGCAAAAAACTTATCTAGATTACTCTGACTAATTTTCACTGTACAGAAGTTACTGTGTCTCCATTCTGGAGTAGAAATATGAATGCAGTCACAAGCAAATAGAATCTAGAGGAAGTGATAGCCTGTTCATGGGGGTGAGGGGGGTTTGAGTAAGAGCAGCAAAAATGCCATTAATTGCTCCATGTCGATTTTATATTTTCAGGTAGTTTGCAATATTTTTGGCAAAACAATCAGTATATCCAACTCTATGTAAGTGGGCTTATTATGTGTGCATTTAGGCAGTTTGCCCAGTTAGCCCTTCAACAGGTATTCAAACAGTTTTAAATACCTAACGAGGTACCATGTCCTGCCCAACAGCTCTCTTCCAGATTGATTCCAGTCTGTAGTTGAAAACAGCAGTCTGACCCAGTCACTTCTATTGCTCCTTCTATTTGTTCACACAATGAGAATAAACTGGAAACCCCACATAAGGCAAACAGCTCTTAGCATTAAAAACAAAACAAAACAAAACAAACCCCCCCCCAAAAACCCAACAACCTAAGAACACTGAATTATGTGGTACTGGATATATCTCATTCCTCTGGTGCTGGTGGCATTACAAATAGAACTTTTTGTGAAAAACCATCTGGTAATGTATAGCAGAAGACACAAAGCTATTTTTATCCTTTAGTCTGGTAATCCCATTCCGGAGAATTTATCCTAAGGAAAAAATGGCAATCACCGAAAAGAACTGAGTGGCTAATGATGCTTGTTGCCTCATTACTTACCTTACAAAAGACAGAGGCCACCCAAAGGTCAGTCAGTGGAGGCGGCGCCATTTGGGAGGGACAGGGCGGTTCTGAAACCAGCGATGGTGTGGGAAAGGCAACGGGCCCAGAGCAAGAGGACAAGACTCCCCACAAAGTGCTAAGGGAAGGGGGAGTCACCATTTAGGCCTCTGAGTGGTAGAGGCATGCCCAAGCTAGAAAAAGACCTTATTTATTTATTTTTTTTAAGGATAGCTGTGTTAGCTATTTATCAACAGTCATTGAAAGGGAGGCTATCGTGATAGAACTAGGTTAAAAGAAAAACTCAAACTCTTACTTTTCCAAGGTCATTTTTTGATTTACAAAGAGAGTTCTATGGCTGGGAGAACTGGTTTCTCCCTCACGAGCCACGGGAGATTCCCTTGCCTTGCAGCACTTTAACAAAGGGCGATCTCTGCTGTACATGGAGATTTCTTTTCCTGACTTTGGACTGTCCTCTCTCCAAAAACCCAGGGTCTCCGAAGTCATCATTTAAACAGGTCTAACGTATGATCAACCCCTGCCAACCGCCTTTAGGGCCAGCTCGTGTGCAAAACTGAAGCATTACTGTTTGGTTTGTTTCACTCACTTCTAAAATACAACAGAATAAATAGATTACATAGAAAGGTGAATGACTTACAAACTGGAAGCAGCTCCTGACACTCGGCTCAATGTTACTGCCCCCAAAGGATGCGACTTCACCCAGCTGTCTTGGGATTTGGATAGAATCATGCAGGAGGAGGCCCAGCCTGCGCTGGTCACAAAATCCTGTTGAACTGGCCACTTGTTTGAAAAGGTCTACAAGGGAAAAGAAGAAAATGGCCACAATCAAAAAGCAGTGTCATGTGGATGCCAGCAGAACTTACTGACGGACTCAATTCCAGTACCAGTTTTCCAGAAGATTCAGTATCGCCATTGAGAGCCTACTTCTACATTTATGCTGATGCGGACCATACTTTTTATGGACCAAGTTAATTATATGCACGTGTGCACACACACACACACACACACAATCACCAAGTGCACATAAAGTGTGAAGGCTGTTAAGTGAACTACAATCCTACAAGAAGTGCAAATCTACAGTCTCGGTGCTTGGATCTTTCCAAAGCTAGAATATAATTCTTTGGGAATATTTTCTACGGAGGACACAACCTTTACCATAAAATAAATGTTTTAGCATTAAGAACTGTGGAACTGGCTCAAAACATCATCCTCTTTGAACATCAGAGTCAAAGAATGTACCAAACCTGGAACTTTGTGAAATCATAGAAACACTGAGCTGTTGTTGTTTGGTGTGTCATTCTAAATAGCTCCCATCCATTTATACTGTCGCTGATTTAATATGCATCTGCCTTTTGGGCTGAAGAATGATATCCCCTTGAGGACAGGGACCACATTTGGATGAATGTGTCGCGAGTGTCTAGACTAGAACAGCAGGTGCCCAATCCACGTGGGTTCACAGACTGAACAGCTATTCCAAATACTTGTAAGCCCTGTTTTGTTCTCAGAAATAAAATCATTGAAATCATACCTTGTGTTCAAATAAAAGTCGCCCTAAAGGTAAATTCCACAAAGTCTTTCCTCCTCATTAGCTTTAAACACTATGAAATTAAATATCTTGTACTATGATGTCTACGATGGCAGTAAGAAAAATGAGATCACACACATGGCCTTTTACCAGCTCGCCGACACACACACACACACACACACACACAGGTCTTCTTTGCAAAATTATGAATTTTTTCCAAGCCCAGTTTGAGTTTAATATTTTTATTTCACCAATTTCAAACATGTTCTCACTTAATAGTTATTTGAAACATAGGCTCAAATCTCCCTTGATGGTTCCATTTGTATTGCAATGGGCTAGGAGTGTACCATAGGTAAGGTTAAATTATAAAGTAACCTAGAATAAGTCACTACAGTATTTGCAGGAGGAAAACACACAGAAATATGTTATGCCAATCACCTCTTCATATGGTTAAGAAAAGCTGTTCAGTTATTTGTTTCTTTGGTTCTTAGGCTAAGAAATCTCAAGTGGAAACTGTACAACATGGAAGGCTCACAGGGTTTGTGGATTCCGTGGCTTACTCCTGTGGGGAATGAGTGACAGCACACCAAGTGGCTTTGGAGAAACTCCATCTCTGTTATCTCCTGCCCGTCCTTAAGCTCAGCACATCTCCTTATCCCTGTGTGGCTAAGCCTTAGGGGAAGGAGGAAAGGCAAGATCGATGTTTGTTGCATGTTCCTGCCGACACAATTTCTTACAAGCATGTCTAGGGGAAAATCAAATATGGTACTTCACAGTGGAAATGGATGCTGCTTGCTCATTTCTGTTGTTACTCATCTAGCACGTGCTTTTAATTCGGATCTAAAATTTTACACAGAAGAGCCCAGTGGCTAATCAGAAGGAAATTCTACAAGGTTGCTATTTACTGTAGGAAATGGCAAGCTAGCTGTCTTTCGAATAATAAAATTTCCATCATGTCACAGATTTAGATATGTCAGTATAGCCTGCAGTAAGATGACTAAAAAATAAACAATGTTGCTTGAACATGAAAGCTGGATAGTGTTCTTTAAATATGAATTCCAAAGTCTAGGCAAGAACAGGGATTAAATCTTCCTATTTATTTTTCTGTCTTATACAAAAGGGTTAGGAAATCAGACTTTATCCCCGAAGAACGTGTTTTATTCAGACACAGTCAATGTAATGTAAAATAATACTTGGAATGGAGAAGTTAATCCTCATTCTTTACTTAAACACCTGCAATTTAATGTTTGACAGGGAATGACACACACCGAATTTTATGATACTCTAAAAGCAGTTCTACATCTTACATGAAGAGCCTTCTGTCACATAAGAACACTCTGTCATTCTCCATCGAGAACTGAGGTAATTAGCCAACATTAATAAAAGAATACAGAGTTAATATACACGACTTACATCTGTACTTGTCTTCCAAATGTGCTTTACACAGAGAAATGATGCCAGTTTTAAAAGACAGGACGCGGATCCTCCCTGTTCGTCCCCTATTATGAAGAATCAAACCAGAAAACAATTACCGTTACTTGAGCAGACAGTCAACACTTCCTAGTCAAGAAAAAAAGACGTCGTCAGAATGGGGACTCTTAGCCACTCCTTTATTACAATCTTTCTGGACTTCGGTGGGACTTTCAGGACTTCACTATTTATCGGCTGATGACACAGAATGAGATGGAAATATGGTCAAGTTGACCAACGAGTATTTCCCGAATTTTCAGTTCTTAGAAGCTCTCACTTGAACTGCAGGACTAGCTCTAAAAGAAATAGGGGGGAAATCTATTCATCCAAGGCGAGCCACCTAGATTGCGGTCAATCAGTGGAAGAATTGCTACCTGGCACTTAGCTATTTTGGTTACTGAAGCAAATTAACTACTTTGGTTACTGAAGTCCCCAAAATCTCAGCAACTCACAGCTCTCGTCTCAACACACTTTTAGAATTTCATCAAATTGCCCCTTGTTGAGAAGAAAATCCATCACTTTAGGCCACATGACACATAGTATAAAATGTTAATATTTATCTCCATAATAAAAATGATACATTCTGTAAGAGAGCATTCAAATGCATGCTCTTATAGAGCAATTAAAAAATAACCTATTGCTATATCAAACTTTTAACATATGTATGCCTTCTCTACACATAAAGCTGAATACAGCATTCTGTATAATGAATTTATTCACAAGTTCATTCTACCCACAGGGGAATGAGGGTAAGAATGAAAAGGTTTTAATTTCGTAGAAAATGTCTTTCACTAATCTCAGCTTTTATTTTGTAATGGAAAGCAACTGAACCTTAGTTTTTTTTTTTTTTTTTTTTTTTTTTTTTTTTTTTTTTTGTAACTGAACCTTGTACTGCCGGTTTAGAGAAAAAAAAATTTAGGTAAAAAAAAAAATTTGGGTGAACAACATGTTCAATTTCAATTGGTACAACTCACTAAGTTCTTTAATCCAGCAGAAATCCTGGATCCTGAGGCATTAATAAATTCACTAGACTACTGGAAGAGTTTCTCTTTTTCTTTCTCTAAAAAGGGCAAATCATACTTGCACAAACACTATCATAGAGTATGGCACAGGAACTCAGGTCTTCATAAAGTTAAAACTGTCCCCAAATAATTTTTAGATAGGTAGAAGGGAAGTTAGATACTTAGAATCCATTCACCTGTCATCTGCAAAGAAAATGGTACTTAAAAATATTTGGGGGAAGATCTGCACACAAGCCCTCATCCAAGCAAATATTAAGTATACACCACAATCAAACTGCAATATGTGTAAGGGCTTTGTATATAGCTATCAGAATTCAATATCCTCATGGTCTTGAGATGTTAAAGACTATGCCTTATTCAAAATGACAATGAAAGTATATGGTCCTGGCACACGTTTATGACAAAGACGAACAAGGTAATTCCTTTTAGAAAACCTCCCCAGATTTCCAAATAGGGGATGTTCTTGTTGGCACAAATAATTGGGCATGCAATCATTTTGAGGTCTAAGGAGAATTTGGTCAAAGGGAAGCCCCATTCCTTTGGCTATCCTCTTCAATTGTTTTCATGAAGCTCGAGACAACAATTAGAGCCGGGACTACCCCTGTGTGCAGTCCAGAACAAATGAACAGCTGCCCTGGAACTGAGAGAGATGAATAGCGGTGCCGAACTGAGGCTTCATAAAACCTTATTAAAAAAAAAAAAAAAAAAGTCTTCAGTCTGAGGAGCTGAGTTTGCTGCCTGAAGGGCTTGTTTTCATTTTGTTGGGTTTATCAATCTATAATCAGCTGCAAAAATCTCCTGAGTATCAGGTACCAATGTTCAGATCTGGTGATGGCTGTGCTGCCAGGGAGAAGATGCCCCAGGACTGGAAGGAGCAACGCAGATTGTACCGAGGGCTACGTGGGGACTCATTCTACTTTGTGAAAAATGAGTACCTCAAGGTTTGGTTTGTTTTCTGATCTGAGAGCCATCTCCGTTCTAGCTTACCTCCAAGCTTATCAAAATATTTTCAGCTCCAATAAATGCAGAAATGATTTATCACAGTGATGGCATCTTAGGTCACACTGCTTCATGAAACTTTCCTTCCGAGGACCCTATTTCTAGACTGGGGCCCTGTGGTGATGCTAATTACACCTTTGCCACTTCTGTAAGCTGAGCCTCCTGTGGCAGAGTCTGCAAAAAGCTCAGCATACGTACGTATCATAAACATTCAGCAGCCAGTTGAGACACATATCCACGCAGAGAGGGACGTTGACCAGATTGTTGTGCTCTTGCTCGAGGCGATCGTAAATGGTGGTCAGACAATTGATGATCTGCAGGATGTCCATGGGCTGGTCATTTTGCTTGAGGTTGTGCTGGTCCAAGGCATCACACGCAGCTGACAGGCTCAAGAGATCCACTGCAAAAGCAGCAGAAAACCACAAGTGATTTAGAGGTGTGGGGGGTGGGATCTTTTTTTTTTTTTCTTTTACTTTCTTTCATTTGAGAATCCTGGCCAGGTTGTCTTCTACCCTTTATTATTTGTTCTTTGTCAACAGAGCCATTTCTGCGTACATAAGAGAGGGGGGAAAAATCAACCTGTGTCACTAGGGATTTTCAAAGTGTTCCCGACAACACTCTCTTCTATTAGTTTTAGAGGTCAGTTAGACTAATTTGTATGGTTAGGGCTGTGTAAACTATACTTGGAGCTATGCATTTATAATCATTAAGGGTTTTTCTCCTTGAAATATCAGTTACCTCACAATCTCATTGCTACTTTAACATTAGGTGAAAAAATAATCAACTTCACTAAAATTTTCTACAGTGCAACTAACGTCACTGTATATCTATTGAGTTTTCAGAGCTCAGGCTCACTTAATTCTTCTTTCACCTTCAAATTGTACTTTCCAGTGTACTTTTCGAGTCCTCTAAGAATTTCCTGAAGCTGGGGAAGGGGGAGTTGCCTTGATCTGAGGTGGTATTTAATCATATATACTGAAAGACCAAAATTTAGCAAAAGTGAAATCTCAACTTTGTCCAGCATCAGCAAATCACAAATTGCAAGTGTCTTGGACAGTGGCTTTCTCTAAAGCCAAAATTTATTAGTCAAATCATATGTACAACAGCATCACTTTTATAACAGCTTCGACACCTAAGCTCTGGTCTGAATTCTCAGTTCTTTGAGAGGAGGAATCAATGATAATGAAGTAAATCTCTCACGCAGAAAGGTGGAAAAGAGGCAATACAATATAAATGCAGCCACAGATAAACAGCTCACCAACAATACTAAAAAGAGACAAACATGAAACCTCCATCTCCATGTATTTCATTAATTGTTTGTGGCGAGTTCTAATCACATGTTAAGAAAACAACAACAACAAACAGTGGTTAATAGCGATGTCGTGCACATTTTTCTCTTGTAATAATAATAAAAAATGGTAACCTTTAAAGTTTTCCTGGAAGCATGAAGGAACACTGGTGGTGGAAGTGAGAGGCTTTTCTCCTTTGTCTTTCACCCCCCAAGAGCAAAGATCTGTTTTTCCAAATGCCCTGGACTAATCGGATTCATAACATTAAAATACAGACACCCTTTTCTTTTGCTTCAAAAATACTCTAAATACATGGGCCTCCCTGGTGGCACAGGGAATGGGATAAGTCTCAGCACTATGAAACTCTCAGCAGCCACTGCAGCAAGAGTTTGATTCCCGGCCAAAGAGCTGACCCACCTGGCCTGGCAGCCCTCACCTGGCCTGACAGCCCTCTCCTGACCCGCCCGCTTCTACCCCGTCGGCAGTGTATTTCAGTACATCTGCCTGTTCTGCTCCCCAGTCGCTGGTGAATCCTCTCACTCCCACACCTCTGGCCTGTACCCCAGCTCTGTATGCATAGGTAATTGAAATAAGTATTAAAAAAAATACTCTATCAAAGGCCATGGCCACTTGGCAAGAAAGTTAAGACTTTATGTAAAGTGAAAGAAAGGAACCTAACTTGACTTGAAGGAGGGAAGGAGAAAAATGAATAAAGGAGAAAAAGGTCCAGCCAGACTGAGGGAGAAAGAGCGAGGCATGGGCAGAAACATACTCATTCTGTCCTGTGTGCTGTGCTTCCTCCCTGGACACAATTTCAAGTACAGGTAGGGTGTCACCCAGCACACCACTCCCACTGTAGGAGAGAAGAATGGATTTCTCCAAATAGTAATATTCCCCATGTATTTCTATATTGAAGGAAGGTATGGAAAGCTTGCCACTTTTCTGCCACTTTCTTTCTTGGGCCTGTCTTAATAAATGTTTTGCCTTATTTCCAGGGATATAAGAACCAAGAAGTGAGCATTTTTAGATTACTTTTGTGTTAAGCGTCCAATGTTCCTATGTGATGGAAATAAACAGTAAAATTGCACGAACTTGATTTTATCTGGTCTATTCTTATCTGTGTAGAGGTGAATGGGTAACACGCAGAATAGAAAATCCAGAGTATAAATATCTCCAAAGGGGGAGCAAAGCAATTGCTCTAAAATAAGAGGAGCAAAAGGTGACACCGTGAGGCAAGAAACACTGCAACGTGCTCTGCTAGAAGCGGATATGGTTCCACGCTGGAAAGATCGCCCACAGAAGATTGGAGAACACACTTTCTCAAACAAACAATATCAAATGGGATTCCTCTTTATGGAACAATTCTTCAAAAACTCTTGTTTGGGTATACAAAACTGAAACCAGGATCTTGAAAACAGGTAGGAAACTCGATAGGGACCATTTAATTGCCACACAGACTTACACTTATTATTCAAAATGAGCACCTGTAAAAACTCTTTGAATTTTTTTTCATTGAAATAATAAACATAATGATTAGCTGTTTCTTGAGGACTCGACAAGCAACCAACAGATAAATTTTGTGAAGCTAAGCCTTTTGATTCACTCTGGGAACTTCCATTTACAAAGAAAAAAACAAAACAAAACAAAACACTGATACCCTTCACTGTATTTGCTAGGGGAGTTATTTTGAAACTATGTAAAAATCCAAGTGTGGTCTAGTCAACTGTCTTTCCAGAAAAGTCACAGTGGTGGACGTTGGAGCTTTTGACAGCGGCCGTTTGATCGCCCCCTCTGGCAAAGGGGTCCCTGGGGTGAGACCCTCTTTGCTGCGCAGGAAAAAACAGAGATTGGAAGGAGGGAGCCCTAACCCCGGGAAGCGATTAAAGCCAAGTGAGGCTCTGGTTTTGCCTTCTTTCCAGTGTTAACTATCATTTTCCACATATGCTGCAAATGAGCTGAGGCACAATTAGTGTCTTTTAGGTAATCGTCATCATCCAGAGCTACAAAGCACCTTTAGAATCATGCTCCAGTTGTGAGCACCGACCCCAGAGGAAAGGCCACTTTCTCAGGGCGTTATGGCAGGATGCCCGAGTTTGCCCGTTCCTCATGGAGGAACATATTGCGAAGCACAAAGTGGGTGACAGAAAATATCCTGACAGACTTTAGAAGAAAAGAAAATCATCCTGCGTCCCCCTCCTAGAACAGTGGGAGATGTGAGACTTGTTAATGTATTAATAATCCTCTGACAGTCACCCTTGTGACTTTAGGAGTTAAGTCTCAGCGCTACCATCCCGATGGCCTGAGTTCCATCCCCGGCCAGGGATCTGACCTACAGGGCACAGCACATCTCTCCTTACCCACCCGCTGCTCCCCTCAGCAGTGGACTTCAGTAGATCTGCCTGCTCTGCTCCTCTCACCCCTGCCTCCTGCCCCAGCACCTCTGGCCCAACACCCCAGTTCTAGTATACATAAACAAATCTTTAAAAGAAAGTAATCCTGTAACCTAACTCATGCAGGCAGACCAAGGTCTCGGGGGAGGGGGCCCCGTGGGAGAGCTGCTCTGTGCTTGCTTACACTATGGACGCAAACCAAGAGGTGCGTGTGGGGACAGGTGACTTTTGGCTACAATGCACATTCTATAGGCAGTGTACTTTCAAGCCTGAAGGACTTTCCAAGCCAATACTTGCACAGCAAGAAAGACAGTGCACGTTGTTGTTGTTCTCTGTGCCATGAGGGTTAATTCCAGCGGCTCTGGAGTTGACGCGAGATGGTCTTGATCAAAGCAAGGAGAAGTGCCTGACTGCACTGAGGCACACTCACAGTGCACAGGTCACCACCCCCGTTTCACTGACAGCACTAACACTGACCATTTCTATTTGGTCTTGGTGAGCCCGCTGGAGACCAGTGGGTTTGGTGCTGGCTATGTAGGAAGACTGTGAGGAGAGGGCCAGTAAGCTAGAAGAAAGCCTGGCTGGGACTCCCGTGTGTGCTTCCTGGTTTCCCAAGTGCTTTGCGCTCATAGCAGTGGTTCTTCATCCAAGAGACAAAGTGCATCCTGGTGCGGCCCTGACTCAGAAGGCGCTTGGAGTTGCACCCGCCTCCCCACACAGGTGCGCACTGAGCCAGCCTGCAGTGGGGTGCATGGTCCAGCTCCGCATTAGAAAATGCAGCCTTTTCCTGCAGTGAGCTGCCTACCTGCAAGCACGGTCACATAGGTCTGTGCATCCTCTTTAACAATAGAGCCTAACTGTTGTAAAAGGGCAATCAATGTCAGATTCAAGTTTGTTTAGAAGACCCTGGCCTATTTTCAGCTAAAAATATGGTGAAGGCACTGTTACAAAGAAAAACAGTGATTCTCATAAAAGGGATGAAAATGAGTCGTTGATGCTGGACGCCAAACTCTCCTCGTTTGAAGGAGCACAGCCTTTGAAATTGGTTCTCGATAATGACACTTTCTAGTGGAATTTGGAAATGGCAGAACTCGAACCTCAGGGGCTAGCCAAGTGGATGAGAAGGGAATTGCTAACTGTCGGCAGGTCTGCCAGAAATCCAACTCCTTGGCTGCCTAGCAAAAGCACGGACTTCCGGTGGTCTCTTGAGCTTCACCTTCCCTGGCCTGCAGGTGAAGGTCCGAACAAAGGACCGGGCCACGCCTGGCAGGCCACTTACAATTCAAAGATAATTCAAGTGGGATGTGAACATGCAGGTGTTTCCTACTTCATCACAGTTTTCTTTGTCACACTTACTCATGTCTGGATGGGGACTACAAGTAAGCTTCGGAGGCTGGTGATACCCAGAAACAAGATATCATGGCTGTCAGCTGGATGTAAGGGCAAGGATCCCACGGAGACTGAGGAAATGGATGACGCCTTGCCCACACCTCACTGAAGCGGGGCTGTCTGAACTAGTGGACAAGTCAGACCCAATTTTTCTGTATTGAGCCAATCTGCCGCCTAATCATTGGGAAGAGGTGGAAAGGGGACACCCTGGGATGTCTTTCTTGCTACCAACTGAACAGGAACTAGTCCAGAAACTCAGAAAGCAAGGGCCATACTTCATGTGCGGGTTGGGATGGGGTGGGGGAGTTTTCGAATAAAATTAATAAGGAAGAAAGGGCAGATGTTTGTGAAAAGGAAGGAAGCCATCAAACATGTTAAAAGGGGAAAATTGAACATACTGTTGGTGCCTAGAAAGAGATTTCGAATGAGAGAGTAATATGCTCCCTTAGATATGACTCACATACCCTTTGAAAGAGCCAGGCAGGGGCCAGGGCAGTGACCACTCTGAAGTGAACTGGGTGAGGCCAAGCAGTGGTCACTGTGACCCTGACTTCACGGAGCACTACTCAAGTGGTTATGCCTTTGGGTGCTTTCACAGATAGGTCAGCTATTAAGGACCTGTGTCTAGAAGCACCCTGTGGGAATATCCACCCAGTCAGTTCTGGAGAACCGATTTACAGTCAACTTTATGAACTCTCTATGCCATTCATTGCAGTGTTGTACAGTCAAGTAAGGTATTGGGTAGAAGGCAGATAGATAGATCTGCTGTCATTCTCATCTGTCATAATACTATGTGCCCCAAAAGGCCCCAATGGTTTGCCCCGTTAGTGTTTGAGAAAAGTCGCAAATAGATGGGGAAACAACTGGGCGCTTAGGTCACAGAGGAAGAATTAAATTTAATTAGGTGGGCCCACTTTCCCTAAATTGAAAAGGTAAAAATGCTACGCGGCTGGTCACGGGGGTTTCAGTGGCACACCCAAACCCAAACTTAGGAGTGACTACTGATCTTGGCCTGGAGAAGTCAACATTGTAGTAGCTCATGTTTCTTTCCAGTGACAGAGAAGACACTTGTATGCCAGAGAAGTGCCAGGTCTGGTAGAGCAAAGAGCATGGGACCACTTGAAATGCAAAGCCCTCATGAGAATTGGGAGTTGGTCTAGGAATACCTGGCCAGGCAGAACTTTGAGTGAGAAAAGACCTAGTGTATAGCAAGCACTCGGAGGTAGCCCAGAACAAATGAGAAGCGTGGGAGGTACAAGCCACTTTCAAACAGCATCAGCACCAGGAACTTGTGTCCACCGTTCTCTCCCCAGTGTGCGACTAACTCAGTGGCACTGGGTACATTTTAAACAGGACTACAGCGCCTTCCTCCTGGGGATCGAGAAGGTTCCTATTATGGGACGTCCCCTGTTTGGCCAGTCCTATCTGTCAAACCATGACAGCTGAGAATATGAGTGCAGTTAATTCAGTTACGTTCTCAAGATACCCTGAAATCTGAAATAAGGGCCTCAAACCTATGTGAAAAATGATCCTTGGTATATGGGAAAGTAGATTTGGGCAGGGTGGGGGGAGAAAAGAATTCCACGGGGTGGGGAGGCCTCTTGCCTTGAGGCAGGCTGGAGCTGTGACCCACAGCCTGCCTTTAATGCCGCCGCCTTCCCCTGCGATCGATGCCCTGTGTGAGCCATGTTACTGGAGGTGTGCGAGTCTTCTTGAGCAGCTTAGCGCTGTCTAATGCTGCCCTTGGTCTGCTCCCAAAGGTGAGGTGCATTTACCAAGAGGCAGCACATTTTTCACTTGGTTTGTGTGGGCAAGGTGCGTCTGGCTGCTGTGACTTTATTCAGATGACTTCAGGCTGTACACAATCTCTGTTGTGTGATGCAGCTGGTGACCAGAAGCAAATTGTTCTCTATTCCTTGTTTGCAAAGTATCTGTCACATTTATTCCCTGCAGTATATTTAGCCCTATGGTTTGGGTTCTCTCCAAACCACCGTACACTAATAAACTAAATACATGGGCTTTGTTAAGTGCACTTTTATTTCTGCTCTTAGAACTTGGCTATATTTTTAATTTTAGAGGCTACACACCTAAGGAGGATCATCAGAAAGACACAAGGAGAAAGAAAAAGCTTATGGTCTTCGTAACTTTCAAAGAGGTACCGGCTCTATCAACCACCTTACAAATCCTCCTTAGCAAGATTTTCTTTTTGTGTCTGCTTCTCTGTCGGGTTTAATTTTCATTCACAATGAGTTCAAAGGCAATACGGAGTCAGGTGACATTAAACCGATTACTAACTAGGGACTTTATAGGCCAGTGGTGGGTGATGCTCTCGACATAAATAGCAAATTCTCGATTGTGGATAAAACTGTTATTTGGGTTTCTGCAATATTGAAGCTTTGATGGTGAAGTATAAAAAATAAGAACAAGTGCTTTATGGCCATAGCACTGCATACTTTCGAAGGCATCTGTATTTCAAACTGCTCACTGACATCAGGAAATCACTAAGATAACATCATTAATTTTCATTACAGTAAGAGTTGGTAGATGCTACTTCCTTCGGTTGGCAAGCTAGCCAGGGCAAGTTTTATTTGCCTGCAACACAGACAATAGCTCTTTATCATGGCTTTGCCGACAGACATGATGGAAAGGTCGGAAGATAAACATAAGCAAATAGAAAATTGAGGGGGAAGTTCTTAAAATTAGCTAGTGGAAAGTTCACTGCATAATGTGACCGAACATATTTTCATTAATAAAAGCATCTGTGGACCCTTCCACATGTCCACTACACAAGAAACCCTCCTGGCATTCTGGAGCATTCAGTATTTAATTTAGATGAAACAGCCTAAGTCTGCAGATCCTTTTCAAACATGCGAGAAGACATGCTCAGAAAGAAATGCTGAGAACTTCATCTGCTTCAAAGTGGGAAATTCTACACTCTCCACACAGAGCTTAACTTTGTGACCAGGTTATAACCTCAAAAGGCCAAAATTGTTGATAACAGCAAATGTCCTCATTTCCCCCACCATTTACCAGACGTGTTAACATAAATTGAAATGCCAATGAGACACCTGTGAAGAGAATCCCTTTTCAACAGCAGAACTGAATCGTGCCAAAACCCAAAGTCAAAAGGAGCAGGATGGAAAGAGGCGGTCATCAAAAAGTCCTCCATCTTATTACTGCACACTTTCATAGTCTAACCTGGAACAGGTGACTGGTGACCTCCTCGGAAATTTTAGGGTCTCCCAGAATGTACTGTCACCATGGCGCTTCAAAATAGCCGTTTCATGATTACTCTGGGGTGGGGCTAGGCCAGGAGAAGAAAAAGAGACCGAAGACTTTCTCCATCCAGCCTTCCGACACTGCCCCTCCCAAATGGCCTCTTTGCAGCCATGCTAATATTTAAAGGTCCCTAAGGAAATCTTCGGCCCAGGGAATCCCTTAAAAGCCACTTAAAGTTGGCAGCTATATAGCTGAAACCTAAGAGTTTCAGACTATAAGCTAGAGGGAAATGGAAGCCTAAATTCACTTTCATTCATGCATCCATTCCATGAAAACACATTAAAGCCTCCTCTGTGCCTGGAAAAATTTTTCCTAAGCATTGGAGACACCAAGAGGAAGAAGAAAAACCTACTCTTTTGTTGCAAATAATTCTACTTCTAAGACTTTTCTTCTTCAGCACCCTGTAAAAAAAAGCATGGCAGATCAACGACGACTGTCCTGGACCATATAAGCTAGCCTCTACGAACCCCTAGTCAGTCAGACCCCATTCTGAAAGACTTGGCAGCCCGGGTTCACGGCCCTTCTCTCTTCCCTCAGCTTGGGCCCAACGCTGGATGATTCCACATTGATAGGAAGGCCTCGGGCACCATCGCAGCCTCTCAGTTCCTCAGCTTCCTATTTCAGCTCCATGGAAATTCCCATCAACTCCACTCTGCCATCCACTCAAATGGCCATAGCCTGGGCCTGTCAGGAGAAACTGTTCCACTTCTGAAATCACATTTGCCTATGCTCCTCTGTCACCACAACTTTTGGCCTTCCAGTTACTTCCACGCTACCCTTTTCTCTACCCACTGAATTGGCTGCTTCTTGATCCTTGTGCCTTCTAATCACCAGCCCCAGCTGCATTCATAGCATCTCCTATCTCACAGACATGATAAATAACACTTTTACCACTTAACCAATCTTTTGCCTAAATCCTCACTTTTCTTGCCCAGCTGTCCTCTGCCCACCCTGGGATGGAACCATCTGCCTCTTGACTGCTGAGTGTGCCTGGAGAAATAAGGCACCCCTGCAGACTGGAGCTGCTGCAAACGCTCAGCAACACAATGCTGCTCCTCAAATTCGCCCTTTCTCTTACTCTCCCCACAAAGGTAGACCCAACCTTCCTCTATTCACTACACAGCAACTCTCCTCCACCTGCACACAGTAACCCCTACAAGGGAATCCGTCACCTTGCTACCAGGCCTCTTCAGTTACCTGGACCTCAATGCCACCAATCAGAGTAGAAGAGAAGTGCCTCATCTTTCTCTCAGGCTCCTGATTACCACCCTTATCCCCTGCGAACTCGCATTTCGTATCTTTTCTTCTTGAGTTGATACTTACAATCTCATCCTCTCATATCCATTTAAGTAGACTTGCGTACCCACATAGTATGTGGTACTGTAACCTCTTCGTGCCTTCTCTCTCCCCCTCTGGCCGTTCCTTTGCAGTCCCGCCTGCACTGTTGCCCTCTGTCCGAAGTGTGCTTGTCCTACTCTACACTCGTCCCCCACCTAGCACCCACCTGCTGATTCTGGCGTATTGCTAGTGTCTCCCTAGCTCCACATCTTCATGCCCAACTCTATGGTGCAAGCTTAGATGACTAAAACTGCTCAACGTTGTCTCTCGCCATCAGATCTACAACCCATACCCCAGCCCATCCATGGTCTCTTCCACATCCAGAATGATCTTTGAACACAAAAATCCCATTCACGTCTTCCCTTCACCCAGACCTCTCGGCACTGAGATCTAAATTCTTTTTCTGGAGCTTAGCAAGCACTTCACAGTATGGCCCCCTGAGTCTCTCCCTGGACAGCATTTCCCCACTGCTCTTCCCTGGACCTCTATGCCTCAGCCTTGCTGAAGTATCTCCAGTTCTAGACCAAATCTCCAGGTCTCAGCTCATGTTATTCCTTCTGACTAGATGAGTTCTTCCTCAAGGGAGCGCTACTTTGAAATTGTCTCTTTACTTTCCCCAAGGGTACCCACCAAGCCTGGAGATAGAGACAGTATCACTTAGAAAATCAGATTGTACACAATTCCTGCAAACCTCAGATACACTCACCCTGTGCACGCCCTCTATGTCTCTCTGTAGACCGAGTTCCAAAAGGGTAGGGGCATGTCTGTTTTAGCAACATACTGGTGCATGAAAGCACTCATGCCCAGAGTTCACCTTGCTAACACTCATGAAAAGTAGGTGATGAAAAGACAGAGCTTCATGGTGCTTCAGGATGTCCCCACTCAAGTGTAATATCTAGCAAAAGTCAAAAACCAGTTCTGTCATTTTTCTTGTCTCACAACATTTCATCTGAACATTAGCAATTCAAGCTAATCAACCACACACATCTGTGAACCTCAGCTTGAATAAGGAAGCCACAGTCTCCTAATCCTAAATATATTTTGTAAGAAGAGGAAATAGAAGTAGAATTGAGGCCGATAACTCAAATCTCCTAACATAAGTCTCCATGCTAATGCCATTATCTGCACAATAAAAATGGTCAACAACTTACCAATTCAACATCAGTAGCCGAGGAACCATCCTATAACAGACTCTAGGTATATATTAGGAAAAAGATGCTTTAAAAAAATGGACTCTTTGTTGTAACTGGACTTGTGCTGGCTATGTCTCTCTTCTCTAAGTGAAAATAGCAAGACCCACTTTTTTTTTTTCTTTTTAAGCAAAGAGTAACTATGAGGATCTCTAAGCACTGATTAATACTTACAGCAAAGGGCCTTCTGCAGTCTCCGAAGCTTCATGGCTGTCCTATAAGCTGAGAATCTGACGTTATTCAGGTCAGCTGAAGAAAAAAAGCAGGAGAAACAAAGATCATTTGTTACTTCATTAGAAAGCACAGGCAAAAACCCCCAATGATTTTCCAACAGATAACAAAAATTGGCTAGGAAAGAAAACTCTCTTGTATATGCCTCAAATTTTGGGAGATGAAATTCTGTCAATGTGGGAAAAGAAAAAAAAAAAAAACATCTTTTTTGCTCTTTGACAATCAGGAAAGATTCTATGAAGAAATTATGGTGGGAGAGTCTGCTGGGCATTCACTCCCAAAAGGAAAATGGACAACCCTTCCTGCCCCCGAGGCTGGAGTCTTGATTCTATTGGACTGAATCTTGGAGTGAATCTACCCAACATTAAGGAGAACAAGAAAAACATTAACAAAATAGCTATGAGAACTTAGCAAACAATCAAGTAGCAATGCAATGTTTTGTTTTTTTTTTTTTCTGATTACAAAAGTTAAACCTGTTCGCTGGAGAAAACTTAAAAAATAAAGAAAATAGGCCCTCCCTGGTGGCGTGGCGGGTTAAAGCACAGCACTAAGAGCTTAAGCCACTTCCTCATGAGTTCGATCCCCGCCTTCCCTGGAGGTGACCACATGGCGTGGCAGACCTCTCCTGACCCGCCTGCTGCTCCCCTCAGCAGTGTACTTCGTCCATCTGCCTGTTCTGCTCCCCACTCTGTCTCTGGTGAAGCCTCTTGCCACCCCTGAGCCTCTGGCCTGTACCCCAGTTCTATATGAACAAATAAATCTTTTTTAAAAAATAAATAAATAAAAGAAAACAAATCATCCATAATCCCATTACCTAAAGATATGCACTGGTATCATTTTGAGCATTTTTTGCCCTACATGTCTATGTGAGAAGCCTTGTAAAATTTAGTTTGATTTAAAACAATCATTCTAATATTCAGCACAGATTGAAAACTCAACAATTTATGCTACTGTGGTTTCTACAGTCGCTTGTTTATTAATTTCCAACTCATCTCACATACAGAAAGCTATATATGGAAGATGCCTTCACTGCAATCTATGCACATCTTGATTCATATGAGCTGAATATTTTTTTCTAGCATTTCTATGCATTTATGTTTCCAAACCAGTTCCAAAAAATCTCCTTGAAGGCCAGCACTATTCTGTCATATGTCTCAGTGACTTAATCAATGAAAAAGGAGGTCGAAAACATTTAAGGGACTGGCAGACTTAATGCATAAATGAACGTTAAGAATGAAAGGGAAAGTATACTGGCAAACACGACAAACTGCCGGAATCAAATAGTACCCACAATGCCGATGTTAACTAAGTAGGAGAGGAATAATTTAATCCATACCAAAGTCACTTGGGTCAACACTATTAGCATTATAGCCTTTGCAGAAACCAAACCTAAAAACCTGACTTTGAAATTAGGGGGGATGGAAATGACATTTGTAATTTACGTGAAGATATTTAGCATGAAAATAAAAAAGACTGACAGTAACAAATGCTGGCAAGGATATAAAGGCAGCTAAAACTCTCACACACTGGGAATATAAAATAGTATGATAAGTAGTAGGATTTGGAAATGCAGTGTAGTGGTTTCTTATGCAATTAAACATGCATCTATCTTATGACCCAAATAGTCTATTCCTATTTACCCCCAAGAAACAGTAACATGTTCATTAAAAGATGTGTGCATGGATGTCTATAGTAGCCAGAAACTGAAAACTAAACAGTAGAAGAATGAATGAATAAATCATGGTTGTCACATAGTGGGATAGTATTCTACAATAAAAGGAATTAACTAGCTATAATGCAACAGTATAAACTGAGGTGAATAACATTATACTGAGTTAAAAAAGCCAGACAAGGGACCTCACTGGTGGTGCAGCGAGTTAAAGCACAGCACTGAAAAGCTAACGCCACTTCAGCATGAGTTTGAGCCCTGTCCTGGAGGTGACCCACATGGCATGGCAGACCCCCCCCTGACCCGCCTGGTGTTCCCCTCAGCAGTGTATTTCAGTCAGTCGGCCTGATCTGCTCCCTACTCTGTCTCTGATGAGTCCTCTCACCGCCCCTGCACCTCTGGCCTGTACCCCAGTTCTGTATGCATAAAATAAATACATCTTTAAAAAAAAAAAGCCAAACACAAAAGTATAAAAACTGCTTGATTCCACTTATAGAAAATTCTGTAAGAGTCAGAACTCTCCTATAAAGAAGGAAAAGAGAAAGACAGTAAAAGCTGAAGTGGGGTGGATGAGTAACTGACCACACAGGACACATTTCAGGTCACTGAAATGTAATTTGCTTTGACTGCTGTGGAGGTTACATGGGTGTTGTGTTTGTCAAAAATCAAACTACACATGGCAAATGGATGCTGTTTGTTGTGTTTAAATTATGCTTTCATAAAGTCAATTTTAAGAGTTTAACAAAACCCTCCCGTGGACAGAAGCATATGATGCATGCGTGTGTTGGCTTAAGCTGCACTACAGAGGCGGTTAGTAGTTTTAATCAGGAATACACACTGCAGGGGGCGTTGGCTGGCAATTCATCAAAAAGCCTCACACCAGAGGCGGTCACTGTAAATGCTTTAGCTATCTTTAGCTCCTATGACACCAGGAGTTTCATTAATTATCCTAATTAACATTAGATGGGCTTGCCTTGGTGACAGTAGTACTTTGCAAATTATGAAGCCTGTGGAAAGATTTAGAAACATTCCCCACCTTTCATTAACAAGGTGTAAGAAGATTCTAGCATGCCTTCCACCTTTAAAATGGCGCCCTAGGCTGGATTCCAAAATCCACTGGCTGTGGTTCATTGCATTTCTTGGTTGCCTGAATTCCACAATATGGCTGACAGAATCCTGCTGTTACAGAAGAGGTTTGTGAGCTTGAGTGTGCATCGTAATCATCTGGCAGGCTGGTTAAAATAAAGATTCCTAGGCCACGCTGTCTGAGTCCGTAGATCTGAGAAGGGATTGAAAATATGCATCTCAGAGTATCACAGATCCAGGTGGTGCTGCTGGTTGGGGGACCACACTTCGAAGAGGACTGTGGTCGATGTACAATGTGGGCCTGTCATGTCAAACACTCAAAAAGGCAGAGCTGTGATTTCATTGTGCCCTTGGCCCATGCTTTAAGATCATTTTTTTAAAAGATTTATTTATTTATGCATACAGAACTGGGGTACAGGCCAGAGACGCGGAGGGTGAGAGGCTTCACCAGAGACAGAGCGGGGAGCAGAACAGGCAGATCGACAAAGTATACTGCTGAGGGGAGCAGCGGGCGGGTCAGGAGAGGTCTGCCGCGCCATGTGATCACCTCCGGGGCAGACAGGAGTCGAACTCACGCGGAAGCGGTCTTAGATTCTCAGTGCTGTGCTTTAACCCGCTGCGCCACCAGGGAGGGCCTTTAAGATCATTTTGTGCCCTGTGGCAGATAAATGTTCAGATATGTGACTGGTTCTGAGACTGACTTTCATTATAAACTGGCAGCCAAGATATAGATAACAAGCTACTCCAGCTACCAAACACCTACTAAGGAGACCATACGAAGGTCCTTGTTACCCAGAGTGCCATTCGAGCACCCACAGCATCTCCATCTCCATGGAGCTTTTTAGAAATGCAGAATTGCAGGCTCCACCCAGATCGCGTCAGGCTCAACATGCTAACAAGATCCCCAGATGATGCACATGGTCTCAGGTATAGTCAAGTTTTTAATTGTACATTTTAACATTTCATGTTGTTAAAGTTCAAGTATAAACTGTATAAAGACCTGTGTTGTCTTCTGTTTTACTTTTTATCTGTTTCTGTTCCATTTTGCAGACTTCCAGAATATTTAATAGCTATTCAATCACAGCAAAAACTTGCATCTGGAATATATGGGTGGGTCGCATTTCTGATGAATAGTAGTAAAAAGTATTCGATAAATTATAAGCAACTACAAGTGTCTGGAAAGACTATATGTATAGATTCCATCTCCACTAAGTACATTAACTTTTCCCTGGACCTGTTCTCAGGTTAAGTAGAACTTGAATGATCTGAGTCTCTCTGGTCATCACTCATGCTCTCTCACTCAAGAGTCAAGTCCTTTTGTCTCTTTTTCTCAGACATCATTGCCAATCGTTTTGGGTGGTCTCAGTCAGCTCGTGGTATGAGCTGTCTTATGGTTCCAATCCAGCAGAAACAAAGTCCTCAGCTCCCCTCCAGATTGGTGGAACTCTAGTCACTAGGATGATCCGTCTTCTCCCAGGAACGCTAGCACAGAGCTCTTTCACATGTGCTTGTAAAAGAGCCCCTTTGGCTTTTGGTAGAGTAAACAACACAGAAACCTAGAAGTGTGCCTCTAGTCAAGTTCGGATCACTTTCCTCTTCACACCAGCAATTTCCAAGGGCTAGGCCTCTACGTCTATCGAAATGAAATTTCCTTTCATTCATTTACTTCAGCAAAAGTGTGAACTGTGCATTCTGTGCCAGTCAAACATCTTGGCAGAAGACAATGGCAAAACCCTTCTCTTCTTTCCCCCTTTCTTTTTGATCCTCCTTTTCAATCGCCTCTTGATTCATTAATCTAGTTTCCCATTATCTTCTTTCTCTCATAAAACTATGATCCATCCCTTCTACTTCAACTCTATCCCCCTTTTCCAGCCTTGCTGGTTCTATTCAGAACAAATGTTCTAAATGAGGTCAGAACTTCCATCCAAATCTCCCTGCTCCTATCAGTGAATTCAGCAGAGTTCTGCTTCCCTGGAAGTTCCACTCAAGAGAGTTAAGGATCTGTGTTATTGGTGTGCGCATGTGTTGCTACGAATCTACAGCACCACTCCCTCTGGCTTACAGCTGGAAGAGATACGTTTGCCTTGTGAAAGTGTGTAGGGCACACTCAGCAAGCCCAAGCTGCGATACAGCTGCCGACAACGTGACAGTGCCCTGGGCTGAGGCCGAGCTGACCTTGTAGCTAAAGTATGTGGCAGAGTATGGTCATAGGCTTCCATAGCCAACCCCCATGGGAGGCTGGCCTCTGCTTTCCCTGGCAGCTGCCTTTCAGGATGCCGATCCAAGTCATAATGAGCTCACTAGCTCACCACCGGAACTCAAGAGGAGTGAGACTAGGCAAGAAACGAGTCACACAATGTTTCCATGGCAGCTGGTAAAAAGCGCACTTCAGAAGGATAAAAACGCTGAACTGTACATTCCTCTCACTTCATGATTTGAATTATTTTATCCAGGGTTGGCTTTAGCCTAAAAATAGAGAAATCTAGAAACAAAGAACAAGGGCAAATATCAGCCCACCTAGCATCTCCAGCTGAATGCCAGCTACTGACGGGACAGTCCATTTGGCACTTACTTTGAGCCATGGACATGTGACAGAATAATTTGCCCCTCTGTTGAACCTAGGGATCGCTCTTGACTTAAATGTGTTGTATGATTTTTACTTTCATTCTGTGCAAGGTAGTGGTGGGAGGTGTCAAATTCACAGAAAAGAGAAATGGCCAAGTTCAAGTCACAAGTCAACACATATTGAACATACTCTTTCAAAAATAGCGAAAAACCCTCCAGCATTTCAGAGCCATTGGAAAATCTGGAAAAAATTATAGAAATAAAACATTAAGCCCCTTCATTTCAATTTTACAGCTGGTTTTTGTCTGTTAATCATGCTTCAAAAATCCTGCTATCTATGTCTGAACTGAAGTCTAGAATTTAAAACAAGGAACAGTTCAGTCCAGCTCTCAAGGGGCTTGTGGAGACTTTTTGGAAAGGCCCAAGTTTCAGTATGTTTATCTATTAGGTAGAAAGAATGATAATGACCTCATAAACGTAATGAGTGGAAAGAGCTGGATAGCTTAAAGATTATTCCAACAGATAAATTAGTGTTGTGGTCTTAGTTTCTTCCTACCAACTCTCTTTCCCAGAAGAAATTTAATCTAAACCACTCAGGTGCTCATGAGTGAAAAATAAAATTTAGAGGAAGTATATTTTTGGTACAGTGCCAACTTCAGTGCTTGGCACAAAAAGTAGATCAAACTACTACCGCGTGTCTGTTTTAACAAATTTCTCAAATTTTCCAAAGAAGCCCAAACAAAGCAGTCTTCCCAGCCCCCTCCCCACCCCGACATCCCATTCCCCTCTATGACAGAGAAGTGGAAGATTTGAAAATATATTAATGCACCTCTGATTCCCCAGCCTCACTCTTTCTAAAGCTCCAAATGGCAAGGATTATTCTTGCCAGCTCAAACTCCCCAGAACAGACAAGAACCACAGGCCTTAATGAGGCTTGAGATAAACTGAGTAATTTAAACCAACTCTGGCTTGAAAGCAAATGAAGCCAAGATGTCCAGGCTTCAGAAGTTTTAGAGTACAATGTAGAATTACTGTGAAGTCTTCAAGAACCCTACAGATGGGGAGCATTTCTGCAACATATCTTTAAAGAATTAACTGAGAGAGAAGAGGTATATTAACATATTATACTTGGTCTATAATTTTTAAGATATATTTGAGCTCTTTTAATATCACAACTCATTAAAACCTCATCATCAAAATAGAGCTTTACTTAAACGGGCAAAAAATAAACCTACACAGAGATAAATAGGAATTACACATTTATACTTGCAATGAACTGCAGAAAGCTGAGTGTGTGAATTTATAATTACTACATTGAGTTATGTCCCCAGATGTGAGATATTACTTATTTGCCATCAGTGACTCCCTAAATTCTTCTTATAAATGGTGCAAGAAAGTAGCCATGGTGGCAAAAAAGCAGAGGACTTAGAATTGTGGGGAAAATAGGTGGCAGACCAAAACTAAAAATTCGAGAAGTTCTACTGTGAAATAAAAGAGTACAAAACCCTGCCTGTGGGTTGTTCAAGGCCTTTCTGGCACCTTCCTCTTGCTTGGCCTTCCTCAGCAGAATCTCACTACTTCTTAGCAACACTGTTAGGCTGAAGAGTTGAAATTCAAATGAGTTTTGCTCTTCCTTGGCTGCTCTGGTAAAAAGTTTGTTGACAAAGCAGCTTCTGTAACAAACAGCCAATCTACAGTTTTGGGGGGAGGGGGCCACTGTATCTTCAAGACTCGATTTCTCTCCCAAACGATAACAAGCTGAAGCCCATCAGTTGTGCCATTTTCCTTCAATTTAAACTTGGCACCAGAAAGGATTTGGGCTTTAGCTCTCAAAACCGCCAGACAAACATAGAAAATAATACTAATGACTTCAAAAGAGTCTTCAGGCAAAACTATATAGTTTATAACTTTTAAAAAACATCCATCTAGTCATGACCCTTGCTGTTTCTCGTTTCTGTGCTCACTGGGAGTGCACCCATAGGAGAGGCAAGACAGGCTGCTCCCTAGGAAAGGGAGTTCAAGCAAAAATCTGAAGGGTGGTGGGAGTTTAGTTAAGTGAAGAGGAGGAAGAACTCAGCAGGAGAAAAGGCCAGCACATTTACAAACAAAAAATGAAAAAAATAAATAGAAAAGCCCTTAAACAGAGAAGAGGGTTGACAAGTAAGAATCCTAAGAAGGGTAACAGCGTGCAAATCTCAGCAAGCACAGAGCAAAGCATGCTGGGTAGGCAGGAGGGATGAGGTTTTTTGTGTGTACATGGCCGGGGTGGGGGGGCAGGGGAGTCTGGCAGGACACTAACAGGAAACAAGTGGAAAATTATACAGCCAAGATGTTTAAGAAATTAAAGGTCCCAAAGTTTTTCTGAGGCTGTAATGTGCTTGTAAATAGAAGGCTTTGTTGTGAGGTGCTAGGAACCCTAATCACCAACTCCTATTTTTCGTGCGGCCACACATCCTCACATCCTAGCCCTCTTGCTTTACTCTGACAGAAGCTAAGGATGCATCTCGACAGGAGTTGAACCAGGGGTATGGACATCAGATGCAGCTGAACCTGAGAATGAGACACGATACTGCCAAGGAGAGGCACTATGTGTCCTCTCAGTGCGCTGAAATGGTGAGAATCCCTTATTTCCTTCTCCACTCACAAACTCCATTTTTGGCCTGCCTTTCTTCCATTGGTCAAAGTACTGAAAAAGCTCTTCTACCTCTTGTATAAGCGCTCTCTTATTGGCCAACTTTGCCCTCAGAAGGAATTTCAACGGGCACCGAATTGGCCCTCGATCGCTGATCATCTTGTCAGCTTCTCCATGCTTCCATCACAACCACACCGACCAAACCAATGCTCTTTCTTTCTAGTTTCCCTCTTGACAAGGCTCGCTCCCATGATCCACTCATTCCTGAGATGACCACTGATTCTCTTTCTTTGACTCAGACCTTTCTGGTCACCGCTCTCCTGTTTTCCTGTGTCCTCGCAGGGGCCATTCTAGTACTGACAGAACTCCAGGCAATTCTAAACTTCAACTGCAAATTTCATGAACTAGTATACCTACCACTCTCTCTTCAAAAGCGACCACACATTTCAGATTATATAGAGCAGGGACAACATAATTCAATTTTACTCCTTAAATAAACGTGTATCATTGAAAATGACCATAGGTGACTCAGTTTGTATACCTTAAGGGAGTTTTTCCGATAACCAAATTTACAAAATCACTTTTTAAAAGAGTTTTCCTATTATTCTGTCTGCATCGGAAAAATATACTTTCTTTGTGATATGGCTGGCATGATTTAGTGCCACTGTCTTTTCTTACTACTGGGTAACGCTGGAAAAACAACTTAAATAATGGAAATAAAAAGCTATAAATATCCTGACTTCTTTGAATTCTAACCTCATCTCTGCCCATTTCCAGCTTTGGAATGACTCAGCCAGATGTTCCTAAATTCATACATTCCTATGGGGGCCGAACATTCTCAGGTCACTTATTTCTCCACCCGTCCTCAACTCCCAAGATTTCAACACTTGTTTTTTCCCTCTCAAAGCGTCCCTCTCTTTCAATGATTACTCTGGTAATGACAGATCAGAGGTTATAAACGGGCTGAGTTTAGTTTTAGATTTTTGTTTGTTTGGTTGTGAGGGGGAGCAGAGTTCATGACCCCAAAATCTGCCAGTTTGGCCTGTGGACTGTTTTAACCTAAGGGCAATTTGGACCCAAAAGACTCAACGAGGAAGAGCTTTTACCTTCTCCTGTCTTAACTACCAAAACTAATGAACCTTATTAGATCTTTTCCTATTTGAAAGACTGTAGATAGGTTTGTTCCAGGAAGCCAGCTATCGCTAGAGTTAATTTCAAGGGGTAGGCGTTAAATATGACATGAACACACTTCCAGAGGCCTGTGCTCAAAATCTTTTCTGTGGCCCATTGTTTCTGCATGGCCCAGCAAACATTTGTCTACCAAATGTTTAATCTCATTTTCCCATGAATTACCTTCCCTCCCTCCTTCCCTCTCAAGTCACAGACCCCTACTCCTTCTCCTTTAGTTCAGCATGGCGTCCACACTTCAAATCTCTGGGCCTTCTGTTGTTGTGAGATCACTGTAGGTACCTAGTTAAATTGCTTCTCCTGTTAATCTGTCTCCTGTCAGCTTAATTATTTTCCAGCCAAAAGAACACAGAAAGTTAGAGGACAATTTTTTCTGCCCAAGAACTGCCTTCAGCTTCCATAATTGTTTTTAAAACTGTTCAATGATTTGCCAGTATTTACAAGCCTAGAAATTTCCCATTGCCTTGCTGCTTCTCTGCAAGAACTAACACACTCACATTCTTACATGACAATGTCAGTCCACTTAGCCAGGACAGAAGATTTTCAGGTCACCCAGCACAACCCCCCCCCACCTTCCCACCAGCCAGCTGAGTTATTTAAATAACCGCAGGGGACTCTGGGGACTCTTGCCTCAGCCAGATCACTCACTCCCTTATTGTTCTGAGAAGTTTACACTGACCCTTCCAGTTACACTTTTCTTTTTTTTTATGTCCATGTCAAAGCTCTCACTGTGGAGTTTATCCAAGAACTACCTATTATCTGGCTTTTACTCAAATTACTCCATGGAAACAATTCTTACTGGGTTTTCCAAAAACTTTCCAGTTATTAATTCCTTGGACTTTGCCTTTTACCAATGTATTCACACCAAATGATTGTGTCACCAAAAATACCACCTGAATATACTGACTTCTCTAGCACAAGAATGAATGGGAATCTCACCATCAGTCTAGAGGTAATTATCTCATTAAGTCACAGCCACTTGGACATTTTAAAATCAGTAATTAACACTTATTTAAACCCCTATATGGCCCTAACTTTGTACTCAGGGGTGAAAGTTTCAGACATCTAAAATTACAGGGACAACAAAAATACAAATTATCCACTCACATAAAATTAGTACATATTTCTTAGGAATTTGTGATGTTCCAAACAATGTACCCATAGAAATCTCTCATATGAACACGCTCATGTATATACACAAACATGTAACACAAGTAGATGGTCAGGTATTTATATCATCGGACACAAATGTAGTTTTATTATAGCGACACCTCCGCAAGGCAGGTACCATTTCCCCGGGCCCCAATGACATGCACCTATGATGTCGCAGTGTGGCATGACTTCCTGTGCTGGGGAGCAGAACTGGGGAAGAAGGGGCAGAGCTGAACAGTCAGATGGGCCTAAAAATCACAGAAGGCTGGTGGGCCAACCCATGCATTTCTGGCTTCACCTTGTACCCTCGTTCTGCTAAAGATACCTGGAAGGAACATGTGGGAGAGAGACACGTAGAGACACATGGGAGAGATACTTGGAAGAGACACACCGGTGAGAAACGTGGGGAGGCAGCCTGTTCAGGTTCCGGCAGCTATTATTTTGCACATGCAGTGCTGGATCATGTGGTGCATGGAGTTTTGAGTTTCACCTACTTCCCCAGCTCTCTGGGATCTGCCTAACTCCTTTCTTGTGGTTCCCCATCTGAAGGTAACTTAGATTCGTGCAAGCTTTTGGGTCTCTGCAGCCCTGCTTCTGGGCCAGCCTGTTTGGCTTGGCGTTTGCCCTGAAAGAGTAGATGGGTCATTTTTAGCATTTTATTGGCAAACGATTGCTTGACATCCATTCTTCTGTCTGCAGGCAAATTTTATTAAACATTTTCATTCTCACAGTATGCTTTCTTTGCCTTTCTGCATGCAGATGGGGAAGCCCTTTTACAGCATGTACCCCTCACAGTTTGGGGCCCCTGGGTGTCCCTCGGTACTGTGCTAATTGTCTCTAACATGACTTATGCCGTATCCCAGTGAACATCTTTAAGGTTAGTGACACTGAAAATTTTCCATATAGGCCTTGTTGGTTATGAAGTAATGATTAATATTTAAGTCAGTCCTAAAAGGCTTATTGAAGGTTAAACTATTCAATATACAAAAATAAAAGTAAAACCTATAGCAATATTGATAAAAAAAAATGAGTAACTAATCTGTAAAAGTATAATATTCCCTTGTCCTTGGAGATCTTTTCCAAGACCCCCAGTGGATACCTGCAGTTAGCAATGAACACGATAGCTACTGTAATTTTTTCTATGTACACATACTGAGGGCAAAGTTTAATTTATAAATTAGGCACAGAAAGATTATTCATGATAAGCAAAGATAACAGAACGGTTATAACAATACAGTTGTTCTGCTTTCTGAAGGTTTGGTTACTCACAGTCAAGCGTGGACTGAAAATATTAACTACAATCAGATATTTTGAGAGACCACATGTTTATAGCTTTCATCACAGTGTTTTGTTATGATTGTCCTTGCTACCACGCAGTGCCACTGACTAAGGATTCCCTGATAGTAAATTTAACATGTAAACAGCATTACAGTAGAAGGTGCACATGGATAAGGCACACACTCTTCCAGGCGTAACTAGATCTGCACAGGGTCTAACTAGCCATCTGCTTTGAATAGGATGGTCACAAGTCCAATTCTGTCCAGAGGTAAGGCTTAGAATTTCTAAGTATACATACAAGTTATTTCTCTGGAAATTATTATCTCCATACATGTAAACACTTAATTCACTTCATGAACTCATATCTGTTTCTGCATATGTACAAAATCTTTTTAACCCAAGTAGCTTCTCACTTTAAAAGATTTTATTCATGCATACAGAACTGGGGTACAGGCCAGAGGTGCAGGGGGTGAGAGGATTCACCAGAGACAGCGGGGGGAAGGGGGAGCAGAACAGGCAGATTAACTGAAACACGCAGCTGAGGGGAGCAGCAGGCAGGACAGGAGAGGTCTGCCGTGCCATGTGGGTCAGCTCCCTTACCGGGAATCAAATTCATGCTGCAGTGGCTTCAGACAGCTTCATGGTGCTGTGCTTTAACTTGTTGCACCACTGGGGAGGGCCCGGCTTCTCACTTTAAGCATAGCTTTTAAGAAGTTATTTTTAAGAAGTTATTTTTCTAAAGGCTTTGTAACTTTCAACTATTCAAATGCTTTTAAACTCAATTGAAGTTGCCTTAATCCAGTTTACAAGACAATGTAATTTGGGGGTTCTGATCAAAAATCATCTGCATCCTCCGTCTGCCTGTCTCATTTTCTCTGCTTTCCAACTACCTCAATACCTTGATGAAAGAAATGGATGCCAAGATGATCATCAATGGAAATTAGACTTGGTTACCATGGAAAAAGCAAATGAACTGCCCTGAAAAACCAAACTTTTCGGTAACATTTCTGCGTTAGGTAGGTACTACTCACATTTTAATCTTATTAGAGAAAATCAACTGTTTGCGTTTTTAGCATCCTAGTCATTATTGTTTGAGAGGTGAACGAGGAAAATCTGTTCAATCCCTCGACATGATTAGTTCATGATAGCATGCAAACCATGATATTTAAGCCTCTAGGAACATAGTGAAATTTGTACACCTCTGTGTTTTGTAGGCTGGTGGGGAGGGCAGAGCAGGGGGTAGATATGATTCAAGCTGCCTGAGCAAGCAGAAGCCCAGTTAAAGTATGCTGTTTATAAAATGAATCATGTTTTCTTTCTAGTGTTATGTGTTAATTTTTCTGCAAACAAGATACCAGTGAATAGATTCTGATAAAGATGCTAATATGTAAATCATGCTTTAAATAATAATAAAAAAAGACCAATCGCTTAGCAGCTGCAGCTGTTATGAAATTAATCAATGTCAGGAGCTCTTCATCAGATAATGGACTGCCTCGGCTCCTGACACAGACTGAGCTGCTTTTAATAAGAAAGGCAGCCATACGGATAGAGCCACATTCTCCCGTCTGCGTGTGTGACAATATAGGTGAATCAAGAAATGAAATGTTCAGCCTCATTGGGGAAAGACTTTCTCACCATCTCAAAACTAGGTTGCAGCTGGACACTGCTTGACAGAGTGCATGTCCACTTTCCCAGTATAAGGGCTCGATGCAAAAACCGAAGCCCCAAAGCCCCAGGAACAAGTGTCACTCTCTTCCCTATCTGGTGGCAACCAGGCTTGCTCCTATTTTGATAGATTCCCACTTCACCCCTTTCTCTACCTCTTTATTTCTCCTTCTATCACCTTTCACTGGGTGTCACCCAGCCTTTATTCTCCGCAGACTCCTGGATGAAACTACTTGGGTACAAGCTTAAAGTTGACTTTTACTCCCCCCCCCCAAAAAAAAGGAGATGACTCTTCCTTCAGGTCTTTTTGTTTCCAAGTATTAAGAGAAACTAGAAGTGGCGGGCCACAGGCAAAAGTAATGCTAACATTTGAAGGCCTTCCTCATCCCCCCAAGATATCCAGGCAAGGTTTCCTAAACATTTCACTCTGGCATGTGATTACTTAGCTAAGGTGAACCAAACCCCTTTGGGCTCACCATTTCCCTAACTACCTGGAAGAATGAAAATTGGGGGTATTACCTATAATTATGATTTTTTAATCCAAAACAAACTTTCCATTAGAGAACCTACCTATATAGCAGGGCAAACGCCTGAAAACAGAGCAAATGGTTCCTGCCTCCCAAGACCCCTCCTTTAAGCGCTGAGCTCATCCCATAGCTTGGGGTGAATGTTCTCATTTTGCCCCTCGGCCATAGATTCCCCACCACACCCTTGTGGGCTCTCCATACCTATACAATTAAACTTGTATTCTACTAATTTTTCTCCTGTTAACTTGAATTCTTGACCAGGCCAAGAAGCCTCCAGAAGGGTGCAGGAAATTTCCTCAGACCCAGCACAGGTGGTGCACTCAAGAGTAGATGCCACTGAGCCCTAAACACCCTGAGTAGCATATTATCCGTCTTATTAAAGTAAGTCAAGTGAGACTCAGAGATGCTTAGCAATTTCACTAAGGTTGCACTGTAGAATTTGGATTCAAAGCCAAATCTTTCTGACACAAAAGTTCTTGATGACCTTTCCCACCTCTCTGCAAGGCAGGAAGGAGTCTTTCCTAGCCGTTTGTAATCTTAGTCAACATGAGGCTGGAGGCTGCACTTCAGAGGGGTCCTGACTCTGGGGAGGGGAGAGCGGGCGTGGGGAGAAACTGCCTAAGAAGAGTAAGGAACATAGAGAGGGAAGCTGACAGGTACCCAGCAGCTGACTGGAGTTCCTGTAATGGAATGACCCATGCTTATTCACAGAAGTCTTGCAAGTTAAGGAATGAAGCCCAGGAATGGGGTTTCTACCAAAACACATGTGTGCCCATGGAAACAGGTAGCTGCGTTCTATTCATACCTTGCTCTGAAGGTTAAATACAATTCTGTGACTTGGGGACCTAACCACCACTTATAACACATTTTATTCCAAGTTGTAAGTAGCTAACTTGCAAATAAACTTTTTGGAACACAGCCCAAGGATAAGTTCAGAAAAAAA
>NW_004567128.1:15699038-15747301 GCF_000260355.1 Condylura cristata
AAGAAAGAAAGAAATCTTGTCTCAAGGCAGGAATGTGAATCTTGACTGAATGCTGAGGGATTTACTAGTTACTGGGCAACCAGGAATTAAATTCTTTAGGTAGCTTTAATTTATCTCTCCCTACGACGCATGAGGACTATTGGTGGGATTAAAAAACAAACAAGTTATTTTATCAGGTAAGAAAAATGAAATTATAGCATCTAAGAACTAGAAATTCCCAAGTCTAGATCTTCAGCTTCCTGATGAAGAAAGCTCAGCACTAAAAAGCCCTGAGTAACTTGTCCTGGATCCCCTAGTCAGCTTCCAGAAAAATCAGGGACTAGAAGCCAAGACCTTTTCTCAGGCACGAGCTAAATTTTTTTTTTTTTTTTTACTAAAAGCATCATCTTCCCGCTTCTTTGGTTTATGCATTTTTAATACAGTTTATTGTAGTGAGAACACTTAACACCCCATGGCAGTGTCCCTCCCAGACAGAGAGAAGAAAGCACAAGTTTCATTTGAAGGGGGACTTTTCAACTATTTTCCCGGCTTCAGGGCTTCCAGGGCTGATGGCAGACCATGAATTTCTTTAAATTTGAAAAATATTTGAAATCACATCAACACTGGAGAACTAAATTTCCCAGAAGCAAGCAAAGCCTGATGATCCCTGTTAGAGTAGTCTTGACACAGCAGTATCTTCTGAAGTTTTCAAGATTCAGCTCCTGCTAACTCCCCTCCCCACCCCATGTAGAAAGCAGTGACTATTCCCAAGTGGGTGGTGTCAGAGAGGAAGCCTGGAGCTCGTGAGTGCTCCTTTTAAAAAGAGCACTGGGCAGTCGGTGTCATGAACCAGCAGCCCGGTCCCAGACAGTCTCTTCCTTGCGTCAGCTTGTCCTTTCCATGCTTCTGACTATCATCTTAATTTCTCCATTTGAATAATTTCATTTTCTTCTTTTTGGTTTAAGAAGCCATGAGAACCAGTTAGTATTTATAGAAGTTTTGAATAGTGATCCAGTTTGACATAAAAGTGACTATTTGTCAATTTTAAACTGTTTATTTCTGGGATTTTGTCTTACAAAAATACTAACTTTCTGTGTAGTAACTTTTCACTCACAATCTGTCAGGCTGTTACTCTACAGTTAAAAAAAAAAAAGCCTTACTTAGATCAGGGGTGATAACATCAAAGAACAGGACACTATGTCTACTCTGCTACCAATGTGTCAAAAAGGGCATATTTAGATGTATGTATGCTGAACATGCATAAAATATCTAGAGACGGAAACTATAAATTGCCTCTGGAGAGTGAGGTTGGGGTACTGATATCAGAAAGTGAGAGGAGACCCATCTTTCATATTACCCTATTTTGTTGTTGCATTTTCAAAAAATTGTATGCATGTATTACTTTAAAAATAAATGACTGAGTGTTATCTACAATAGTCAACCTGAGGAAACCACCTACGTTGATGAATGGATTAGGAAGGTGTGGTATGTATACACAGTGGAATACTACTGTGCAGCTCTGCTGACAAAAAAGAAAATGAATTCTCGCCATTTGTGACAACATGGATAGAACTGGAAGGGGTTATGCTAAGTGAAATAAGCCAAAAGGAGAAAGACAAACACTGGATGGTGTCACTTGTATATGGAATTCAGAGAAACAAAACAAAGGGTCAGACAGAACAAAAGCAGTAACAAACCCCAGAACTCTGACAAAAGAATTGAGACTACCGGTGGGGGAGGGGAGAGGGAGAGCAAACTGATGGGGGTGCACAAGAGACTATGGTGAAGGATGAGGGTGCCTTGGGGGTGTGTGTGTGGTGTAACACCTGAAGGGCGTGATCTTATTCCCATCTATCACAGTCTTGCACAACAGTGTTACCTAAATAAAAAATAAATTAAAAATGACCAAGTGCTAAATCGCTTTCTCTTTTTTTCTACACTTTGCCCTCTGTAACTGGTTTTTGGTTTTATGTACTGTCATCTGGGAAGATACTATGATACAATGGAAAAAACTAATGGATAAAGAAGACATGTTGATAAAGTCTTGCAGTAAAAGGACAGTAACATTGGCTATCATTTTTGGGGTACTTACTGTAGGTTACAATAAATACATAAATCCTCATTGAATCCCGCCCCCGGACCCCAGTTTGATATCATGATTTTCATCCCATCTTATAGACATGGAAACCAGAGGCCTAAAGGATGAGCACACAAATCTCTTTGACACTACAGTGACTCCTCTTAATGATGACATAGTTTTCCTGTATGTGTGGGCAAGCAACCTTAACTTTCCCAAGCCTCACTCTTCAGTTTCTGCATTTGTAAAGGGAACAATAACAGCAGCTCTTCAGAGTGCTATTGTGAAGGCTACAAGAGATATTGTATCTTAAAAGCACCTAGGAGAGCTATATCAAGGACATATTCTTGCTCAATAAGAGTTAAGACCCTTTCCCTGTTCCCAGCATTTCCTATCTAAAGTGCCATAAAAATATTAATGCAAAGAATATTTTTATCATGTTGATGATTCTAAAATATTTCTATACTTCCTGTTTCCAAACTGGGAATTTCCAGTTCAAAATCCCTCTGTCTCTTCTCAGAAAGAAAGTTTAGCACTGGGATGAAATCACTGATTTAGGAATCCAAAGTACATTTAAATGCCAGCTATGCTATGTGGGCAAATTACGTTTCTCTGAGTAGTTTCCTACACAGTGAAGATAATATACTTCAGAAGGCTTTTGAGATTAATGAGAAGTATATGCACATGGTATAGATTTAAGATATTTACATAAGCTGCCTAAAATAAATGGTTGTAAAAGGTGAACTATATGAATAAATTTCCTAAGTCCATAAATCAATAAAATTCAGATCTACTTCCTAGTGCTCCACTTTGTAATTTCTTCTTTTTGTTCCATCATCTCACCATTCTCTAGATCGCCAAAGTTGAAAACCTAGAAGACATCTTTAACTCTTTTCTTTAAAACCTATGCAGTCCTGGGCCTTCCCTGGCTGCACAGCGGGTAAATGCAGCACTAGGAAGCTAAAGCCACTTCAGCATGAGTTCTCTGCCCAGTCCTGAAGTGAGCATATGACGCGCCAGACCTCTCCTGACCCGCCCGCTGCTCCCCTCAGCAGTGTACTTCCTCAATCGGCCAGTTCTGCTCCCCACTCTGTCTCTAGTGAATCCTCTCACTGCCCCTGCACCTCTGGCCTGTACCCCAGTTCTGTATGCATAAATCAATCAATCTTTAAAAGAAAACAACGATGCAGTCCTTTCTTTCCGGCAATTCTACCTAGGGAGATTACTTCTGGGTCACAAAACGGATTAAGGCAAACAATCTCTTCCCTTTCTACACATTCTCACACACCATATTCCATTAACCTTTAATTCCTAAAACAGCACAGACTTCATTGTCTTTCTTTGAAAGATTCAAGACAAAGTTTTCCCGTTGCTGATCACGTGCCATGTGAATTTATCATTCTATAATTCATTCGGTAATTTAAGGCACATAATTTATCCTTCAGCTAATGGATCCGATTTCCGCTTTTGTTCACAAATCTGAAGTAGATTCTTACAGAACAATGTCCTGACTGACTTTCAAATCAATTTCTTTCTCTCAATGGTACTTTTTGCTGCACCAATGTCAGGAGTAGCCTAGCCTACATTTTAATGTATCTAAGTCTTATAAAACTCCTTCCTACAGCATGTTTTTTTTTCCTATTCTCCAAATAGACTTCCCCAATGATTCTAATCAACACTGTTCTACCTGTATAAGTTAACCTACATTTGAACTTGATATTACATAAGTCAGTGTACACAGACTTACAGCATTTATTAACTATTTCATATACGTCAATTTTATTCCCCCTAAATAAAGAAAGGTCATTTGTGAAGCTGCCATTCACTTTTTAAGAATCCATCTACTAGCAGAAAGATAATCAGGCCATGCATGATAAGCCATGTGTTGAGGGGTGGGGTGGGGAAGGGGAGCTTGAATTGAAAACTTCAGTCATTCTACCTTGAAACATTTATTTTGTCTTGAAAATCAAAGTGGGTATAGGCTGGCATTAATAAATTATTACATAATTTAGTTTCCAAAAGCCAAAAGGACTTAAGAGTGACTTAAGTGTTCCAAATAGAGCTTGGGTGGCCCTTCACTCTCACAGGCCAGGAATCACATCCTGAGGTCTATTTCCATGTCAAAGTTCACAGCAACTTGGGAGCTGGACACAGCTCATGCTTTGTTTCCTGGCATCCACTATTCAGAACAAAGTGCTGTAAAAGTAAACTGTCCAGGCCCTCCCTGGTGGCGCAGTGGGTTAAAGCACAGCACTGAGAATCTAAAGCCGCTTCCGCATGAGTTCGATTCCCGCCTGCCCCGTAGGTGACCACATGGCGTGGCAGACCTCTCCTGACCCGCCTGCTGCTCCCCTCAGCAGTGTACTTCGTCCATCTGCCTGTTCTGCTCCCCACTCTGTCTCTAGTGAAGCCTCTCGCCGCCCCTGAGCCTCTGGCCTGTACCCCAGTTCTATATGCACAAATAAATAAATCTTAAAAAAAAAAAAGTAAACTGTCCATACCTACAGTATGTGTTTCTATCACTCAAGAGGTAGGAAGCAACTTTCTGCCTCTACCAATAACTCAATAACTTTCATTAAGAGTGTAACTGTAGTTCAGCACTTTGCATATATATTTAAATGTGAAGAAACCGGAGTTGGCATAGAGAATAAGAACATGGAACATAATGGGCGGGTAACAGGTCCACTGAGGATGATAAAGGGATTAGCCTCGTCTAGCTTGGAGAAAAGAAAGTTAACGCATAATTCAAAAACTAGTGATACAGTCGGAGTCTCATCAAGAATCCCTCTCAATACAATGAAAGAAGCTTGCATTATATCAGAACAGCTTACAACAGTTTTGTCTGGATAATTGAGTCATGCCTGTAGATAACTCATAAAGGAAGAAATAAAGCTCAGAAAATATTTCTTAAGATATTCATGCTCAGGCCCTCCCTGGTGGCACAGAGGGTTAAAGCACAGCACTAGGAAACTATCATACCCACTGCAGCACATGGCACGGAAGTGGCCCACATGGCACGACAGACCTCTCCTGACTGGCCTGCTGCTCCCCAAACCAGTATGTTTCAGTCTATCTGCCTGTTCTGCTCCCCACTCTGTCCCTCGTGAATCCTCTCACTCCCCCGCCCCCACGCATCTGGCCTGTACCCCAGTTCTGTGTGTATAAATATATCTTTAACAATAAATAAGTAAAATGCTCATGCTCATTAGTAATCAAGGACATGCCAGTAATAATGAGAGTGTTTTATTCTCCCTACTGCTACACTCTGGCAATGTCATGGATTAAGAGTGTAAACAGGCCCTCCCTGGTGGCGCAGCCGGTTAAAGCACTGCACTAAGAAGCTAAAGCCACTTCAGCATGAGTTCGATCTCCGCCTGCCCCGGAGGTGACCACATGGCACAGCAGACCTCTTCTGGCTCGCCCTCTGCTCCCTTCAGCAGTGTACTTTGTCAATCTGCCTGTTCTGCTCCCCACTCTGTCCCTGGTGAATCCTCTCACACTCCACATCTCTGGCCTGTGATACAACCTCTTAAGCTCATTACCCTCGAATTCCATGTTTCCAGCTTCTATGAATCAAATATGGAAAGACTTTGTACATGAAACGTTCCTTCCAGTCTGAGTACGGCATAAGAAACGATCGTGGAAGTAATCATTCTTTCCATATTCTTCAACTGTGTCCTGCGCAGAAATCCTAACTGACGCAAGAAGCTATGAGCCTTAGTTGACAGTGTAACAAAGAACCTTGAGCAGCATGTGATTATTCCGAGCACAAATATTTTGAGAAGATAAAGCTGGTCTGCTAGCCATTCGCTTTCCAGATAGATAAGTTAAAGGTAAATTAATTCTTACCTTTCAGTCATTTTAAAATGGTAACTTAGAGGAACTCATTATAAATTGGTTTCTGTCTAAACTTGTTAAGAAGGGCAAAGAATTCCCTGTAATAGTCAAAATTTCCAAGGACAGCTGCTGTCATCTTGAGGCCATAAATATTTTGAACAGAAATTTTATCCATTAAGATATTTGTGGAAGAAAGCTGCTTATTTAAATTTATAAGCTACATTATCACAGGATAAACTTTACACATTAACCTTCTGATTCTTAACTGCCTATTGTGAGCACCCTGACATCCATAAGGCCTGTAACTTCTGTAATGCTCAACTGCCTGGTTGGATGGAAGGCATCACTGACATTCTACCTGATTTTCTTCTCAGAAGCCTCTTTCTAATAAAGTTCCAAAGCCTTTAAGATTTCCATAAATCCAACACTTATTTGACTTTCCTTAAGTCCCAAAACTAATTTCTGAAAAATGGGAATTACTTTTAAAGGTGGTACTCCAAGAAAATGCAACATAGGAAAAGTAACAGCCCTGAAGAATTAAGAGAGCATATTTATGATACTTAGTGAGTAAAGCATTCTGTATGTTATAACCAGAGTATTATCTCAAACAACTATATAATGCAAAGAAAAGTGATTGTGTAAGTGATGGTTAGTTCTTGGGATTGAGATTTGAGGTTATTTTTTTTTCATACTTTAACTTTAAAAATGTCTGTAGAAATTTATATATAGCATGTCTGCAGACATTTACATATAGCATATATAACATTATATATAACTAATGTTATAGTAATCTGTAAAATTATTTTAAAAGTTTTATGTCCAACAGCTTTTATTTCCTTAATTTTTTTAATTCTATTGCCCTAAAGCTTATGCCAAACATTGTCACACTGTAAATCTTATTCGTAGATGTTTATTGAATCAAGGAACTAAAGGAAAAAAAATGAAATTATCAGCACATCAAGTTGTCTTCAGTGTTTCCATAGTATTTAAATTCCAGATCCATAATGATGCTTCCTTTCAACCTTCTGATCTCCTTGATAATCAATTAGGTATTCCTTTTAGGATAAAATTAATTCTAGAATAGCAATTCACTGGGCTTTGCTAGGATATCAAATGACTGATAAAATCACCATAATTGATAGGCGCTATGTTTATTACCATAAAGCCTTATCTTCCACGTTCTGGAAAGAACTCCATCTCTCAAGAGAGTGCCATCTTGCCAGTTTAATAATCTGCCTTAGGGAATATCATCTGTATCTTTGCATCTTCTTGAGTGGTATTTTTATCTTCTTCCCCAGTAAATTCATTCTCTCTAGCTCTACTGTGTTTCATTTAATGAACATTCATTTATTCAAAAGCTACCATGAGCCAGACTGGTGACAAAGATGAGGAAGACAGTTCAGCTATGAAGAAATTCATTAGTCTCTCTTTAGAGACTTGAGCGTAGACAACTATAAATAATGCAAGTACTCTAATCAAACGCATGGGAGCTCATACTTCGTGTTTGAACTTCTGGACACAAAATGTTTTTATTGCTGCCTTCTCTTTAGGTCAGTTCGCCTTGAACCCAGTGTGATCTCCTAGTCCCTTCAACTAAGTCACCTCAGTCTCGGGAAGCCCTAAGAAAGCTTTTAAGGCTTCCTGGTTCTCTGCTTGTTTACAGGCACAGATGTGGGCTGTGTCCCCATCCATGAGGTCTCTGTACTTGCATCACTGGCTTTTGGTTCTCCGACCTCCCCTCCTCTGCTCTTCATTAGATAGAAAGGTGTTTTCTTGCTCTTTACTTTTACCCTTGGCTTTTAGGAAAGTTTGGCCAATGTAAGTCACTGACAGAAGACCAGAGGGCAGGATAGGTGAGATGGGCTAGTTCTCCCTTTCTCTGCATTCAGGGAAAGTTCTGGCAGTAGCTGTGTCTCCTTCCTGGCTCTGGTCTGCTCCCATCATCCTCCTGTCAGCTGCCTGCTAGTCTTAGCTCCAGCTGATGGCACTATCTTCTGGAGCACGGCAGCCCTAGTGAGGGCAGAAGTCCCCTGCCATTCATTGGGCTTCTCAGCTCTGTGTCACTGGGCAGCCCGTTTCCTGTTAAATTCACTGTGTTTGAAATAAGTACAGCGGCGTCTGTTTTCCCACTGCATGGCTCACTGATAACGTGACCCAAGTCAAAACTCCTAGCATCAAAACCTTCCATGTGCCATATACAGCTTTTTATGGTCTAATCTTTCCTTAGATCTGTAGCTATCCCGTGTCCCCTCTTCTATCATCACAGTGTCACTGTCATTTGTTAGGTGTTTTACTGTGGCAGGCATGTGTTTCAGCCTGCCACATGACTTCATAGGCTTTCACTTTTCACTTATATATTATTTACTAAGAACTTGCTAATAAATTGTTAGGTATGCTTTGATGACATAAATGAGCAACTCATATGTGATTCTGTCATTTATTTCAATTTTTAAGGTCCTTGAGACAGGGGCAGAGAGGTAAATTTACAGACATATATATGTATTAAGACAGTTATTTGCATTTACGGTTAAAGGCTATGATGGTTATTGTTTTCTATTATAAAAGGTATGTGTTTTACAGTGGGGAGAAGCTAAAGAACACAGTAGAAAATGTATTATTCTAATTTGCATTTCAAAGTAAAGTGTCTACTTGCTAGAAGTTCGGACACATTGTGATGGGGAACCTTGGTACTTCTGTTAAGAGGTAAACTACTTAAGAACAATTAAAGTGGCTCCCTGAGTGTCAGACTTGAAGACCGAAATTTAGGTATCCCTCGCTAGCTCAACTCTTGGTATCTGAACTCAGGAGACCAATAGATTTTGGGAGAAAACAGACACTGGCATATTATAATAACACTAAAAAGAAGAAAGAGTACAGCAGCAGCATTAACAGCAATTATAATTCCTTGAGCAGTTGTAAGTCAGACATTTTGTCATTTTACATGTTACCTCTATTTCCCACAACACTCCTCCAGGAAAGTATCATCATTACTACTTAATAAATCAGAAAATTAGGGCTCAAGATTGTTAGTGCCTTTGTCTTTGGCCACCAGAATTCAGATCTACATCATACCAGCCTTGAAGTCAAGGAATTGTTTTACTGCTGCTTCACGCTGCCTCCAGATCTGAACGCAAAGGGGCAATAGTGAAGTCAGAGGAAACCAATCAGTCACCCCATGACTTCTCCCATTAATGTGAACAGTACAGATACTGCAGTTAATAATCGGCATCAGAACTATGTACTTGAAAAGTATCCCTTTCAGCATTCATTAAATTTAATTACGAGACAGCAGTGGTCCTGCGACTTAATATTTGACCCTTTCCTACGACAAGGTGATTCTGTTATTTTGGCCACTGACATAATAGCGAGGAAACTGCAAAATGGGAAAGCAGCGAGAGCCTCCTTCCTTTGCCTGCTCTTGCCTCAATCAGCAAAATATAAAATCCCGTAAAGAACATTTTGCAGGTGTTTTTGGTTGGTGTCAACTAATTAATTCCCGGTCCCACTCAAGGTCAATTTGACTTGAATTTACCTTTGTAATTGCAAAAAATGAAGTGGCATACAACTCTGCTATTCAAAGGATGGCCCTTGACAAGTGGGGAAAACAAGAAGCCACCTTTATAGCAACTTAACATGGCCACAGCATCGGCAGGGGTGGTCAGTGGCTTCCTTTCACATCACAGGGCTCAGCTCAGACTGAGGGCTGCTGCGGAATTTGCATGTTGAGATACATGGGGCTAAGTGCACATCAGTCAGGTCCAGAAGGACCACCCAGAAGTTTGTGATGTACAGTAGGATCCAAAAAAATTCCCTTCCCCAGTTTAAGAGCCACCATACCCAACCTGACAGCTTCTTTAAAAAGAACTAGAAAGCAAAACATAAAACCAATCACTTTTCCACCGAAATCACTACTTGACAAAAAAATATGCATGTAGATATAGAAATATAGGTGCACGCAAGCACACACACCAAGCTTTGATTTATGAGGGGGCACAAGGACTTCCCTGGAGTTATGCAAGGGCTCAAGACTGGGGAAAGGCAAATTCTGAAACATTCTCACAGCGTATGACCAATTCATAAATAAGCTAATGATTCGTTCACTATGTCATAACTGAGTCTTTCAGAATATTTTTAGGTCATTTTATTACTAACGTAGAGGGTATGGACTTTAAAAACTCACTATTTTATGTGAGTGCTCTGACTGTTCTGAATCTCTTTCCAGCAAAATTGCAGCTCCCCAGAGATGCACAGAGGTAATCAGACTTGTGCGCTTAAAAAAGAAATATTGGAAATGTCTGAATAAGAGAAGCCACGTTTTGAGATGCCTTTACTTCTTGTGCAAAAATCGCCTTCTGCAGACCCAGCTACATCAAATTGTACACATCTAGCACTTTTCTCACAGCTGCAGGTGTAACCTTAATGCTCTCCTTATTTACAGCAAGTAAACTGACATTTGAAAGCTTTCTAAAATTGCAAATCAGCCTCAGTCTACAAGAGACACCTTTTGTATTACCTGTGGAAATAAGCTTTGGAAGGTGCCATTAAAAAATACCTACTTATGGGCCCTCCCTGGTGGCGCAGCGGGTTAAAGCACAGCACTGAGAATCTAAGACTGCTTCCACGTGAGTCCGACTCCCGTCTGCCCCGGAGGTGATCACATGGTGTGGCAGACCTCCCCGCCGCTGCTCCCCTCAGCAGTGTACTTCGTCGATCTGCCTGTTCTGCTCCCCACTCTGTCTCTGGTGAAGCCTCTCTCCGCCCCTGAGCCTCTGGCCTATACCCCAGTTCTGCACAAATAAATCTTTAGAAAAAAAAAAAAACTATTTATGTCCTTCAATTAGAAGTCTTAAATCAAGTAATGTGAACAAAGAAAAATTGTAGAAGAGCGTATTCCATTAAAACGGCATAAATTTTATTTGAAAACTACGTTTTGGTTTTACAAATGGGACAATCAATTGATCCTCACCAAAGTTAAAAGCAGTACAAGAAGGAATATTTATAATAGCCTTACTGTCTTACATCTTCTATTTTGCAAATCTGAGTAAATCTCCTATGCTCACTTTGTCAGCAAGGGGATAAAGAATGCCATTTGAGATCCCAGAGCTTAATTATGCTGAGAAAGCATTTTATAAATCATGCTGGGGGTAAATGCCTAGCCCTTTGAGAACAGTGAGCGAGGGCCATAAATGTGTGCTATAAACTTGTTTCCTTATCTTCTACCCACATGAATAAGTCAAACTCAGTCTTGCTCTATTCCAAATTGAAAGGAGGAAACAGTTGGCCCATTGGCTGCTACGGTAGCTTTATTTTCCAAATCACAAGCCAGGAAGTATACTCAAAGGAATGTCAGGGCAGAAGATCTGAAACCAAAATTGACAGAAAAGTCAGGTCTTATATGCTAGCTATATACCCCATTTACGGGAGTGTGAGGATTAAATATGGGGATGTCTGAAAACCTTTGCACACTGAGATATGCTACCCAAATGAAAGTCTGCTTACTATGAATGTGATAATTCTATCATTCTTATCTTCTAGGCTGGTGATGACAACCAGAATTGGGGTGGGGGTGATGATGTGGGCATAACATTCACAAGACCAACTCTTATTCCAGAAGTTCAATTAAAATCAGACCAGGAGAGCTGGAAGACCACTGCCCAACCTGGCAGGTCAGAAATCTAAAGCCAAGAAAAAGCGAAGGACTAGGCCATTGTTTCACTCATGCTGTGATTTGAGCTTAGATATTCTTTCCAATTTCAGACATCATGGTGGTAGAAAGCTGGCGGGCAGGGGGTATGAACATGCCACAATACTCAAGGAACCAAAGACAAGAAATGAGGGAAAAGATGCTAAATATTAAGTGACTCAGTTGAGAATAGTTAGTTGACAAAATATGCTGAGAAAAGCATTAGGACCAGCTCCTAATGCAAAAGGAATTCATAGTCATTCCAAATCCCCCAGTTACTAATAGTAGAGCATCCTCAGGAGGGAAGGCTTAATGGAATGTAGAAAGTCTATCAAGAGAGGGAGAATAAACTAACTCTCCTCTGGCAAACTGAGGAGAGGCACACTAGTTCCTTGCTCCCTCTCGGCAGCTGCAATTATTCCTTAATAATGACATTCTGGTATCGTGAAGCAGCTCTTCCTCTCCTGACTTCACTGGGACTTAACTAGTTCTCTCAACTAGAACTGCTGAAGAATCACATCAGCCTCAGACCTCTCAGACCTTAAACCAAAGCCCTCATTTCAAGCATTCTGAAGCTCTTCATGAGGCTAAGAAACTCAGGGCAAGTGCTGATGGGTTTTTAAAAAGACACTTCCTACATCCACTTTGGAAATGGGGAGTTTTGCCATCACTCAGGTGAGCATCAAGGGTGATGGGTCCCAAATTTTGGCAACAGCAAAAAGCATGGTGTCCCCTGAAGCCAGCTAGAACTACAGGAAGGGAGCTAGAACTACAGGAAGGGAAGAAAACAGTCTTCCTAAAGAATTAAGCAACAGGGAGTCCTTTTAGGACAAGGGAATCAGAAGAAGCACTTTCAGACTGTGGAAGGGATGACAAAGATTGATGTATTCATAATCGATATGCTGCCAATACGGATGAAAAAATACTTTTTAAAAGTATTTTTAAGCAACACATATGTGTGGAGTGAGACCTTTTTTATTTTTGCATTTACTTAAAATTTCCATGATGAACTTAAGAACCTAGACATAAATTGTGAGAAAAATGACAGGCTTTTAATCATCTAACAGCACTTCCATAAATCAATACTATATTAGTATTTCAAAGTAAATTCCAGAGCCCATTACTACCTACCATGAGCTGATTTTGTAAACCCTTTTTGGAGCCTTAAAGAGCTTTAGGTTTTAAATCACCAAGATAACCTACTGGAACAGGAATCTTACTATTACATTTGTAAAACTGCTCAGAGAAACCTGCAATTCACCTCATGAATCGAGTACAGTATTATTTCTAAGGAATGATGACAAAAGTCCTCCTCAGCACACATGGGTAGCCCAGAGGTCTTAAGGGAAGCATCCCAGGAGTTTCCCTACTTGACAACAGCTTGCCTCAGTCTACCTGTAAGACTCGGTGGGTGGTCCGCTGCTTTCCCAGAATGCAGTTTTAGTAGAGGTGGGACTGATTAAGCCTTTAGAAATTCACTTGTGTCTGTGGAGTCAGCCAGAAGGTATTTCTTGATGAAGTTATGACCACAAAACAATTTGCAAATAAAGTGTGCCATGTGTTGCCATGTGTAAGAGATAAAGAAATCCAATTCTTGCAGACATTTTTTCGCCAATACCTTCATGTCAATGTTTTAAGGACAGTATACATAAAAACAGTAAGGCAACTTTGTTTTTATATGCCACCCCATCACCACTTTGGGGGTAGTCATGGAAAAACATTGAAAGACAACTGCTTTTACATTCTTACTGATTTATTCCTCGGGAGAATAAGACAATGCTTTTGCCAAACTGTTAATGTTGTATAAAGAACTTTCTGGAAATTTTCCAGGGTTCAAATTCCTAATGACCATCAGGTCATCATTGTGAACAGTGAAATGATCTCTTCAGTATGCCTTGTTTTGTATTTGTATGGGAAAGCCTGACAATTTTTTTTCTCTCAAAACATTTTTTTAAACAGGTAAAGCACCTAAAAATAATGGAAAGCACACACATTTCTACTATTTGATGAACACTTACATTAGAAAACTATTTTAAATCTTCTGTGAATAATCTGAAAGGAATGCTTACATTTTTATAATAATAAAAAAATTCTTGTCTACTCTACCACTGTTTTTGACCTGCTTTTTTTGTGAATGGATTATGGCTAGAGATGAAAAACACACAAGATGATCTGTGTTTAAACAGACCCATCACAATCTAAGGAATCAGGGTACTTAAACGAAAATTCTGTTTTTGTATATGTGAGATGTGGTTTGGGAGGGGGGGTTTCTTTTGTAGATTATCACTGGTTAGTGAGTTATAGCTGTGGGGGTGCTGAAGGCTGGGGAAGGGAACACCAATGAAGAAACCTTTTGTTAAATAATTAATTGTAAATAATGCAAATTTATGGCAAAAAAACAACCTGAGGGGAGGTTAAGAAAGAAAATCACAGAGAACCCTACTAACTAGAGATCTCCACTAGTAACATTTCCAGGAATACCATCCCCTTCCATCGGTTCATGCTCAAATACTACTATTTCAGTCCTTACAAAATGCTTTTGGTTTATAAAATGATACTTTTTAGTCCCTGGGGTGGGGGAGTTGACAGGTGACTATTGGGGGGTTCAATACAGTAAACAACAGGCAGCAGGTTAAATGTCTATTAGGAGAGGGTCCACCATATGGTCTAGACTTAACAACCAGACCACAACACCCGTTTTCCTTTCATGGTCCCTTTCAAGAACTGAGTGTAGTTGAAGGTTTTAGACCATTTCAACCAGCGCCAAATAGCAACTTGGACCTATTGGGATACCTCTGGAGGAAAAATAGAAAGCAATCTATAAAAATTGAAAAGAAAGCAAAGGTTCCATTCTAGTATAATAGTTATCTATTTTTTCTTGATTGATCTTGTAAGTAGTTATCTCAGGGACATAGACACACAGTAAATTTTTCAAGCATTCCACATGTGCCTAACATTTGTGAAAAGACGAGGGCCTACTAGCATTTAAGATTCCCCCATGTTATTTCTGGAAATGCAATGGATTATTGAAAAAATGCCATTCAAAATAATTGTCTATCCATAGATTCACATCGGTCAGTCACTCATATTTGTAGCAGGGCCTAGTAACCTGCATGGACATACTAACTTAACCCAAGCCATGAGATCATTGAAAACACTAACAGAAGACCCAGGACAAACCCCAGTGCAGGCCTGTTGAGCCATTTTGCACCAATACATGGTTTTTCTACCCCTGATTTCAAAGGCCTGTGAGGTGTGGCTGCTGAGTTCATCCACCATGCACAATGGGTGTTAATGTTCCATGTTAGCACACACAGAAGGTTCTCAAAGAATGGTTTTGATGGAAGATGTTATTTGAGGAGTCACCATTTGGAAAAGTGAGCCAAAGTAATTAATCATAATAAAAATCCAGGAAATATTAGTTTTCAAAGTTGAAAACACATTTGAACACCTAGTTCATTTCTAAGATGTTTCTTTTCAAGATACCAAGAAACAGAATTCCAAAGGGGCAGGTGTTGACCTTATATTTACGATGGCTGCATTTTATTCTATATAAACTATATCTCAATTAAGTTCATTTCATAAAAAAAAAGTGTGTTATCAGTGAACTGTAAAATCCCCAGCCAACTGCAAATTGCCATTATCTTCCAAAGTCAGGTGATTTGTCCAAGGACACAAATCATGCCAAATTACCATTGCTGAGTTTACCACCACATTTGAGAAATATTAGTGCAAAGTGCATATATTTCCAATTGAATGTATGAATACCTATTCATAGATAGTTCACAGCTAGTTTTTTACTAACCGTGTTTTTGAGTTCTCATTACAGAGTAATTAAAAGTAATCCAGGAGAGAATACATTCAATGGAATGGAAAGAGAGACATGGTTCATTACCTTTGGGTGGAAAAAAAGCTGATTATAAAACAGAACACTCCAACTTTTATAAAACTGCATATAGGGAAGATTTTGAAGATACCTACTAGATTATTAAACACTAATTAACTCTAAAAGGTAAAGTCTAAGTGATTTCTCTTTTTCATTCGTTAACTTGCCTAGAAATCTAAATTAAAAAATGGCTAAGCACTAATTCTGTAGGATTATTATTTGTAAGCAAATGTAAATGATCACTGTGATTAGCACTGAAAAATGGAGTGTGCTGAGGCTGTGTAAACCAGAGCATATAACCGAAAGCCCACAGATTAGTTTAAGTTAGCTCTTTATTGACAGGTTTCTAGTTTCTCTTGAAAAATCAGAAGCCCTGAGGACTCTAGATTAGGACTACTAAATCCTTCCCTGCACAGCACTGAGGTCTTCATTGCCTCCTTTGCCAAAATATAAGCACTCAAGATTTCCATCTGTGGTCTAAACAGTGCAGTGTCATAGTCAGAACCAATCTGTGGGGGCTGAAAATGTAGCATCTGAAGATTAGAAATGATCCCAAAGTTCTACAAATTTTTAAGTGTGTATGTACTTATGTGCACACATGAGCACACACAAACTTCCCGCCACAATGAAATGACCTAGTATTACCTGAAAGACACCTGGTAGCTTTGGAAAGAAAAAGTTTAGGAAAAAAATTTGGGGGCTGAGATCTTCTACCCCGCTCTTTAATGTCTCTATAACTGCAATTCAGTTCATTCACCAAGGGAAATCTATGACAGAAAGGCTGTACTTGGTACCATGGACAGACAGACACATGTACATACACAATCACTTCCCCACCCACCCAACATACATGTAAGTACAGAGAATTTATATTTAAACACCCTGATTCTCACAGGTCTCTGCTTGTACCTTTAAACCCAAACAGTTCACCTTCAGGCATTTTTTCTGCAAATATATGCATTCACCAAAAAGCAAATAAAAAAATCTTTTAGTCGTAGGAAAAGACTACTTAAACAACTTATTAGTATGCAAGATAATCCATTTCAGATTATATCCTGACAGCCCTCAAAGATGACAGGGTTTTATCAAGCTTTAAAAAGTTTCCTCCTTATTTGGAGGCTTGGTGTCTGTTCAAAAAATTCCAACTTATGAGGAAAAAGTCAGTCTGACAACCTCTCTCACAAAGACAAAACAGATGCTAGTCGAGGAATCACTGAGAGGTTCTCAGTGATGACCTGACAGGCCTAGGAATTACGAACACTGGAAAGAGTGCAGAAAATTCCTTCACACAACATTCGTGGTTTGGCAAAAATCACTGTCTTGGTTTCATAAGGAAGAAATCAATAAGAACAACTTGAAACAGTTTTCTTTTTTGGTAGGTAAAAAATTGCCATAAATTGAAAGTCTTTTTGCCCATCCTATAGCAAAGAAAACCGCACTAAGATCTGTAGCTTATTGAATGTTTAGGAATCAGTCAAATCCTAAGTTATTTTTTTCAGGAACTTCTAGGGAAAAAAAAAGAGCTCATGGTCAATTTTGGTTAGAAAGGTGCCATTTTCATTCTTTATATGAGCTAGAGGCACATTTAGACAACAGATGACTTGCGCCTTACCAACCATGGTAAATTCAAATGTCATGTCACCTGTAGGAAAGTCAGCCATGTCCTTACCTAAAGACTGGTAGAGCTCTGTCATTTTGGGATGGTCCCAGCAAGTTGTTTGGGTCTCATGGCTGAAACATAAAAGACAAGGAGAGACTTTAGTTTTGAGAATGGGTAGTAGAGAAGAGAAAAAATGTCATGGCTTGCTTCGGAATCTGCCGGCATCTTTCCCTCAGATGACTTCCATCCTATGGGGAGAAACATTTAGCTCAATAGCGTCCCCCACCTTTGCTTTTAAAGGGACAAGCAATTTGACAGTTAATTTGGTAGCCAAAACATGCTTCTTTTATCAACATAAAAGTCAGTTCCACGTCTGCCCCCAATAAAATGCCCTCATTTTGCCACCAATATTCAAAAACCAGGATTTCTCCACCTGTCCAATGTGGAATCTTCACAAAGGAAACTGACAATTTTATTAACTCTGTCAAATACTGGTTGTGATCGCAGTAAATAAATCACCTTACTTCTCATTTGCTTTCCCTGCCTCAGGAATTTGGACATGACTTTTTTCCATTTCCAGATTTCCCCTCTGCAATGCCTGCATTTCACATCAGCGTAATGCATAGCCCATGCCCAGGACTCTATCCTGAGCCCCCTCTTGCTTGTACGTCTAGAACGTCTCTTCCACTCAGTCCTCTTCAGACTATACATCTCCCCTTTTTCCTATATTTACTTGGGCCTGAATGAAGCATTCACAGTTCTCTTCCATATCTTGAAGTTTAGCTAACCTGTGGTTACCGGCTATTAGTTCCTGCCACAAAAAGAACACCTTTGTCCCTTGTTCAATTACATGGAGAGATAACTGCATATACTTTACTTTGGCCCATCTATATAACTCACCCCAGCACCCGGTTTCCAGTTTTGGGGATTACCAGGTGGACTCTGACACAGGGAAATGCAGCTGCAGTGATATTTCCGGGGCAGATGCTGACCCTATCATACTCTTGGGTAGGGGGGAGGAGGAAGAGGGACAAGTAGTTTCGAATTGGCCACTTCAAGGGAATCAGAAAGCACAGTGGTCTGACACAGAAAAGGGGTGTCTGGGGAGGCAACGATGTGAAGTGCCTGTGCCCCTACCAGCTGTGAAATCTGGGGTTTGCTCACCTGGGAAAGTAAAGGATTAGTTGCTATAGAGAAGTGACAGGCAATTCTGGTGTGCAATACGTGGTGGTATTTGTTGTTAGGTGTCCTCCAATGTATTGCCTGCTAAAATTCAACCTTTTATTAGCAGATTACAGTATAGCTGAGGATCCACCTGCGGGCAGTCCGGTTAAGACCCTTGGCAGTGCGCAAAATCAACACTCAACATGTATTATGTCTGTATTTTTTTAAAAAGTAAAAAGGAGGAACACTTTTTGCCATTTGATAAAAATAATACTTCAGAAACCATCCCTCTGTTATTTACCACTCAGTGATTGAACAGTGAAAGCAACTGAAATAAATTTCCAAGAAAATGTTCACTTGCAAAGGGCTGTTTCAGTCTCTTGCAAATATGTTCATTTCTGGTCGACTTTTCCGCAGAGACCATTTGAATGTGAGGAGTGGAACAGGGGCTTCACAGTGCAGGGAATGTACCAAAGTGACATCCAAGTCTTAAAGCTCAAGAAGAGGAGGCAAATCATGCTTTTCAGGGGTTTTTAGGAAATCCCATGACCAAGCTGGTTTATGATCTGGAGAAGGGGTGGGCGGGACTGGTACTTTATATGCACAGCACAGGGAGGCTGCAGCTTGCTGCTTCACGGAAAAAGCGTTGCTTGTTCGCCTGCGTTTTTGAGCTCAGAGAGTGATTGTGCACCAATTCCCCACTCGAATGCTGAGCAAGGGAAGGTTACCTTCTACTGAGACCACGCTGCGTTTTGGCCTCAGTCATCTCATCTCCAAAGACTTTCCCTGTGTGAGCGCTAGGGAAAGAGGAAGGGAGGAGAGGGGGAAAGCACTGTGACCACATGTCAGTGCCCTTTTGACACAAACTGCGCAACAATAATGTCTCACGTCCAGGACACGTGGGAGGCCTGAGCCTCTTTCCTAGATGTGCAGGAAAATGGGTTTGAGCTGATAGACCTGACCAGACAGAGACAGAGAGAACCTTGCTGAAGAGCCACTGTCTGGAATGGACTGCAAATCAGAGGAACAGGGCAAGAAATGAACCTGTCCCCAATGCAATCTGACAAGGGAAAAAGAGAAACTTGCATGCAATTGACAGGAGAATCCTACAGAGAGTGAATGGGAGCTTCATCAACAGCCCTCGCTGCAAAAAAGGAAAGCCTCATGACGGTTGACATACCTACATTTCTACCTTTTTAAGAAATGAAGTGTGATGTGCTAAAAATCATGATAAGGATTTTAGCAATTACTTTTTAATCCACCAGTCCTTATCGAACTAAAACTTCCTTTTCTGGAAGACATCAGAAATCGAGCCCCCACTTTTATCCTCACCCCAATTGCACGTTACTAGAAACAAGTCCTTTCTAGATTTGCATTCTTCCATTCATCCTTTACGCTTGGGGGACTCGAATAACCTAGATAAATGAACTCACACAAATCCAGTGGCCAATCTTCTTTTACTTTCTCGTCCCCTCTAGTATTCAAGCCTTTTATTTTTAAACAAGGCAGAATAACTAGAAAAAGAGACTTACATTTCACCTTGTAAGTCTTAGTTTCACTTCAACTGAAAACCAGTATTAAATGAAAGAAGTAAGCTTGAGTGAGTGGGGAAAAAAGGCAAGGAATAAAGGGTGTGACTAATCATCAAAACCAGAAAAATAATCTTTCAATCATTTAATGCTCAAAGCGATAGCAACAGCTGAAATGACTTCAGATATTTTTGGTAACTATCTGATGAACCAAATATTCACTGTGTGTGGGTATTTTCGATCTGTGGTGAATCCAAAGCTCCCCAAATAGATAGGAAAGATGCATAGGAATTGGATAAAATGGTAAACACAAATCTACATAACTCACATCTATATTCTGCCTTCCAGGAGAAACCATCTTTGGGGCCTGTGATCAGAACAGATTTTACAGCTGTGTTTCTTACTCTGTGCCTATCTTGAAAAACTAGAACATTCGCTATTGCTCCATGAGAAGCAGCTCAGGTTTCCCTGGAATATACAGACAACATAGAAAAATATCCTGTGCTAGGGAGGTGGTGGTGGAAGGTTGTATGGGACTGTTTTCGGCAACTCTCTCTTTTTTTACATTTTACTTTTCACATGGGAAACCCCCTCCCCATATAGCATGCCCAGGCAGAAAGGACATTCTGAAACCTGTTCCTACATTAATGGGCCCATCTTTGTTCAGTATTCCTGAGAACAACGCTATTCAACCGTGATCCAAATTCCCAAGCACAGGAACAGAGACTGCTTTACACCCCCCCCCCACTCTGTACAATGCTCTTGAAAATCTTTTTTTTTTTTTTTTTCAAAATGTTACTGCTTTTGGCCCGGCTGTTTCCTAAGCCTGGCATTAGCTATGACTCCCTGAACGGCCTCCAAACTCTGACTTCTTCTCCTTAAGGTGTAGGAGCTCGAGTCATCTCGCCTCTTCCCTTTTATTTGAGGCCTCAATAGTAACTTGATGTCAATGAAAACAGAAAATCACTGGATGTGACAAAAGACAACACCTACTTGTCAATAAGAAGAAATTAAAGCATTACTCTACTGAGCACAGAGCTGACCTAATTTTCTACCATACAATTTAAATTTTCTCTCACCTTTTTTTAGTTTCAAGTGGTGTGCAAGGTTATTATAATGGCCTTAGAGCTGTGCCTGTTGTCAGTGCCGGAATAATCAGACTTATTGGAATTGCTTTTTTAGTTTCTTAAAAACAAACATTAAACACTTATAAAAAGTAACAAATTTCTACTGCTCTTGCCTGGGGAAATGACAGTTGCCTAATTAAAATAAGATTTCTTCTGCCACCACTGTTATTTGGTACTGAAAATATTCCAAACAGTTGCCTTAAAAAAAATACATTTCACTACTTCCCAGGGAAGAAACTAATCGCTATGTAGCGATATAAAAAGGTAGCATTCCCCTGTGACTTGCAGAGGATTAGAGTTTGGCTTCATATATAATCTGGAGTCCATTGATCCACACATACAAAATCATTCCCCTTTAATCTGGGGATCAGACTATTTTTCTAGAGGAACCTTGGCATTTGCATGCTGAATATTGAACTTGGCTTGCCTTGCTGGAACACTGGCAGGGTGGGAATGGGAAAATAGATCTAAAAGTTTCTGCTACTGTTGGGGGGGAGAGGTTTGGTTGGGTGGAGGTCAGTCGATATAAGCATCAGAAATTGTATTCTAGTCCCCATTCATTTTTTTCCTGGGATATATAACATTTGATTCTATTTGGCTCACGCCAGGGCAAAGATGATTGCCTGGGTGACTGTTCCAGCTGTTACTTGTCTTTCCTTCTATTTGCTTTTCAGGGCTTAACTCCTACCCACCCTCAACTTTGGCCAAAGCAATTTCACTTCAGGGTCGTGTCCAATCCAAGATCAAACAATGATGACTGAAACCAATTCCATGGTGATCAAGGGTCAGAGACCTTCCATATAACCCTGTTGTTTCATTTGTTCCTCTGTTCTCTAAGAGCAACCGTATCTTCCAAAGAGGGGATCTGGCAGCAGAAAATAAACAAAAAAAAAAAATCTGGGCAAAAGAGAAAGGGGGATGGGGGGGGGGGACAATAAGAGGCGCCAGGCATAAAAAAAAATCAGAGAGCCCAATAAGAGCTCGCTGGCCAAGAAAGAATGTAGATTTCAAAGACTTTGCTACCTAAGTTGGATGGGTTATTGTATGACAAAACATCTTATAATTAATAATATGCTCCCTCAAGCAACTAAATCCCTCATTTAAGCTTCAAACTTTGCTGCAAATTTAACAGAGATAAAGTGTGTTGCCCTATTCCTTGCCATGATCTGACTGGGAATGACAAAGTTGCTCCAAGATGAGCAGACACCTGGAGAAAAGCAAGAAGACACCCAGAAAAGCCTCCAAAATCAACCCAAGAGGGCAAAGAAATAATAATAATCATAATAAAAACCCTCAATCCTTTCCTCTAAGTCAAATTCCTGACTGTTGGGTTTTAATTTCTTTTTCTTTCTTTCCCCATTTCTGCAAGTTTGGGGGGGGGCGGGGGCCGGCGGGTGCAAACAGTAGAAAATGCAGCCAGGGAAATGTCAGTTGGAATCCTCGGAAGAAATCAGGCAGAAAGTTGACCTTTTGGCACTTGCAGTGCAATGGAAGGTAGAGTCCCGCACTCCCCTTCCTTCCAGAGGTCCAACACGGGCTTATTAGGAACAGCCCATCTTATTCACATCCACACGGAGAGCCCAGAGAGGAGGGGAAAAAACCCTCTCCCGCGGATGTCCCTGCACGGGAACGCACAGTCCCCTCTGGGTAAGACAAGAAACCAGCTTTTTCTCTCCAGCCGTCCCAGAGCCAGGGGCAGGAGCGCCCTCCAGCTCTGGGGGAGGGGGGCGAGAACCCCTGGGGTGGGGAGTGGGCGCACCTGCAGTGTCGCTATGGAGACCAGTGGGGAAGATTCTGGGATGCCCTGCTGCCCGGCGCCCCTGGTCCCGCCGCTTTGCCTGTCCAAGTTTTGGCCACCTCGGTCGTCCCTCCAGCTCGCGCCACAAGTGCAGGGATGGCTGCCATGGGAAGGGGCCCCAGTGCACTTACCCTTTGAGCTGTTCCCTCATGGCTGCAAGGGCTACGCGGTCTGGGAAAGGCGCTAGCGGAGGAGGAGGAGTGAGCTTCCCAGAGCCGCTGGGCTCCCTAAAGTCGAGCGCCACCGCCCAGGCTCGCAGCTGAAAGCACTGCGGTGGAGCCGGGCGGGCTGGCAGGCGGGAGGGCGGGGAGGGGGCGCTGCGGGCAGACAGGGCGGGGCCGGGCTGGCTCCGCCCCCACCTAGGGACCTGGGAACCCGGACTCCTAGAGACCTGGCAACCCCATCCTGGGAAAGGAAAAAGGAAAAGAAAGAAAGAAAGAGGAGGGGATTTAAGGTAGTCCCAGGAAGCTGGAAAGCACACAGGGCTCTGTCGGCACTCCCTTAAAACCGCCAGCAAGACTACTTGTTGCCTAAATAATAACTAGGTGCCAATGACCTCACCGCAGATAATTGAGTGTGTGGGTTCAGAGTTTTCTTTTTAGTGAATGAAAAGAGAAAAATCACGGGCATAACTCGCCCCCTCCCCCACTGGAGATTAAAGTGTGGAGCTGTAAAGACACGAAATTCAGGTTACACGCACCCTGCGCTAAAGGGTCTTTTTGAGAAAGAACGAACTCACTTCTTAAACGTGTGTGTGAGCGTGTCTGTGCTTCTGATACAAAGGTGGTTTTCGAAGTACAGTCCTGAAGGCAGCAGTATGAGCACGGCCTCCTAACTTCTTAGAAAGCCCCCAGCCCCACAGAATCAGAAACAGCACTGAAGCTTTCCAGCCTCGGGTATATAGACTCAAGACAAAGCAAAACAAACATACCAGCAATGGTGGGGTGCAGTTACATCTTCTCTTTGAGAAAAATCGAAAAAGAACCCATTGCCAATGGAACAGTATATTGGCAAAGTGATAGGGTCTGGGCAGGTCCAGTATTCTGACCTTAGAGCTTGGGATGTGATGATAAAAGTTAACGTGCACAATTATTTCAAGTTTGCAAATATTCTGCAAAGAACGCCTTCCTAGTGCAAGAACTCCCCACCCCCAACCTTCACAGAATACCTTTGCCTCCAAAGAGCATCTTAGGATAATTTCCCTGTGTGGTTTCATTAGCCCTTTGTCCAGTTATTTTGTTGCTGGCTTTTCTTTTTATCTTCTTTCAGCCATTTCCCTTTTCACTCAGTTCTGGGCGATTCAGTCCACTGCAGTTTACAGTTTCAAATACGTTGTCGCTTTTCTTTTTAAATATCCCTTTTTGTTGTTGCCTGACAATTTCTTCCCCCATAGAATGAGCTGAAAGGACTCTAGACTTCAATCTCCCTTTATGCTCCAGCAGGGCAAAAACAATGTATAGTAGCAAAAGGGAGTACAAACTTGCTTCATTACCCTTTGCAGAGTGAATAAAACTGTAAGCTTTATCACTGCCGACATGTCTGACTGGTGGAGGTCTGGCTGGTGTTGCTGTTTTAAACCAAACATGGTACTTCTTCTGGCATGTCTCAGAAATTGAGACATCAGTGCCTTCCTTCAGCGATTTTGAATTAGTGAGTTGTGGAAGCAGCTGCTGATGCGGTCTGAGGGGGGCAGGCTAGGATTCGGTTTGGGTTAGGTTGTGTCTTGGTCTCAGGAGATTCTAGCTAGGTCTGGCCCTAGCTTTGAATGGGGGGAGGGGAGGGCAGGACTACCCTTCCTGATGAAGAAGTCATAGCTGTTGTGATTAATCACTGATGTAATCTCTCTGTCAACGGAACAAATGGCTCAAGTATAGCTGATGTTTATTTCAATGGAAAACCAAACCTCCTAGTATGGGCCTTTTAAATATTAGAAATCAATCGAGTAAAGGTCTGCCACACCTGTGTGGCTAAGACATGCTGTTAATCTCTTCCCTTCTTAAGTGTTGCTTGCTTGTTTTACACTTTTAAAGTACCTGCTCAAGATTCAGGAGTTTCTGGTCTATTCCCTAAAACAGCAATGCTCAAATCTGTTTTCTCAGTGACCAAATAGAAAACTACTAGAATAACTCATTGAGGGGGGTGGGGAAGAATGGAAAATAAGAAATCACTACTGATTTTTTTCCCCTTAAATTTGACAGATGGCAATCCTCAAAAATACATCTTTTAAGTTCTTTTTTAGGCTGCAGTTATAGGCACTTGAAGACTTGTTCCCAAATCTTAGTGTTATTTTAGAAATTAAATGCTGAAAGTATGAAAGTATTATTAAGAAAAGGCATGGGCATCACAGCAACTGTTTTTGTTGTCAATTTTGGTTAGATTTTGAATTTTGATTATTAGGGAAGGCATTAGGAAAAGAACATTACAAAGATAAGACCATTATTTCAGCTTCATTTCAAATATAAATTATATGATGGGACCATGAGTCATCATATATGAATCGCTTATTTAGAGTAGCTATTATTATTACTGTTTTGATAAGAACCACAGACATGAAAGAAGCATATGGTTCTGTCACTGAAAGAAAACTTAAGTTGAAACCTTGACACCAGAAGCTACCTTGAGCTACTTGATAGCATGGCTAGAACAGGGCAGTGCAGGGGTTAGAACCAGGGAGGACGGCTGCAAGGCCCGGGGCGTCAGCCACTCTTAAACTGACTTGGAGGGAAATGGCTTCTTGTACTGTGAGCAGAAGAGCTGTATTTTCTGATGAGTACTCACAAGTGATCTCACTGTTGGCTGAGAGCAGAGAATACATTTGCTAGAAATAGGGGTAAGGAAGGAAAGAGATCAGATAAGGTCTAGAAGGCTATCCAGTAAATTGGTTCCACCCTAGCTCTAGTCCTTGAACCACTTAAAGGCTGTAGGTACTTAGAAAAATGAGGACCCCTCTGATCCACAGGGCTGTCCAGGCTACCCACCCACCCACCCATTCTCTGCTCCAGCTCTATCCTCTGCCTTTTGCTATGCTACCCTGCACCCCTGAGATTGTCTCTGGGGATGGAGTCAGACAGATATCTCTGGCCAGTTGGCTTCCTCTTGTTTTCAGCCAATGATGACAGGCCTCCAGCAGGCGCTCAAAGGGCAGGAGGCGGCTCCATTCGTTCCTTTTGGAGACACAAGTCTTTGCCTATCCCAATAGCATTCTCTGCGTTCCCTAAACCGTTCCCTCCCCTCACCCTGGTTTTCCCCCTACCTTGCCCAGACTTTTTGGTAAATAGCCTTTTCATGACACTCTCTTCAAGTACCACTTCTGAATGTACCATCTGTTTCTTTCAATGCCCTGACCTGACAGGATCCCATCCAGCAAAGCCACCCTCCGGGCACTGGATTGGATATGAAGTGGGAACTCCTGATGAAAGAGAAAGGAAACCCCACCTGTTGGAGCTGAAAAAAGAGACAGCCTTATTCATTGGCCAGATATTTCTGGAAGCCTCCTTAGTAGGTAGACCCTTTGTAAGCCCCAAAGGAACTTCTGGCAATTATGAATGGAACAGAAGCTGTGAAGGCAAACAGTCTATTCCTTCAAAGAACGTTAGTGAGCTGCTTCATCTTTGGGAGAGAATGTGGAGACAGAGATTAGCAAAGTAGGCAAGTTGAGGAGGACCTAGTGTGACAATCCTGAGTATGATCAGTGTCCTGAGATGGGTGTGTGTGTGGGGGGTACTTTCTTCAAAAGATGAATTTAAACATGAATCTGGTTCTGTCAGATGTATTTTTTTAGAAAAATAATTAAAGCAGTGGTATGGGGGTTAGATCACAAGAATCCAGAGTAGGGACCAGATCTAAGCTAATTGCGGCACCTGAAACATGACAGGGATGGAGAAATAAAAAACAAGGTGGAAATGACAGGCATCTGGGCTTATTGGCTCGGTGGTTGAACAGAAAGGAGACCTGGACCGCAGACCTGCAGCTTGGCTGCTCACTGGAGTCACAGAGGGGTGCTGATGTCCACATGCCTCCCATGAGATTCAGATTGTGTGTCCTCCCATGAGACTCAGGCTGAACCCATCTGGGTCACTGGGATATACGGATAAGGCCCTCCAAGCCACTCTAACATGCAGCCAAGGTTAAGGATCACTGTTCTTGGGTGACTCCTGATATGGGAGGAATACTCTTCACCAAGCCAAGAATCCAGGACGTGGGGGGCAGGTGTAGGCAGAAGAGAGCCAGGGAGAGACGATGAAGAATTCGGCCGTGCCTGTGCACAGTCTGGAGCGGCAGTGTGGCGTCAAAGTGTAACAGAGACAGCTCCATAAAAAGGGGAGGTACCATGCTCCCTGGCCCCTCACTTAATGAGGAGCATAGCTGAGGGGCCGGCAGAAGCTGCCTACAGGGAAGGCTGGTGGGCCCTAGAGACCCATAGAAGGAGGAGCGTGCGGAGAAGGCTGCCCTTGCCTTTCAGCTTTGAACATGCGCCAGGGACTTGGGGGACATGGAATGAGACACAGAGAGGAAAGTCATGCACAGACATCAGGAGGAGACACGTGGTGGGAGATCTGTGGGTGAGCGGTGCACAGGGAGGTTGACAGTGGCAGCCGTTATCCTGATCTGCCCTGGACTTTTGCTCCTCTCATCCTAGACATGATTGCTCTCTTCAGCTCCCTTCCTGTGGTTCCCTGCTAGAAAGGGCCTTAAGCTCAGCACAAATTTTTGGGCCTTCATGGCCACACCTCAGGCTGGCCCTGTTTGGCCGGACATCTGGCTGGGACCGCGTGGGTGACTTTGGTTGTTTTATTGAGAAATGATTATCCTTTCTTCTCTCTCTGCAAACTAACCTATTCAAGTTCTTTCACAGTAAGTAAGCCTTTTCTTTGTGCACACGGATGGCTAGACTACTTTGAAGCATGCAGGTTTAGGGGGCCCTTCACTTCACTCTCTGCACCAACAAGAGCAAAAGGATCCAGGAGGCAGATGACGGATAAGCCTGCGGCTCAGGGGGAGGCTGTCTGGGTAACAGGGCCTGTTCACTTCAAATGTCCACTGTAGGGCGATGGGTTTCAACAAGCCCAACTAGTCACAGATGTGAAGGGTCACGGCAAGGATTGGCCTGCTCCTGTCTACCACAGACATAACTTTTTCCTTCCTAGCAGGCTTGTGGTTTCAATGTTAGCCTACACTTACCCATCTCTCAATGAGGAGCAGAGAGGGAAAGTCTCAAGTTGGCACTGTTAGGCGCTGGACAGTGCCTGGGGACAGTCCTGAGGGACTCCACCAGCCTCTAGGGACCCTCTCAGTTCAAGAGCCTCTATCTAAATTGCTTTGTCCCTAACCGATCTTCAGCATAACCTGCATTATCTTATAAAAATCCATTTGGAGTATAGATATTGCTTCAATTAAGCACAATGCATATTTTATAGTAAAAGCTCAGCAGTTGGGTAATCAGTAAACATAAGGATTCCATGTTTCTCTTTGCATGGTGTGAATATTAGCCATGAACAGTGAATCAGAAGGCTAGTTAGGACAAGTACTGTGGTATACCAATTAAAATCCATCTAACAATCCCTTTAAATCAATCTGAAACCAGCATTTTCTGGATATAGGAAGATCCAGTCAGCTCACATTACCTAGTAATGGAGAGGCCTCTGCTTTCAGACACAGAGCCTTCACTCCCACACACTGGAGCCTATTTTTCCAGGCCCTTTCTCTGCAGGGAGGCAGAGTAAGCTGGCTGAGGCAAGTCCTCTGAGCCAGCTGCCACCTCAACCAGAGATTTCACCACACAGGTTCTAGATTAAGCCAAAGTCAGCTTCACTCGCAGGCGGTTTTCCTTTAATAGTATTTTTCAAGGCTTCTCAGAGCTACCTCAATCAAACTGAACACCTAAAAAGATGGTAAGTTTAGCATTTTCACTAAAATAAAGCCACACTTCATTCACCTCACAGGCCAGTGTGGGCTTCATGGAAAGAAATCTGTGTAGCTACTAGCCTGCCAGCTATAGCTACCCCTTGGAAGGGAAGCAGCACCACCTCCTGCTAAAAATGGATTGCTGGTTAAGGTGGTTCAAGCAGATCTGACCACACTGTTCCTGGTCCACCTTAACGACAGCCCAGAGCTGTAACTATTTCTCTGCCTTTCCCAAGCCCTTGTGCCAAACAACAGCAATTTCAAAAGTAGGCAGAAATTCTGACACTCTGCATAATCTGCCTTCTTTTTCAGCTACAAATAAGGCTTTGTATTCGATTAGACTCACAGCAGGTGAAAACCCCAATTAGTGGATTCATTCTGGGGCCTCTTTCTACCTTCCTCCCACATATACCACAGTTAAAACAAAATAAGTCTTCTCTCAGATCACAAATAAGTTAACCCTTTGATCCACCCAATCAAGTCATTTACCACCAGAAGAATTTTCACTGGAAAAAGGGAAGACTTGGAAAGATTTGTCCTTCTTGACTTCAGGGTGGGGGTTCTGGAAAATTTTATTTTCCCAGATTTTATGGTTTTCTTCAAATTCACAAATACTCAGATTTTCTGATCAATCTAGAAATTACACTTTTTCTTTCTACCTGAAAACTTACAAAGTCAATATTATCTCAAGAATGATTAATGGACAGTCTGCTGCAAGAGAATTATTGTGAAGTGATGTTCTTATTTTGGTGTATCTGAGGTGAGAGAAAATATTAAATTTTAGTTTAAAAAGTATTCTCTGGCCTTAGGAAGTACACAGAGTCTATATTTCATACTTTGTAAATATTTGTTTGTCAAAGGAAATTCATCATTGAACAAGGATAGAGGTTTGGTTTGAACATCGCCCCCCCCCCCAACAAAAAGCAAGACAGCTTTAGTTCTTAGAGTGATTTACTTATACTTTGTCAATTGCTTCTCTGGAAATAATTCACAAGCCAGCTTTATTTATGAGCATGTGATTAAAAAAGAGCAGTTTTGTCTTTTTTAATTGTTTCAGTCCTGTCACTTTTCCTGAAACAAGTCATAGGACTTATTATCCACGAGAAAATACTGCACATATATCAAATAGTAACATGGCTTTTAGAAGTAGTCATCTGTTACTGTCAGAGATTCGTTTAATTTTGACGCTTTTTAATTAAAATGCAAGATTCTATATACATGCCTGCCTAAATTACCCCTTTCTGAAATATCTGAATTTCATAAAAAAAAGTTAAATGCTAATATAGCCATTTTTAATACTTACAACTTGGTTCTGGAGATTTGGAAAAAAGTAAACAAAGGAATTACCAGCCAATTAAGCGAACAAGGAAGTCACCCTGTATTGAACTAGATAAGGAAAATCTAATATTCAAATACTCTGAATGAAGAGACCATTTTTTTTCCCTTTGAGATGAGTATCTACCAGAATCAAAAACAGCATCTTAATCTTCAGCCAGTGTTGCCTGTGTATTCCAGCAGAAACTGGGGCTAACACGTCTAGATTGACTGGGCCCCTAAGTGGCCAGTCATTTAACCCCTGTTGATTCATCTATAAATTTGGGATAATGCTGCACAGGCCAGAGTAAGGGTCAAATGACCTAAAGACTGGGAAGGCGATTTGAAAGTTGGGGAACAGTACCATAATGCAAAGGAGCCTGTCCGGAAGATGGAATTTCTTAAAGAGACAACCCCAAATGCCCAGAATACTATCAGAAACATCACGATGGGCCCTTCCTGGTGGCACAACAGGTTCAAATGCAGCACTGTGAAGCTCTCCTCAGCCACTGCAGCAGGAGTTCCATCCCTAGCCAGGGAGCTGACCCACATGGCCCGGCAGACATCTCCGGTCTTGCCCACTGCTCCCCTCAGCAGTGTACATCGTTAGTCTGCCTGTTCTGCTCCCCACTCTGGTGAAGCCTCTCATCACCCCCCATACCTATGGCCTGTACCCCAGTTCTTGATACATAAATAAATCTTAAAAAAAAAAAGAAACAGCATGAAATGAATTCAGCACTCAATCTAACTTTTCATTTTTCGACTGCTGCTGTATGAGGGAAAAAGAGAAGTCTGAGAGCTTGTCTTCTTTCTTTAGCAATTTGTTAGAAGACCCTTTCCTCTCTTTTTTTTTTTCATTATATATTTAGAGAGGAAGTAAGTGGGTAAAATAAGACTTGGTGGGGGGTTGGGGAAGGGAGTAAGAAAAATCAGTCACCAGGAGCCTGAGATCAGAGTAAACTTCCCATCATCTGCTATCATACTTTGGGGATGAGGTTAAAATATAGATACAATTCACACACCTTAAAAGATATATTCCCATTCATACTGCCAGAGTGGAATCCTGGAGTAGAGGAAGAACAAATGACTATTTCTTTAAGGGGGAAAGATCCCTTAAAACCTGTTCAAGGGAACAGCTCATATGTGGCAGGAATTCTCTACGATTGACAGGAATTCATAAAAGGGGAAATGAAGGTGAAACAAATGTTACCAATTACTGATTTAGCAAGAGCTGAATCTTCTACTCTAACTCTAGTTTGTTTGTCAAGGCACTTGTTTGAAGATTAAAGGAAACTTGAATGCATAGAATTCTGATAACTCTTCCAGTATCCAAGAACATTTTTTTCATGGGCTGTACTAGACTAAGATTCTCTATTAACTACCACACCATAAGCATTGCTTTAAATGACTACGAGTTTGGCATATTTACAGAAGATTTGCATATATTCTTGCTTATCTATCAAACTTCTCATTCTTCCTTAAGTCAGGAAAAAATGGGGAGTGTTTGGAGGATGGATGAGGACAATATAAATATCTCAATACTGTAAACAGATTTCTCTACTAGGGGAACCCAAACATGAGCTTGATTATTAAGGAATTCACAATCTCTTGGGAGTGAGAGGAGGGATGATGATGCTCATAAATGACAAACACAATAGCAATAACTTGTGGATCCAGAATTAGGAAAATCGGGGAAAAAAGCAAAAAATTGACCTCTTGGGATTAGCAAACATTTCAATTAAGAGCTAACTAGGCTTAAACCACCAGATTTCGTGAATGTTTGTTAGTATTTGAAGAAAGCAAGCAAGTTTCTTAAGTCAACTATGTGAGCTAATCTTTGATATTAGTACATTAACAAAGGTGTATTTTTTTCATGGTAACCACTGCTCTGTAATGATATCTGATTATACTTTCTGGAAGTCAAAAATTGTACTGGGCCAATATTGGACTTTTTATCTCAGGAAGACAAACACACATTACATACTACTGTCTCCAAATCACATGCTTAAGTTATTATCAAGACTATTGCATAGGAATCTACATTCTCACAGCTTGACCTACTTTCATCCCTTAGAAGCCAGAGAGAAGTGGAAGCTTCTTCTCACATGAGGGATAGAGAAGGAAAAATTTGTTAACACCTATACTTTTGAATATCTTCCTTTAAAAGTAGGATTAAATTTGGAGCAGGAACAAGCAAGCATGGTGAAGAGGGTATTCATCAGAATGGGAACGGAAGCTAAGGAGACCATGTTTCAATAGTTCAGTTAAGAGTGAATGAAGGCCTGAATGAAGAAAGCAGTGCTGGTGTAAAGGTTGAATTCAAGGTTTGTTATGGGATAGAATCAATGCCACATTTCGAAGGCTGCAGGAAAGGAGGACTGTATTTTTTTTTATATGGTATCATCAGTTAGGGATCCATATGTGTGCACTACTACTATGTAAGTATCCTTTACATTGTTCCATAAAGGCTTTAGGGAAACTTATAAGAATATATAAATTTGATAAATACATTTCAGTTTTAAGGTAACATAAAAATAAAACATTAAGAAGGAAGGAAAAGTTAGATCACACAATTGAACATGAGAAGGCTCACTAAAGTCAATTAAAATTACTAACATTTAGAATGAAAAAGACAAACAATACAAAAATGTTGGAAAGGATGTGGAGCAACTAGAATGCTCACACTTTGCTAATAGGAATGTAAAATAGCCACATCGTAAAGTGGCAAAACGCACAAATGATGAATAGGGGCATACACTTTGATCTAGAAATTGCATTCCTTGATAGACTTCCAAAAGTGATGCATGCATATTATTAACCCAGTGATCCACTTTAGAACGATCACAGCATTATCCTTTGCACCAAATATTCACCAACAGTAGATGAGAAATCCAGGTGGAATATTATACACACATTGGAATATTTACACGGAGGAATATTATACAGCAACGAGAGTGGACAACTTCATACAACTGTATGGGTGAATCAGAGTTTTAGCAAGTCAGACAGAAGAGAGTACATATGGTATGATTTCATTTATATAAAGCACAAAACTGGGACAGATCAATTTATGGTGTTCAAACAAGATAGCAGTTATCGTTGGTAGGGGGTAATGGTTGGAATGGGGCCCAAGGGAACTCCTGGGGACTGGTACTCTGTTTCCTGATCTATATACTAGTTATATGGGTATTTTCAGATTGTGAAAAATCCATTGTGCTGTACATTTAAGATTAAAACTTTTCTGTATGTCAAATATATTTCAATGACATTTTTTAAAGGGGGTATAATTTGGCTGTGTGCTTTCTGGATGCCAAAGCAAAAGAAAAATTATTAAGAGGAATTTGACTGATTTCACTATTTGGATTACTGATGAGGGGGAAATAACCTAATTCTTTACATGCAACAAAGCAAAATCTAAATTCTGTGCTTAGATCAGAATGAAATGACTATACAACTTTTCAGATGGGACACACTGTATGACGTCAATTTTCAGCAAATTACCTGCAGTAGATGTCTTTACAGTGCCCTCAACATAAGCTGGGTATGATACATCTCAGTTGAAGCAAATTTATGGGGACCACAGCAAGATGATCCAAGAAAGCAGCTTTCTGACTGCCAGGCTTGGGGTGGAGGTAAAACATAATTCAGTTTTCTTCCAAAGTGCATGTCATGAACCACTAAGAGGTCATGAGATTTATATAGTGGATTCATCACTAATACTGTTTTTAATGAAATAGAGTAGGAAATGAGTGAATTATACAGTAAGGGTAAGTAATATTTGTGAGACTCTTTTCCATCAAAGAAAGCTTATAGATAGAGATATGTGTGTGTGTGTGTGTGTGTGTGCGTGCGCGCGTGCACGCGCGCATGCGTACTTGCTCTTGGATGAGCTAAAATGTAAATTTTAGTGCAAATCGGTCAAAAATTATGACCACCAAGGATCTGTATTGCATGAAGAAACAGAGAGTGTGGAAATTTCGCTCAAATATAAATTCTCTAGATTAGGATCTGAAGTAAATTGGGGGCAGGAAGTTCGCAGGTAAAGGCTGGAGCATTATGAGAGACTGGAGGGGGGTTCAAAAACCCAAGAGGGAGAGCAAATTGGGGCGCTGTTCATCACATTCTGAAGTTCAGGTCACATGAGGTGCTAGTGGAGCTGAGAAAATGCTGCCAGTCTAGGCAGTGTCTTCTCTGCCAGCTGTTTGTTTGGGTGGTGGTTTGAGAATACACTTGGAAGCACTCAGGCTTTTCTTCTTATTCCAAATGGCATGGTGATATTGTCACAGTGCAGAAGGAAAAACATCAGTGCTGAAAGTACTGTCAGGAGGAGTAACAAGTAGCCCACAAGACTACACACAACTGTATGTTGCCTGTCTGAGCAATACACTTCAAAACATAAACTGAGAAATAATCCTTCTGCTCTCACCCTGCAGTGGGGCCCAATTTGATGCCCTTCCTAGCGTGCCCTTGTCTAGGCCAACAAAATGACAAGTGTGTAGCTCACAGGATAGTGACATTTTAAGGCTGAATGGTCTCTGTTCTACTTACTGTCTAGAAATTCATCCTATTAAGTGGTTGGGAAATTTATCTATGTAAGTATTTATAAAGACTGACAATGATTATGCTTTTAAAATAAAGAAAAAAAAATCCCAAATGACTACATGAACAATCAGCCTGTGAATATGGGGATGTGAAGCATATTAAGAATAAAATAACAACAGTTTTGAGAATAACATTCTTTTCAAAACAGTGGCCAGCTAGCAGAGTAACCAGAAAGGAAGTCATAAGCTTGCTTTCTTCGTATTTAATCAGAACAGCAATCATTAAACTCCCAGTGGTAATAAGTGGTTAATTAACTATATTTCTCATCAGTGTTTTTTATGTTTTAAAATAACTAGACTATGGATACTGTATTTCTATTATTGGCTACGAAGGTACAAACCAACTGTCTAGTTCAGTAATAGTTACTCACAAAGCAAGAGTTATCACAGGACATCTCATTTTGCCTGCACCTAAATTTAGAAATGTCTCAGTCTACAAATGTACCTATAATAATGTTCCCCCAATACCCTGGGGTACACTCTACATCACTCCCAGCTCTAGCCCCCTCCATACCCTACAGGACTTGGAGTGTGACTGTTTCTCCTCCCATCAGAAGGCCACCTTTCCCCACTCCTTGTATCTGGAATGACCCTGTGACATGATTCACTTTGGCCAATAGACAAGACCAAGCATGACACAAGCAGAAACTTGACACATTTTCATGCAAGGCAGTCAGATGAATGACAAGACCCTAGACCGATAAGCACGTGTTCCCAAAGACCTAACCTGTCACCCTACACACAGGCCATAACACTTCTCAGCCACCAGCTGACCACAGATACTCGGGCAGGCCGAGCAAAGAATAGTAGCTGCTCCAGACCCCCACGATGGTCCATTCCAGCCATGAAATAGAAAGCTAAACAGGAGTTATGTTAAGACATCTAATAGGCCTGTTTTTATCCTCCTACCAAAGTTTTATTTTATATTTTAAAAGAACAATAGAAAAGAAAATGCAAGAGATACTATCTGTGGCCGAAAAGCCTGACTTACTCTCAAATGGGGACTATCCACATACCAAAAAGTGCTCTGCAATTAGAAAGGAACAAGCGAGTGATTTTCAAACTTCTGATACTGAAAGTCATTCTGAGCACTGAATCAGAAAACAAAGCACATAACAATATGTAGTTTCACTTATATGAAAATCTAGAAAATACAAACTAATTGATAGTGACAGGAAGTGGGTCCGTGGTTGTGTGGGCCAGCCAAGAGGACACACGCCCTGCAGAGTTGCACAGGGAGCGCGAATGTTGTGCCTGTGTGCTGTGATGGTAAGAGTGATTTCATGGACACACATCTGTGAAACATCAGTAAATTGTAGAGTTTAAATGGATGCAATTTATGGTGTATAAATTAGCCTTTAATAAAACGTTGATTTTAGGTTTTCGAAAGAGGCGTTTGCCCCACAATCAAATTTAACGTTGAAAAATGTATACAATGGGACAGAAAATGAGGTGCATTACACAGGATGTTTATACAAATATAGGACAGATTCAGGTCACGCTGTCAGTCCCTTCTGATTAATTCCAAAAATATCAAAACATTAGATTCAGAAATGACCTTAAAGGTTAATGAATTACATCCTTTCTTCCAATACGGAAATTGCCTTTAGGGGTGAAACACTCATTCCAGCTTTGAATATCTACTGTACAGGCAGCTAACTGCTTTCCAAGATGGCAAATTCTGTTTTTTTTGGAAGCTCAATGATAAGATTTTCTTTAATATTTAGTTGAAATTTGCTTTTTCTTTTTGTAGCTGCTACATACTTAGCTGACGCTGTGCTCAAGGCTAAATAGGAAAGAAGAAAAAAAGGAAAAAGAAGCAAAAAACCCAACAACCATAATGCTTCAGATATTTTAGCTCCCTTGTTACATTCTCTATGATGCCACTGCTTTGTAAGCTGAGGCCAAGTACCTGCATTTAAACACAAACACACACACCCCTACAGCTTTAGCTACTTTGGCAACACTTTGAGAAACAAAATCACATTTAAAATGCAATATTCAAGGGAGGACCATGGGTGCTTTGGAGGTGGGTGTGGTGTGGTGACAGATAAGCGAAAGGTGTGATTCTGTACCTTTAAATCATGAATGATGATGTAAATCATGAATGATGATGTAAACCAACATCACCTCAATTAAAAAAAAAAAGTGATATTAAGAACCTAGTACCAAGGCTGCTTGTATCCCCGTCTTTGCCACCCACAACTGTTCAACATTTTAGTTTTATAAATGGCATATTATACTTTTTGTTCACAGTGAACCTGTGGATTACTAAAACCATTATCTGATATTAATTAACATCCCTTCCCTTCCCTCATGTTTTTAAATTGATTACTTGACTCTAAATGTGAGATTTATGTTTCATCTAAATTTGGCTTCACATTACATTTTGCAATAAAAACTCATCTTTCTAACGGATTTAAATCTATTAGGCTTTTGATATAGCCAACCTATAAAGTACTAACAACTTGTCAATTTCAAATTTATCCTAAGCATAGCTGTTTTCTACAATCATTCCATTGACATTGAGTATCTTTTGTGCACACATTTCCATTAGGTAGTAAAGAGCCCCAAATGGACTGAGTGGTGCTTAGCATTCAGAGACCAAAGCAGAAAACAATTTTATCAACAATCATATTTTAGTCAGAGAAGTGCTGGTGGGAAAGCTGTGCTCATTGAATACAGTCAATGAAGGGTTCACAGTGGTGGTGATGCCTGCGCATAATTAGTCAATTAAGGTTAGAAGGTCAATCAGGTAGAAAAGTTGAGGTGAGGTGGAGACTTGATTGAAAAAGCAGCAGCGTGTGCATAGGCCTAGATGTTTGAAATACAGGGCCAAGGACAGCGATTAATGCTCGTCGCTCCTCATGTATCAATTGCTTTTCTCTGGGTGTCTTTGTCAGCTGCAGATTTATCCTATGACCTAACCCACAGTTCTGGCTCCCAAGACTGTCAGAGGAGTACTTGAAGTCCTCAGATACACTGTCCAATACAGTCCTGTCATCATATATGGAGTAGGCTTAACAAAAATGCAAGCACGGTGAATTTGGCTCGACACACTTTGAGGCTATGATGCTGACTCCCACCAGCAAATTTTCAAGTGCTCATTATTAATCACTTCGATTTCATTTTCTAGGATTTACTGCTCAGTGCCATCAAGCTTATTGATTTCTAATTTAAAAAATTCATCTTCTTATTTTTTTAAGTATCAGAAGAGTGCTTTCCTACATCCTGTCTGACTTCAGTTTTCTTTCCCATGCTTTCTCTTAACCTACCAGTGGCAGTTTTTCCCCCGGGAGGAGGAGTCAAGTTTGAAATGTGATTAGGTGAGAAAAGTGTGTGTGGAGAGGAGCCGAGCCACCAAACAGAGGCCACACACTGGAATCACAGGGCAGCGCTTCTAACAAGTTACATCTGGCCTCTGGATTGATTTTATTTTGCAATAAAGATTATGAATTGAGAGATTATCTGTAAGTCTAGAAAATAATACTGTTCCCATGACACTTGAGTAGAATTCTGGATGGACTTCTGCCACTTAAAAAGTCAGGATACCTTCCCAAGAAGCAAATGCTTTCAATCACTTAGATAGTATTAAGATGTTCCTTATTTATCAGTGGCCCTCTATGACCTTCAGTAAATACGTGGTTCTCTATTCCTTTTATTTTTTTTTAATTCATTTTATTGAGGTGTTATTGTTTAACGTGTGATTCAGAGATATAGTCACATATTTGAATATAAGTTACCAGCCACTCCCACCATCATGGTACCCATAGTCCTCTGCTGTAGCAAAAATCCTTTGTGTTCCATACAACTGACAAGGTTCTCTATTTTTAACTTGTAAGTCATGGCAATGGTAGTGGAGGGGTAAGGATGTCAGAAGAGATGTTTCCAGGCTCTTTGGTAGTTGTTTAGTGAGTAAACAAGACAACACTCTTAGCATCTTTCAGTCACAGAGCAGAATTAATGTTTACATTGCTGAAAGTACATTCTATATCACCCTATACCTCCTATGTCACCCTCAGGCCTCATATTTCAGCTGATTTTAACTAGCGGTAAATAAGTGGGTATATATTTAATTGCAAGTAAATGTAAAAACAAGTATGTAAAACAGACTTTGATCGAAAGTTCATTTTAAAAATGTGACTGTAGAACTCGACAGTGAATCTACACTGGGGGGAAGGGGGAAGAGGAGCTGGTCTACTCATTGCCTCTACTTTTTTACCCTTTGTTGACATCACTTGTATTGAAAGATTCTGAATGCCAGAGATGAACATCTTACTGAAGAAATATCTTAGTGCCTGGCAAATTGAAATGTGTTACTTAAGACTAATAAACTTGAGTTTTGATGAAGAGAAAACAGATGGTTTAAAAAAAAAGTCCATTATTTATCTGCAGTTAAATCTAACATTTTTTTTTTTTTTTTGGTAAAACAGTTATCACCAAAGCTCTATTTATGTTACTTATTCCTAAACCTTGTTGCAAAGTGTCAGTACTTTCTAATCTATAATCAAGGGAATTTTTGTGTCAGGAAGAAAACATCTCATCTTTGTAAAGGACAGTTAGAGGAGAGGTAGGGAAAAATAAGAAAGACCATGCATGAGGACTGAGTGAGGGTGTGAACTGAATGGATTTCAACCATTATTCTCAATGATTATTGATATCATTTGTTAAATCATTGAAGTAATAACCCGAAAAGCCTGTTTTTAAAAAAAAAACTGATCTTATTTTTTATTGATCTAACACTGACCTATGACACTGTCTGATTCAGAGGTACAGGATCACAGCCATCAGGTGTTTGTTGCCACATCCACCACCACCAACGCACCACAGCCCTAAACCACAGCCCACTATTCCTCCTTCCCTGTGTGCTCTGTTCCTCTCCCTGCTCTGGTAGCTTCAATTTTACACTCAGATTTCTCGGGGCTGTTTTTGGTTTGCATTTATCTTACTAAAAGGGTGTTTCTGAATCAAGTAGACTCTGAATTTCAATTTTAGAATACTTCCAAATTTAACAATAATGTGCATTATTCTGAAGACAAAGGCAGATATAAATCATATCCATAAATGATTTTGACAACACTGACCCACCAGTTTTTCTTCTTAAATTTCACTCCTTTCTGCATGAGTCTTTCAACTCATGGTTTTAAACCTCTATAACTTAGAGGAACTTGACCAAACTTTTATTGGAATGAATTTGGTCAAGCTATAGGTGACATTTCTTAGTGAAGGTGCTAACAGAAGTTAACTAGGTTGTGTGTACAATTTCACTTTTTACATGAAAATAAACAGGAGGGCAACTGAAATTCAGCACCAAAAACCAAAGTCCTTCATATAGATGAAAGTAGTTATGTTTTCACAGATAGGGTTTATAGATTTATGTGGTTTCTCAGCCTGGCAAATTTAAGTCTAGGATACAAGCTTAGATATTAGAGTGTCTGATGGCTGAAACCAGCCCAAAATGTGGCAAAGCCGACTAGCCCCCAAAGAACTCAGTGATATCTGAAGGGCAGAAGATTTCAATTTTAGGTTAGCTCTCTCTCTCTGTCTGAAAACAGCAATTATAAAAGTTTGGTATGTTCATAAACACTCACAATTTGGTCTTAACTGCTCTTGTCTGGTTGGGCTACTTTCCTCTTAGTCACCATTTACACTGTACTGGATTCTATCCTATGAGAGTTATGCCAAGGACCATAAGCATTATGTTGAAAATTATAAAACACAGACTAATTTTTATGAAGGGTTTTATGGAATGAGTGAAGAAAGAAAGAAAACAAAAATAAAAAGCAAATAAAGGAAACACCGGTTTTGATCCATCTAGAAATGGGAATTATCAACACACCCTAACACCTTCCTCCCCAACATAATAGCTAGCCGAAAGATGAACACCTGTGTCGGTATTCCATAGGGGAGAAACGTGATATATGGAAACATGACTAACAATATTTTTGCTCCAAGCCAGGTATTTTATTGACAGTTCCCAGCAAAGATCTGCATCTGAAGGAAGAATAAAGAGAAGGAAAGTCACTCAAGACAAAGAATCTCTGGTGATAAGTTGCTGAGAACGAAAACTGAATTTGTGTTGTTCCAGAGGCTGAATCTCAGCCTCGAAATTGAATATATGTTGAACCATAGCAGACTCAATTTGGCCACATTCCTTTGCGCTCACGGTCATGGTGAGTTGTGAGAAAGGAAATGTAAACTTCTTCTAGAACTGTTCTTACCCCTCCAAGTTCCCTTTAAGATAATGTTAATGGTTCCCACTACTCATATATATGTGTATCTACACACACTCACACTCAAACACACACTCTTCTCTCGTTTCATATCACTCTTCTATCCATCTTATACCTTGTTCTGGAACAAACTAGTGCTTTGCATCGACAGTCATTTATCACACATTGTGTAGACCGAGGTTTTAGATATGAAGCCATTCAGTCTGTCAATCTATGTAGGAAGCACCCTCAATGTCTTTAAAATGCTATTCTGAAGCATTTAAAGAGGCCATCTGCAATAAGAATGATCATTAGATGATGATAAACAGTACTGGGTCACAGATGGAGAAAGTTATAGTATCTGAGAGCCATTTTCATGTTAATGTTATAGATTACATATTAAAGAAATGTGCCAATAATGAAGCAAAAAACAAAGAGGGCCATTGGAGAAGAACAGTTATGCTATTGAAAGCAATGATATAATAAGCAAAATGGCCTCAGGCCATCTGCCTCTAAAGCTTACCATATTTAGGCTGTTAGACCATTCCATTGTCGTAGAGGTGCTATTCTGAGATAACAAGGAAGGGAGTGGGCAGAGCTAATATCAATTAACCTATTGTCCATAAAAAATTTATTATAAACTGCCCCTCCCCTCAAAAAAATCGAATGTTCCTAGGGTATCCCAGTGGGATAACATATACTTCTCCTTTAGGGTTGACCCTTTGGCTTCGATCTATTTAATGTACTTGGTCTTTTACTAGTGTGTGAAGAGAGAAAAAATTCAGATGGTTCTTTCAATCTTAGGATCATAGTTCTACATGAAATATCTAGGGGTGGAGATAAGGATAACCGACACTGCAGTTCAAGAATCACAATGATATATAAACCAAAAATGTAAAAAAAGGGGCAAAATCTTAGTTTCTACCTTTCTTATTAATGGTTACCACATGCATAACAAGTTGAAGGGCTTTAACGTTTCACATTTGGGACTCTTTAATGTTTCCTATTCTTATGCACATCACAACTCTGAAGAGGCTAGCAAAGAAGCATAAACTGAGAGGCTCACAGTCTTAAAATGAGGCTTTTTGGTATTGATTTTTATTAATGCTCTCCTCTAAAATGGCTTTTTGTCTTTTTTTTTTTAAAGATTATGTTTATTTTTTTATGCTTACAAGTGCTGGGGTGTAGGCCAGAGGCAGGAAGGGAGGTGAAAGGATTTATGAGAGACAGAGTGGGGAACAGAACAGGCAGATCTACTGAAATACACTGCCTAGGGGAGCAGCAGATGAGCCAGGAGAGGTCTGCTGCTCCATGTGGGTCAGCTCACAGGCCAGGGAACAAACCTGTGCTGCAGTGGCTGCTGATAGCTTTATAGTGCTGAGACTTAACCCCTTGGGCTACCAGGGAGGCCTCATTTTAGTCTTTTGGGCTTCCAAAATTAAAAAAATGTAATCTTTCGGTTTGGCAATCTGGATCTTATAAGGAGACAAAGAGGGAAGGAACACAAAGTTTAGGATTCAGGGAAGTAATAAACTCCAGCTGACAAATCATGGGCCCAGTTATGTCAAAGTAAATAAATGATCAAAAATAATCTTATTAAAAAACAAAATCTTATTGGGTCCCTGGAAAATAAATTTAGGTAAAACTAGTGAAATGAAAACAGGAAGCACATTAAAATTCAGAACCTGATTGATTATGTATTAGCCAGATCAAAGCCTCTGGGTGATAATGAGGCCCTGAATGGGGATTACCACCTGTCCTGATCAACTAGCAGCTGGACCTACCAAGAACAGCTGGACAAGAACATTTATATAAAATTAGCCTTTAGAAGCAGAAGCTAAGTTTTTTCACCTGCTTCTCACTCTGCATCTTTATCACTCATGCCAGAAGTAAAAAGCTTTTTATATTTTGATGCTGTTTTTGCCTCAGGGAAAACACAGCTTTGAACACCAATATTCACAGTAGCTTGCTACCTAGTAACAGAGGTTGCCTTCTAGACCTGAGAAGCTAAGATGTCAGAGGCACTTGGGTTTTCTTGTCACTGGCTCATCCTGCACTCTTATATTTAAGCCACTGTAAAACCTTTCCAAAGCAAGTAGAAGCAAACATTCTAAAAAAAAAATAGAAATAGAAGTCTTGTGTCCCTATCTGCCTACTCAGCTAGCAGCTTGTCATAGGAGGCTATTTAAAGTGACAACAGATCTGCGCACCTGGAAAATTTATCAAGTGATTTTGATTCAAGATGGTAGGTTAAAAAAAAATTAGGGGCCTGCTACTCTTTATTTGGTGCTCTCAATTGTGTTAAAGTCAGCAACCCACGTTGAGAATGATCCTGGAACAAATGTTGGGGAAAATAAAAAATAATCAACCACCTGGCTGTCAAAAGTATGGTCCACAGGCCAGCGCATCCCTTGAGAACCACAGGAAATGTGGGTTCTCAGCTTTCCCTCTAGACTCACTGAGTCCCAATCTGGATTTTAACAGGATCCTCAGATGATCTGATGCACATCAAAGTGTGGGAAACGATGTTTCTTTGTGTTTAATCAGAACTGCTCTATTAAATGTATACTGGAATGTTTTTATTTGAATGTGGTATGTCGGCACAAACCTGAGCCCAGGGAGACTGCTTGTAAAATAACAAATACTTAGGGTATGTCTACTCTGTGTAAGCGCGGCCCATGCCGAGTGCACAGAAAGAGGAGTTTCAGCCTGAGTGTTGTAGGAAGGTGTCACGAGGTGAGGGCATCTGTACATCTGCATAATGGAACAGCTTCCCCCCCCCCTTAGACTCTAATCTGACAGTTTCTCTGCCAAAAAGAACCGAGGGTAGAATCCTTCCACACAACAATGCAAGCAAGGTACAATACAGAAGAATGAAAGGAGGGAGGGGAGGCGGGAGGCAGAAGAAAGAGAATGAACATTCTAAGTGGCAAGTAGTCGTGGCAGCAAGAACTTAGTATAACATGTCGAAAGTAGCACACTTAACCAGTGGATAAAGAAAGCGCATTTCAGATAGGCACTTGGAGAAACTGTAGACAGAGACACCAAGAATTCTAGTCACTGAGCATTAAACGCTATGACAGAAGACAGCAACATATGTGGCCGAGGACTGGAATAAAACATAATGAAAAGAAGCCATGAAAATGATACTGGGCACAAGTATAATGCACCGCAGGGTCAGAATAAAGCCTTTTGTGATTTGTCCAGTTCCTACTTAGGATGTGTGCTGCATACAGAAAAGCGGGAATGTATATTCCTGTTTGCTTTCCTACTTATATTTCTATTTAGTATTTTTTTTTTTTACTTATGTACTTAATTATAGAATCAGATTCAATGACGTGTGTAGCAAATCAGTCTCTCTGATATCTTACCATCTCCACTATAAGACTCCTTCGAATACTCCAATCAAAAACACTAAGGATTTTTCCTAACTGAGAAACATCTGAGCAGGCAAGTCAGGTTTCTTGATAACTAGTGCCAGGATTCTAGTGTTACGAAAGATCAGTAAACAGTCTTCCCAGCCAAATGACTAAGGGTCACAACTTTACCTTGGACTGAAGGGTGAGAAAAGGGCTGCTTCAGAGCATTAAGAGTACTGCAGAAGAGGAAGAAAAGAAAAAAATGTAAAGCAACAAGGTTTAAGAGGCAATGGAACAGTTAAGATGTTCTGTAACAAGGAACAGACAACCGGGAGCATACACGTATTTGTCTCCCCTCTTTAAATAGAAAATTCAACATACCTACATAAGCCCTTCACTAGTTATATCCCCTTAGGTATCACCTACTTAGGGGAGATTAGATCATTTGGTATCTTTAATCTTTTTCAAAGTCCTGAAATGTAGGTGCATCCAGGAATAAGAAAGCTCTTCCTTCTAATAGTTACTTGCAAGATAAAGCTGGCCAACTGTTGAGTGAGGTTTGTGTCAGTTAAAGGAGTAATGTGGGTAGGTTGCCAACAACTTATCAGATAACCCAGTAGAATCCCATTAAGATAACGGTTATACCCTTGAATCAAAGACTCACACAGCCATAGAGGTGGCTTTTGTCTAGAAAGAACAAAGAAACTGAACAATATCCTCAGTTGTTTGTCACAGAGACATTAAGACAAACCAAGAGATTTTACGTGTGCTTTACTCATTTTTTTTTTCTAGAAGCAACAGGGGATTTTATTGGTTAGACTCTTATTCAAACTGATAGCTGCCAATTCTAGAGGGGAGAGTTCTACCAGAATATACAGATTAATTGTTCAGTTAGTTTAAAAAACATCTAAAATAAAGCAATAGCAAAATCTAATTTTTAGGGTTTTTATTATATATTTGCATTATAATTACTACTAACATTCTCTATGTTTTCTTAATTTCATGAAAATTTAACATTCTGATATGCAATTATAATAAAGTACTTAAAATTGACAAGATCCAGTTGTGTTTATTTTCATAGCTCTGAATGGAGAATGATTCAAACTTTTATTAGTTCTGTATGGAATTTAAAAATATTAAATAGAACATTTAAAGTTGTGCTTTAGCACATGAAAAGTGGGATCCTGTGATTTATGAATCATATCCAGTGTTGTAATCCGATACTATCTGAGTAAATATGTGCGAGAGTATATCTGTGTATGCACACACATGTATACATGTACACACATCTATGCATGTATATACTCACACATATATATGAGAGGGTGTTTCATTTCTTAATTTGCATAACAGAGCAATTTTTTAGAAGATGAACAGGACATAGGAATGTGTGAAGGTTTGAGGGCCTGGTCCAATTCTGCTCAGCTGTCTCTTCTACAGAGCTTTGGAATGTCTTATATGGAATACATAGAGATAATTCTAGATTCAAAGTTAGAAAGTGCTGCTTTGAACACAGGCCCTGACACTGTAAGGTGTCAGCAAAAAAACAAAACATCATGCCTATGGTACAAATGTTATTCTCTCCAGAATTCCTATGTTGCATCATAGCCCTCACAGGTGGTGATGTTAGGAGTGGGGCCATTTGAGAGGTGTTCAGATCATGAGAGGGGGCTCTCATGAAGGGGGATTCTTGTTCTTAGAAAACATACCCCAAAGAGTTCCACAGTCCCTCCCTCTTTGAGAACACAGTCAAAATCTGCTACCTGAAGGAGAATCCTAACTCAACCATGCCGGCACTCTAACCCTGGACTTTCAGCTCTGAGAACTATGAATTACTACATTTCCCTTGCGTCTAAGTTACCCAACCTGTGATATTTTGTGATAGCAATTCCAAAAGTTTAACACCACACACCGTCTCTTTTAATATCAATATTACTGACTGTAAAATAAGAACAGTGCAACCTATCCTGCAAGTATGCTCTTGAGGTTAAGTAAGGTAACATATATAATGTGCTTTATAGACTAGAAAAGTAATGCCATTTTTATTATATATTTTAGTATTTATTTAATATATATTTTAGCTCAGTGTACTATACAACTTAACTGTTATGGATCAATTACAGTCACTTAGAATATCTTATATGTAATAAATTTAATTATTTCTGTTTTATTCCAATTTCTTAATTTTTCCTGGAAAAATAGGAAGATTTCCCTAGATAAACAGGTAATGTTTTTGGTAGCAGTGCTAGTAATGACATGAGACCCAAATGAAAAAATAGATAGCTCAAAAATTACCTTAGGCACATACTTATTCTCAGAATATACGAACTGTTGTACATCAAATAAAAACAATTTGGAGATGGTTTATTTGTTCAAAGCTCTTAAATTTTTAGTGTGCTATTTTAAACACATGCACATGTTATTGGACTACAAGGACAATCGTCTTTATACATCTTTGTAGTCTCCATCTGTCTACTATAGTGGCTATAAATACTTGAACAAAAAATACACTTAGAAAGGTGTTCCTATGATTTTTTTTTTTTGGATATGATACCCATGTTATAAGCACCTCATCTATATGATCTGAATAAAATGTAATCTGAATTCCCTAGAAATATTAAAAGGAATCTGAGACTCCTTCCTCGTGTAAAACCTTAAAACATAACTAGGCAAAAGAAAAAAAAAAACCATAAACTAAACAAACAAAAGCAACCTAAATTTAGAGTACCAGCTTTACTTTAGGGAAGGTAGACTATGAACTCGACAACAGTTAAACTTGAGTGAGGACAGGTTAATTCCAATTAGGCCTTTAAAATGTCAAAAAGATACTAAGTTTCTCAGAAAAAAAAATAGGTTGAGGGAAAAAGTACAAAAATCTAAGAGTACATGAAGATATTCTAGCTGTTCACAGACTTGGGTGTTTTAAAATGTAAACTTAAAAAATGGTATTTATCTGTAAATGACAAACTAACAATCCATACTCGGGTGTGAGTTTAAATCATCAATCAAGATGAGTTTAAATCATCATCAATGTCAAACATAAGTGGATTGCGTATCAAAACTGTAATACATTTGTGCTATTGTAGTTTTCATTCCTTTGGAGTAAAAGTTGCAAACCTGCATTCTTTGGGCTAAATTTGGCATGTACACATGTTTTGTATAGCCCACAGTTTTTTTTTTTTTAATTACTCAACATCTAAAGTATTTTTTTTTTAAAAGAGAAATCTGAATTTCCTCCCTCTCATTTAAAGGGAACAGATCTGGACATACTTGGCTCACATTCTTACATGGTAGTCATCAACTAGAATTGGGAGCCGTGACTGATAAATGGGCATGCACTCTGCAGTCCCCACCAGATCTAACAACCTCACACCTGGAGCGCCCACCTTATTTACTTTAGCAGGTCAGGCTTTAATGGCATTTAAATTTACAACCTTGGGTTCAGAGCAGCATGGCTTGAATATAGCAATCTTAGAAGTATCTTAGTCTTTTTTAAGCCAACTAAAGCTGATATATGAGGAAATAGAAAACTGGAATAGCTCTATGATACTTAAGAAATGGACTCCATAATTATAGATGGAAAACTCCAGGACCAGATTATGTCACTGGAAGAAATACCAATTTTACATCAATTCTTCCAGGGACTAGAAGAGACAATACTTTATTTCCTTTTATGAAACCAGAATCATCCTTATACCAAAGCTTAACATGAATTACAGATGAAACACTAGTGAACATAAATACAATAATACTAAACAAAATACTAGCAAATCAAACCCAAAAGTGAGTATTTAGAATCTGAGATCACAACCACATTGGAATCATTTAAAAAATGGAAGCGGTGTTAGAACAACTGGCTCTCGATTTTGTTAAAAACAAAGTTCAATTCTTATCTTCTGTGGCACACACAAAAAAATTGGAATTAAAATGCAGCTTAAATGTGTGAGAGAAAAACAAAATAGTTTTTAGAGGACAAGATATGAGACAGTATCTATGATCTTAGGTCACGCAAAGATTTCCTAAATAGGAGTCAACTATAAAGAAAAATGTATATATTGGGCTGCATTAAAATTAAGATTTTCTGGGCCCTCCCTGGTGGCGCAGAGGGTTAAAGCACAGCACTGAGAATCTAAAGCCGCTTCCGCATGAGTTCGATTCCCGCCTGCCCCGGAAGGGACCACATGGCGTGGCAG
>NW_004567128.1:15747941-15860265 GCF_000260355.1 Condylura cristata
TGCTTCCCACTCTGTCTCTGGTGAATCCTCTCACCGCCCACACCTCTGGCCTGTACCTCAGTTCTGTATGCATAAATAAATCTCTAAAAAAAGAATGGCAATATTCAGAACTGCTGAGATTTGAAGCAGTCAAAACTTTCAATATACCGCTAGTGGGAGTGTAGAAGCAATATGGAAAAGTAGATGTATGCACTAAAACTTAACATAAGCATATCCTTTACTTAGGAAATTTCACAGAAATATAACCAACATAACTATATGCATTTGTGCACCAAAAGACACACAGAAGAATGTCCACTGGAGTCTTATTTATAATGTGTTCAAAGTAGAGATGACCAATATGTCCACCACAGAATGAATTATGATTTATTTTATAATGGAATATCAATAGCAATGAAGGATAGCTACAGGCAACAACATGGATTAATCTTAAACACAATGTTGCACCGCATACACAAGTTGCTATATTGTATGATTCCATTTCAAAAAACAGGAAAACTGGATCACGGTATTAAAAGAGCAGGGTATTGGTTCTCTTTAGGATTATAGGGAAACTTATTTTGAAAATGCCCTTGAAAAGAATGCATTCAACAGTAAACATAATGAAATGGTGATGCCTAATGAGGTGCTGTTGTTTCATTTAGGAAAAAAATGCACTATATTTTCTGAGCCATTTATGGAGCTAAGATACTTTTCCGTGGTGTTAAGGCTTAGGTTAAAATGACAGTGTTACAGCCTCAACTGCTGGCTGTTTTCCATAGCCTGGTTATACACTTGACTATGATATGGGGATCAAAAAGTTCCCCGTGTTTTAAGATGTCTGTAGGACAGAACTGTTCTGGGTGCACAGCAAGATACAGGGCAGCGTTAGGGGCGGCGTGGCAGTGTGGGGTAAATATCAAATGGCCACATCACTTAAGTCACTGTGTAAAACAGTTTTCATCCTCAAACAAATGGTTAAACAAGCAAGTTAAAGAAAGGCCAGCATATTTTCTAAAGCCTAGATGAAAGGTGGGGGATATTTGACCTGGGAGTGAAAGAGCGACATGATATAAAGGGTTTCCTTTGCGTTGCTTCCCAAGAGGAATAGATTAACAAGATGCACAAAGCAATGAGCCTTTGGTTTGGAGGAAAGCAACTTGGGCCCCGCCATTTTACTCCATGGCCAGTGAGTTCAGGTAAATCCTAAGTATCTGAGAGCCTGCTTTCACATCTGTAAAACTGAGCATGAGCCACGTATGCTATCAAACGGGCCACTGGATGTTGTAAGAATCACATGGGCTCACAGTTGTAAAAGATCTTTATAAAATGCTATTCAAACCCACAGGGCTGCTTGTAGTTTCCCTACAAGGAGGAAACCGCTCAGTGCTGCAGAAGGACCGCGGGAGCAGCTACATGCAACCTGGTTTTCTAGGCCAGTCAAGTCACCTTCACCAAAATTGCTTTCCCCTTTTGGACTTCTGCTTTCTTATCTGTAAGATGAAGAGGGAGGTTGCCTTGGATTATCTCTGAGATACTTTTTTCGTCTTCTAGATCATGATTTTATCTCTTCACACCTGAGTACACCCATTTCTGCAGTCTTATTAGCTGACTGTCCTTGTCAGACCGATGGCATAGAGTATGCTATCAGAGATAAGCTAAAGGACAAGGTTGCAGGCTGAGGGTACACCTAGGATCTTTGGAGGAAGAGACCTGACTTCTTGAATAATAGCAGGAAGTGACCATTGAAGAAAGGCAGGGATGATCTGATGAAGTGCCATACTAAACGGATTTCCTTAAAAGAACCCAAATGTAAAATTTCTGTCAGAGTGAGGTAATGTCGACTGGAGAATGCTGATCTAGGAAGTGATGGTAAGTGCCCAGTGTACATGTGCGTTTTAGTAAAGCATACGAGAAGTTGAGTAATCGTGTCTGAAAGAGATATTTTAAGTTTACGTGCAATATAATGTTAGGGTGTATGAACAGGTGTGGCATACTGGTGATACATGTGAAGATTTTGTAATGTTTTTAGGCTACTCTTAGGGAATAATATGCTAAAATAAATTAAGGCCTATCGACTAGCTAAAGAACGAAAGTTCTTAATTATGAATGCCTAGAGTAAACTTACAAGAGAAATTTAACAATGAGGATAAAAGATTCTCTTGTATTACCTAAGTCCTGAAAACTAAAGCCAAAGTACTAAGCACAGAGAAGTGTGTACTCTTATATGTGGGAAAAAAAAATCCCCAAGGTGACCTTTACAATGGGAGACAATTAAACGTTTGGTGGCTGACTAACTCTTCCATATGTCAATGAGGGTAAACCAACGATTGAAGATTAGAAAAAAGCTATAATGAAAAATCTTCCTGAGGTGTTTAACACTGAATATGGATTTATCCATGAAAAGATAGGAATTTCCTTTCCGAATCAGAATAGATTTTTGTTGATCTGGGATGACTGTAGTTTAGTGCTGCAATGGGAATAAATAGAATGCCCTACAACTGAACACTCCTTCAAGCCTTACTCTATCATCCATAAGTATGGCATCTAAAAATAAGACTGACAGCTTGAGAGCTATTGAAGTTACTGCAGAGAAGGCCCAACTTTTTAATTTTCAAAAAGCGAATGTTAACGTATTTTTTAATCCAATGGATGATAACTTCAGTAAAGACAATTTTGTCATAAAAAATTTTATGGAGACCTGCAGTATATTGAACAATTCCCCTGAGAATACTGTTTATGGCTCTCTTTACAATGGGGTAAGATACTGATTTCCAGCGCTGGCATCTTTCCAAATCACATCTAAAGGCAGACAAGCCGGTCCTGAAGTTACAAACTGCTTCTAAACGAAAGCATTACAGTTGAACAAATACCAGGGCTTGTAACTGAACTCCTTGTTCACACATATTTTACTCATATATTTCTGATGCTTACTCATAAATGATTTCATATCTCATTGAATGCACAGAACTTTCTTATTGTCACCAGCGTCCCTGGCTTTTGGTTATGCTCTAGGTTTTATACTCAACACTTAGATCGGTTCGGTTCTGAATTGGATTAAAGCCCTAAGGAATTAGAGGTTGGGCAGGACCTTTCTAAAGCACTAGTTGTTCTTAATCATGTGAGTTTCTATCACAGCACATAATGTGGCCTTTGTAGAATGAGCAAAGAAATTATCTCTTTTCTAATGTCTGTACTTCCTTTTTCAGAGCACATGAATAACTGTGTATAAAACATGGTCATGCAAAAATTCTAATGTGTTCACCTGAGAACTTGATAGAAAAACTGGAGCAAAGTTCCTGAAAACTCAAATTTATAATTACATATTCCATTTTGAACAGAACTAATTGTATCAGTTTCTACTCCATGACTCTCTTACCATTTCTCATACTAAGGGTCAACTAAGCCTTTTGTAGTGCTTTCCATCCCCCCCCCCAAAAAAAAAGGAAGAAAGAGTGAAAAAGAGCAGGTCGTATAGATGCAATTCAACAACCATGCCAGAGCAATAGGGCATGTGACTAGTGGGACGTGAGGAATCTTCTTTTTATGTGGTTTCTTTGGATAGCTACAGTATGATTTTTTAAAATTTATTTATGCGTACAGAATTGGGGTACAGGCCAGAGGTACAGGGCGTGAGAGGATTCATCAGAGACAGAGTGGGGAGCAGAACAGGCTGACTGACAAAGCACACTGCTGAGGGGAGTAGCGGGCGGGTCAGGAGAGGTCTGCCACGCCATGTGGATCTCCTCCTGGGCAGGTGGGGATCGAACTCATACTGAGGTGACTTTAGCTTCTTAGTGCTGTGCTTTAACCCGCTGCACCACCAGGGAGAACTCCAGTATGATATATTTTAATATAGATATAGGGGAAACACCAGAATATTCAAGAGCTAAAAGGTCGGGGTTAGTTCCACTGGGATTCTACTTTCTTTTTGGTTTTGTAACATCAGTGCCAATGAACTGCTAATTCCCATTTTTAAGAGAAAGAGGATAGTGCTGATACCACAAAATCAGAGGTAGTTTGATAGCAGTTAGTCATAGACTGATTAATGGCTCTGAGTTTTCTTTATTTAGTACATATTATGAATACAGACACTTGATTGTTTTATTCTACCTCTAGACAGTCATGGCAGATGGAATTTTTAATTTTTTGAGCACCATTTGATGACCAGGCATGAATTAGGCACAGATTGGGTAACAGCACTGGAAAAGTGGGAGATGCCTGTGTATACACACACACCCACCCCTTCGAGTTCCATGGCTCGGTTGCCCTGGAGCACACAGCGGGCTCTGTGGCTTCTGGTGGTTTCTGCCTTTCAGTAACCCAGCAACACTGGGTTAACAGCCACTGGCTGAATGGTTCAATCACTGTAAAAACCCATCCCCTGCAGGAGAGAACTGGTGATTGCACGGATGCATCCCTAACTAAAAGCCATGTCCTTAACTATACTTTGTTTTGTTAGTGCAGGCTAGCAGAGTCTTGTCTTAAGGCACCTCAGTGGAATGCACATTTTCTCGTCCTTACTTGTAATGGGAAGACAACTATGATTCATGCTGAGAAGTAAAAGGTACATGCATACCTGTCTACCTCCAAGCTTGGGGCAATACTTCTAGGTTTAAACTATAATATTTTCATATAATACATGAAAACAAAATGTCATCTGAGTTTCATAATTGCTTACTACTGGTATGATTTAAAAGCAGCTGGTAGGTTAATTTGGAGCACTTTTGATGAATTTTAGCTCAAAGAAAAAAAATGCTAGATTAACCACTGTTAAAGTTTGTCTGAATATTAGAATTCATGTAATTAACACACACACACAATAGTGTGCCACCATTGCTTGAGACTTGGCTAAGGTATCATTGGTCTCTATTTGACTCACTTTTTAATTCCATCTAGAGATGAATGAGAATAATCATTGATCTATATCCAAAAACAGTGTTCTGGGTTTTTTCCTACATGAGTTCACTAGAGAATCTACCAGCATAAATCTTCTCCCCAGGGATTAAATGCAAAAATCATGAATTCATATAATGTTTTTAGACTGAACCAAATATTTTCGTGAACACAGGTTCTTTCCATCTACGTAAAAATCGTACGGGTGAGCAGCAGGTTGGCAGTGAGTAAATGCTGCCACAGGTAGACACGTATAGCGGGACAAAGATCATGAAATTTAGCTAGTACACAGGGAAAATACAAATCTAAAAAGGAGACGATCCACATCGCAATTAAAAAAACTTATGGCCGTAGCGATTGGTACAGTAAGTACACATACTCACAAGAAACATAAATAACTACCAAGAGATTTTCAGCAGGCTTCGCCTTTGAAGATTTTTTTTTCCTTTTTTTGAAAACAAAACACAACAAAACACCTCCTGTTGCCCTGAATGCTAATGATGGAAGACTGTTGCTATGGTGACGCTAATTTCAACACTGTTGCCTGTGGACTTCACATGAACTCGCTGTTTTAACTTCGGCAAATGTCATTTACAAAATGAAAACCCATTAATGATTAGCGAGGGCACAATGTTCCACTTTAATTAGAATAATAAGGAACGCTGATGCACAAAGTACAGGTTTGTGAATCGCTACTGAGCCCACACTGTCAAAATTAATTACTACCAAGGAGGGTTTGCTTCTATTTTTTTAAAGGATGCTTTAGAATAGAACAGTTGTATTTTGACTTAAGAGGAATTTAAAACTCTCCTCTTTTTAATTTGAAGGTTGAAAAAAAAGAACATCTCCCAATAGTACACATGAAAACCAGCTGTTAAAACTGAGGGTCAGAGATTTCTAACTGACTAGGAACTGAGGAAAAATCAACTCACTGTTAGTTTAAGGAATGATGCAGGTAGTTGTTTAAATATTTAAAAGTTAATTAGTTGAGGAAAAAATGTTGCAAAGGACAAATGTCTTGATACTGGATGTATGTTGATTTGTGTGTTCACATCAGGAAATGCACCTCAAACACCTCAAAACAAGCAGAAATAGGCAAGAGTTACGAAACTGTTACACTCTCTCTGAGCAAATTTGGAGGCAAAAATCTAAAGACAGGAGAGGTACGTCCCATATTTAAATTTGTTTCCGAAGCTTTTCCTGCAAAGATTCCCTAAGACAGCTTCATTTGGAATGTTCTGAATTCCCATTCTGGGCCATCCTTTGCTGTGTCAAATCATCTTCTGTTAGTGGTGCAGCTATCCAAATGCTGGTAGTGATTTCACTGGGTAAAAACACAGTAAAACCTTATTTTCCATTGTTATACAAATCTTCCTCCAGAAGTTACAAATCTGGGGGCTTTGGCAAGATCTGATGGAGGAGGACGCACCAAAACTCAGTCTCTGTAGAAACCCACTGTGTTCAGAGTCCCGAGCCAAGCAAGATGATAGGGTGTGAGCAGTTGTATTAAGTCACCTGTGTTACTGAGCTAAAGGCAGAATTTGTTAGGACTTATTGGTCTACATGACATTCAGTGTATTTCACTTGGGAAGATAGCAGACATCAGCCTTTAGGAGGGTAAAATTAGAAGCCAGAACACCTTGTACGTTGAGTATAAACTTGCATTGCTCAACAAAAGGTAGGATACAAAAATATATAAATGACATCTTGTGTATCTTTTAGAAAAGTTTAAAAAACTGGGAGATCACATGTTCACAGCAGTTGTCTGGGTGATTCAAATTTTTTTTACTTTGTATAAAATTTTATTTATTTAATTGCATAAATACATATTTTACACTATCCTTCATTTTGTACATTTTCCATCTCAGTTGTAATCTCCGTGGCCTTCCCACCACCACTTCACCCCTGTGCCTTCAACACAGTTCCGTGTGCTCTTCCCACCCCAATTTTGATCCTGTTCCCCTCTCCTCCCCTGTAGAATGTCTCTGGGTTATAGTCTTTTTTACTTTATTACAATTACTATTGATTTGAAAAAGTCTTAAATCATTGTTAATCTTCTCCACAGTGAACACTATTTTAGTTCTAAGAGCAAAATTGTATAAATATTAATTTTCCGAAATATTATGCAGACATATAGTTTCAACTGAGAGATCCAGAGAGCTGCTTACAACAAGAAGCTGGACAGATCCATTAATAACTTTTCATTAACCTGTCAGAGAAGTGACATCATAGGATGATCAGCCACCCTGAAATCTGGCGACAGTCCCTTTCAGCAAGTCACAGGGCCCAACTAGTTGGATACTTGGGCCAGGAGGCACCAGATGTTCCATAAACTGAAGGGGAGATTAAATCACTAGAGGCCATGCAAAGGCCTGAGAATGTGAATCTGCCCAGAGCCTTCCTCTTTAAGGAAGCAAAGGTTTAAAATTTGCAAAAGGGAGGCTTTTCCCTAAGGACACTGGTAGAATTTAGCAATTACATTTGGGGGGAGGGACTACCATCCAATTCACCTAGGTGAATTAACTGCAAGGGAAAGGGGCTTCAGGACCATAGGCTGAGAACACTGATGGATGGATACCCACTGCACTGGGAGAAGAGAATGGAAGGTTGAAGAAATCATATCCTTGAAGGAGGGGCAGAAACAACCCTAATGAGCACATCCCCAAGATCCAGGTCAACTGTGTTATTAATCAGAACATTAGAAAATGTCCCTGCCCTACACCCCATGGAGATACTCACATGTCTCTAGTTTTAAAACAAGGTTACCAGAAGAATGTGAAGGTTCTGTTGTGATAGTAACAACATGTCACAACAGTGATAACCATAGCAACAGCAAAGTTCAAACAAAGCTCAGCTCCCCACCAGAAAAAAGTAATACCCCACTGTGAAGGTCTATTTCTCTCCATTTCTATTACTCTACATAAGATGTCTGTATTCTACCTAAAAATACAAGACACATCCAAGGAAGAAAAAAAAATCACAATCTAAGAAGACAAAGCAATGGTTATCAGATTCAGATATGATTCAATGTTAGGCCTTATCAGACAGGAGATTTAAAATGGCCACAATTAATATGTTAAAACTCCAATGGAAAAGGAAGACTGTATGTCCAGATAGATGATTTCAGCAGAGCCAGGAACTCTCAAGAATTAATCAAACGGAAATGTTTGTAGAAATGACATTCACAAGGAAAGGACCAGTGACTGAAGAAAGGGCAGTAGAAATGACAGAAAATGAAAAAAAGAAAAGGTGAATAAAAATTCTGTAGCTTTGGGCCCTCCATGGTGGTACAACGAGATAAAGCACAGCACTATGATTCTCTCCACGGCCACTGCAGCAGCAGTTCGATCCCCAGCCAGGGAGGTGACCACATGGCGCAGCAGACATCTCCTGTCTCACCCTCTGCTCCCCTCAGCAGTGTATTTCAGTCCATCCTCCTGTTCTGCTCCCCACTCTGTCTCTGGTGAATCCTCTCACACCCCACACCACTGGCCTGCACCCCAGTTCTCATATGCATAAATAAATCTTTAAAAAAATTCTTCAGCTTTAATGGAGATGCAATAATTTTGCTGCATTAGATTATACAAGAACCACTTTTCATAGAAAATTTGGTCAAATTTTGCTGATCATGTATAAAGAGCTCTGCATTAAAGAGTTTACTCACTAAAGACCACTGATAGGCAGCTGAGTTAGCGTGAAACTTTTAATAGACTAGTGACATTTCAATTTTTTTAGAATGCTGAATTTTAAAATAATGTTAAGGTTTTTAAACTGTTTGTTGTAGACTAAGTTTTTCAGGAAATAAAAGAGGTCCAGGACACAAAATAACAAGTATGTTTTCTCCCACTGTCAAGAATCAGTAATGGTTAACATTTTGTCATTGTACAAAGCTTTTAAAATAACACACAGAAGTTGAAATTCAGGTCCACTTTTATGGCCCTCCCTATGCCACAACCACTGTGATAATTTTGATGTGTTTCTTTCTGGGCTCTTAAATGATTTTATTTCTTTTTCAGTCAGTCTTAAAATTTTATTTTTAATGCTGCAACTCTACTTCAAAGAGCACAGAGATTTAAAAACTACTCTTGTAAAATTTACTACCAGAACTTCATTCACACCCATGGATTCAGAGTTACACATAAATGATATCTAAATTCAAAACACCAACTCAGAGTCGCCTACCTAGCTTCTGGATTCTACATACTTATTGTCTGTCTACAGGACAGTACCCCTCAGATATTTTAAAACTCCTCAAACTCAAACGTCCACAATCAAATTGCCATTCAAATCTGTTCCTTTTCAACTGTAAAGAATCACGTGCTCACTTTTCAGTAAACTAGGCATTACCCCTTGATATTTTTCTTTTTTGCAACTTCGTCCTATACTATCTATTCTCCAGTCCTAAGGATTTCTACCTTCTAAATCTCTCTTCTTCTCACCATCTCCAAACGACCATCAGCTTGGCCCAAGCACCATCTCTCACTTAGATTTTACCAACAATCTTCAAATATTTGGATCCCTAGGGTCCCCATGCAACTCATAGTCTTCTTTCAGTATTCTTTCCATCCTCTCCAGCAACATTCAGTTTGTCATTTTAATTCCTTGTATCAACAAGTTCTCTCCAGCTAAAATGCCTTGACACATGGTTTCCCCTCTTTTCGGTGCTAATATTTATTCACACTTAGTATCTCAAATCCATTTTCTACCCTCTAGCTATATTTTAGAGATAGCAAGGGTGTTTACCAAAGGTATCTTCTGCATCTACGTAGCATGGTATCTGGTGTATATATTATGGTAAATAAATATTGACTGAGTGAACAAATGACTCACTAAAGAGTGTATCTTGAAATAACAGCTTGAGATTTTTCTTGGGCAAGGAGAATCCTACCATTTCTTTAGTACATTAGGATTAAAGAACATTTTAGCATTTGTAAGAAATTCTGAAAGCACTTAACACTTTGCAGTTTTTGTTTTTATAAATATAACTGAGGTTAAACAAAATATACCAAGTAAAAAATAACTTCATCCTAAATTAGCTAATTATGGGTGAAATGGCCATTTATGCTTTGACAGTGATCAGCGACAATCCTATAAACTCTGCCTCTTTAATGATAATAATGCATTTTATAGTTTTATGCTTTCACTTCTGCATTTCAGAGCAGTTCACAAATATACCAATTAAGCTCTGCAAGATATTGTTTTCCTATGTTTAAGGCCAGTTCCAGGAAGTACATGGCACAACAAATTTCAAAAACACAGGGAAAATTCTTGGGAGGCTAAGAAAAACTTCTCTACTTCCTGTACCTTGTTTACACACACACACACACACACACACACACACACACACATCTTGTAATCATATATAGATTTTAATGCAGAATTAAAAATAAAGATTTTAGTCACCCAAGTCCTATGCAAATTTATTATTTGAATCCTTTATTTAGGGAACATGTTTTAATAATTGATTTACTATTGGTTTACAATAGTATATGTTTGGGAAGTATAAATTCACACTTTTAGACATATATACAGCATGAAATGTAGTGTCTTAACCGTTTTCAATTGTCCAATTCAGTAGCATTAAGTACATTCACCATGTTGTAATCTACTTTCCACGTCTGATTTTGATTCTTTTAAGCTACCACCTGTGAGTGGAATCAGACAGGATATGTCCTTTCATGTCAGGTTCATTTCCTTTAATGTTATGTTTTCAAGACTCATCCATGTCCCAGGAATGGACACAATACCTAAATAAACACTTTTCCAAAGATGACATGTACATGGACAACAGGTACGTGAAAAATTGCTCATTACCACTTACCATCAGGGAAATGAAATTCAGAATCACAGTGAGATACCAACTCAGACCTTTGAGAATGGCCCATATAATAAGAACAGAAACAAGCGCTGGTGAGGATATAGAGGAAAAGGAACCCTCTTAGATTCTTGTGGGCATGTATCCATGTCGAGAGACTATGGAAAATACAGAAGTTTCTCAAAACATGAAATATAGATCCACCTTAAGATCCAGTAATTCCACCCCTACATATCTACCTGAAGAATGCAAAACGCTATTTTTATGGGATATATCCACTCCTATATCCACTGTAATACTATTTCCAATAGCTGAGCTATGGAAACCACCTAAGTACCCAAGGAATGCATTAAGAAAATGTGGTGCATGTGTGTATGCACACAACAAGTAGATTATTACTCAGCTATAGAAAAGATGAACTTTTGCCATTTTTTTAGAACATGGGTAGAACTGAAGGTGGTTAGGCTAAGCAAAATAAGCCAAAAGGAGAAAGACATACCTGGGTGGCATATAGAGAAAGAAGAATCAGACAATACCATACATTTCAATTATATGTGGCATATAGAGAAAGAAGAATCAGACAATACCATACTAAAGGGAAACCTTAGATATCTGACTGCGAAACTTAGGCTACCGTAGCTGGAGTGGGAATTGGAAAGGAAAGTGAGAAGGCCCAACCGACTATACTGGAAGACTATGGGTACGTAGGTGATGGGTGTGGAATGTTACCTATAACTGAAGAGGTGAGATCCTATATTTCTGAATCATATAATGTGTTGTAAAACTAATTCCATTTTTCAAAGGCTGAATGACATCTCATTGTATGTACGTCTTACAGAGTGTCATCTCATCATCTGTTGCTGGACATTTGGGTTGTTTCTTTCAGCCACTTTGAACAATGCTGCTATGAACATTCGTGTACAGGCATCTCTTTCCATATGTGCTTTTCAATGCTTCTGGGGACATATCTAGAAGTGCAATTATTGGATTACAAGGTAGTCTTATAGTTAACTCTTAACCATCAGACTGTTATCCATAGCACTCATGACATTCCTACCAGCAATGTACAAGGGGTTGTAATTTCCCTATTAAGTCTTTGTCTTCCTGTTTCTGGGACAACAGCCTTCTGACTTAGTGTGAAGTGGTAGCTCATTGAGGTCTTGATGTGCATTTCTTTGATGACTAAATATGAAGCCTTTTTTCATGCCTTTAATTCCTTTCTGAAGGTCGTTCCAATTAATTGCAGCATTAAACATTTTATTTTTTCCTTATTGAGTTAATATTGGTTTACATCTTTGATCCCATTAGAGAAGTATAGGGTCCCTCCCTTTCAGGTAAAGTAGCCATAGTGTAACCACCACCAAACAACACGTTTGTCCACCACCATAGACCCTTGTGTCACCCCCTTCTTTGTTCTCATTCTCCTCCTCTTTCTTCCTCCTCCCTCTCTCTCTGTGAAGCAGTAAATATTTTGAGTAAGTATTTTTACCTCCTTGAAAATATATGCCATGTCAAAACACGCTGGAGTAGTTAATGCCAACTGCCTTGCCTCCCTGGCTCACCTTAGGCCTCAGGTTCTATTTGTTCCCTGTTTCCTCCCCTAGGATGATGGGGACTGATTTAGGAGGGCAAGAGCCATGCCTGCATCACTTATTACCATTGCCCCCGTACAATACTTGCCACAGACTCCTTTAACAAATATGGTTTGGTCAGTTAACTGAATGAATACACACATTTGCCTTGCAGAAACAAGTATAATATTGAGACATTCAAGGGTTTGTTCTGTCCTATGAATATGAGAACACCCCACCCCCAACTTCTGTTGACTCCAAACGTTATAGCCCGAATCCTTGAACTTCAGAGTCATATTTACAGCAACACACTTGAAGGTACCTCAAACTCAACATGCTGAAATCCAAGGGATCCAGGAATTCTATACAGAACAGCTGTCCAGCATGCAGACTCAATCATTTGTTTAGGTTTTATGTCTGGCAACTGTTGCTAGGGATAGAGCGTGGTCACTGGGCCTTACTGGAGATCCAAGCTCTCCAACTCAGCCCTGTGTGATGGCTGTGGTGTCTAAGGCAGATCTCTTGTTTTTCCCTCCCAAACATTCATTTTCAGGTTCCTGTTTGAGCCACAAGCCTGACTTCGGTCTAGCTAACCCTGTTAGCTTTACCCCGGACTTCTAGTGCATCAGCAAGACCCTTTGGTTGTTTTCAAAACATATCCCCAGCTAGACCTCACCCCTCACATTCCTCACCATCATAATTACCTAGATCAAATCTGCCACCAGTGCTCCCCAACACTTTTCACTGGCCTCCCTGCTTCCACTCTGGCCTATTTCCCCAACCGTATCCCACATATTCCACCAAGTGGACCGACGTGGCAATCCATTTTGTCCCGCTAATCTCATTTCCTCTCAAATAGCCCCGTGACAATGAAGCAGCATAGCATAAAATGAAACAAAACCAAAATGCCTCCATCAACCTTTTCTGAGCATATTGGGAAAGGTCAGTGTTTGTATTTTAAAAGATTTCCTTTTTGTGACTGTAGAACAAGTGTATTCAGGGCTCAACTTCACGAGCCTTTTTGCTTCCAATCCAGGTAAATTTTGCTGATGTATTAACGACACTTAGATTTGGCAATAAGTAAACAAACTAAATGTTGTTTGCCAGAATGTTCTTGCTATAATTGTTATTTATAATCATATCATTCAAAATATTATAGAAAATGACGATCAAGGGACATCTTAGGCAGTGAGGCATTTAAAGAATTACTGTCTTTCTTTGAGAGGTATAAATGGAAATTGGAAAAGTGTATTTGCTGCAGTACTCAGCTCAAGGAATCAAGAATTATCTTAAGTAAAGTTAGTTTGAAAATGTAAAAACCTGGATTACGTTATACCTTTACACATAACTTTAGATAGAAGAGTGGCCTATCTATCTTCTGACTGGTTAATAAGCTCCTGTGTCCTGGATGGTGACACGTATTTCCCAGAGTAACATCTTACAACACCTATAGATATGTAGGCCTAAAATTAACCTACCAGTTTATTATTTTATCTCTTCCTTAGTCTGGTGTTTTACAATAAGGCCAACTTCAATGTCCCACAGATTATCTCAGGTTTATTATTAATCTACACACAAACAGTAATCTGCTCACTATAGTCACCACTATTATTTAATAGCCTCTGAAATTATTTCACCAGGGCTCTCTTTTTCTTTTGTGATCCCTGTGTTTTGGCAAGGAGAAGCATAAGAATCCTAAATTGACAAAATATGATGACTGTCTTGAGCAGAAACTGCAATAGTCAAGTATGAAACTGAATTGAGTCACCATTTTTGAGACGTGTATCCAACAGGTCTAAGCGCCCTTTCCTTTGCTCTTCTGTTTATAAAACTAGGTGATAAAGGTGTTTGTTCACCATGAAACTAGACATTATTTGGATAAAAATATCTCTGGTATGGGATTCCTGCTTCCCCGAGCAATATTGATTTGCTGAAGGATTTTTTCTCTGTTCTTATTCAGTGTTTTTAATTTAAAATATTTTATGTTTATGTTTTTTTCCCCAATGCTTTATTGAATTAATTCTGTATTTTTCAGGCCACAGTAAGGACTGTAAAGTAGGGCCCAAACTGTCAGATCATATTATTCAGTATTCCTCTGCTCATCCCAGATCCTTGAGAGGTAGCTATTTTTATACTTTCTATTAGACATCAGGATTTTTAGGTTTTAATTTTAAAGAAATGTTCCACATCTGAGCCCTCTGATATACCCTGAGTTATAGTTACAGTCAGATAACTTCTCAGGAAAAATGACTTTGTAGTATGAACATGTTTTCTCCATCCTTCCATATTAATTTTTTCCAGTTCACAAGTCAAAACAAGGCTAGTATGCTTTGAATCGACCAGCCAGTATAAAAAGATCAAACCTCTACTTCAACAGTGAGCTGCTTCCTTTCAGTGTATATATCTTCTCAAGCAATACATTCAAGGACTTGGGATATAATTGGCAATTTTGTTGATGATGAACGAGGCTGAGCAGAGTAAAGAAGACTTTTGCTCCTCTGCAGTGTTTATAGGAAAAAGAAATGACTTGGCTCTTGAGTATATGAAACATGAGTTTGACAAACAATTCTAGGTTTCTTGATAATCAAGTCTATTTCAAAAGTGAGGTGATTCTTCCCCTATACAAACCAACAAGACAGAACCATGATTGTAAAAAAGAACCTTTTAAAATCAACATTTGGCTTTTATGCAATTAATCTCTTTTTTGTGTACTTGCTATGGCATCTAATATTGATCAGAGAATGCTACGATCTGGTGCCTGTAAGTCGATGCCAAACGTGCAGTCTCTTCTTTCCCACTGATACCATGATGACTCTGCCTCAGTATCTCTCAGTTTCTACCACTGACCTCACCCCAAAGTCTTTCAAAAATTTTAATCTTAAGATGTAAGTTCTTGCAGGTAGCCTGCGTGTTATGAGAGAAACTGAATTCAAAGGTATTTTCTTAGATACTTCACTAAGGTGTTAGCAACAGAAGTAGCTGAGGGATTACAGCCACATAGAAATTTTTCTCTCTCAAAAAACAAAAACAAAAAGGTAACAAACAAACAAGAAATAAAACCAAACCCTTAGCATCTGACAAAAGAATGGAAGGCGCATGGAAGGGCCAGCTTGGTGGTGGGTGGTCACTGGTGGTGTGTGTGGGGTGACATGGGGAATGGGGACATATACAGTTGAAGCAAGAAGCTGCACACCTGAAGCGCACACAGTATTGTGTATTCATGTCACCTCAAGAAAAAAGAAAAAAATCCACTTTCTCTAAACACAGTGACTTTCAAAGATTTCAGTTTCCAGGAGACAATGAGCAACCCACCTCATCAAGCATTTCTTTCTGCTTTGACTACCTAAAATACAAAACATGAATGAACTGCTGGCTGAAATTGCTTCCAAAATCAAATTCATTCAACTGTAATCTCAGTGGGATTACCCAGAATAAAAACATTAGATGGAACTCCTCCATCTGTTATTATCTACTCCTTTATGAAAACAACCTTTTAGGGTCATAGCTCAGTTCCCAAAATGGGCTTAATCCTCAAAATAAAAACTATCAAGTATTTATTCAAATTCTTATGTGTGATACTAAAAAGGGTCAAGGATGATACCAAAAGATGCATAAGGCATGGCATTGTCAGAGAGCTTACAGAAATTGGAGAAGCAAGAGATCTAAAAGTTAATAAAGTATTTTAAAAGTTGACCGACCAGTGGGCCCTCCCTGGTGGTACAGCAGGTTAAAGCACAGCGCTAAGAAACTAAAGCCACTTCATCATGAGTTCGATCCCCACCCCAGGAGCTGACCCACATGGCGTGGCAGATCTCTCCTGGCCCGCCTACTGCTCCCCTCAGCAGTGTACTTCGTCAATCAGCCTGTTCTGCTCCCCGCTCTGTCTCTGGTGAAGCCTCTCACCACTCCTGCACCTCTAGCCTGTATCCCAGTTCTGTATGCATAAATAAAATCTTTTTTTTTTTTTAATTGACCAGCAAAGATGGCTTGATGCCTTAAGGCAGTGACAAAAGGTCCCTGCTACGCCCAAGGCCCTGGCTAGCTATTCTAGGGTAACTTAAAAAATGGTCACTTACATAATTTTCAAAGTAGAAATGTATAACTCTTCTATCCCTTGCTATTCATAACTCGACTTTCTCTTTGACCTGTGATTCCCTAGAACTAGTAACAATATGGATGGGGGAGACATGTGGGGTGTTCATCCTGCTTTTCTCTTCTCTCATTGCAAAGTTGATTTTTAAATGAACATACTCTGCACACGGAAGAAGTGGTGGTGGGAAGTCTGGGGATTACAACTGAGAGGAAAAATGTACAAAGTGAAGAATGATGTAAAAATACATACGAAATTAACATAAATAAAAAATAAACCCAAAAAGTACAGTATTAAGTATGAAGGGTCACCTTTCAAAATGGACTCACCAAAATGATAGATTCATCTCTCAGTCTTTAAAAATGGTTCAGAAGATTGTAAAGCTGCACAAGGAACAGATAAAACATTCTTTCCCTGGAGGAAGCGGAAATAATCAGACACACCTCCACAAAATGTCCCTATTCACATTATGATAAGTTATGCTTTCATAATAACAGAAAAGCTTTTCTTTTAATTATGCAGAAAAGTGGCCACTGAAAGGAATGGGGTGACCCAATGCTCACTACCTGGGAAGATAGAACTTACCGTGACAGGGCATAAGAATTCACCTGCCTTATGAGGTTGAAACCACAGACCTAGGATTATGGTGTAAAGTTGAAAGGCATATTCTAGTTTTGAAAAAATTCCTAAAGAACTGTTGCAGATGACCTGAGTTGATCATGTCCTACCCTTCACCAATGCTTAGAATCTGGAGTGTGAAGAGAAACCCATCCTGAGAGATCCATTAGGTTATTTGTCTCGCATCTTACTGGCGTTTTAATGGAGGTGACTCCAGAAGCCCTCTGCTTTCCAGCCTCCACTGAAGCAGGAAAGTATTTAAATTAGGACTGACCAGTTTCTTGCTTCATTTTGTTTTCTGTTCCCCTTTACTGCCTAAATAGCGAAGAGCAACTTAAGTCTCTGCAAGAGCATAGTGGCAGGGTCTGCTTGGGTAGGCAAGTCAAAGCATCTGAGATGTAGGGTGGGGTTTGGGGGGGAGTCCTACACTGGGGGTGCAGTAACACAAAGCCTACTGAGATCATATGGTTGGTGGGAAAGGTACAGAAACAGATTATTGCTAGGGTAACTGTGGTAAGCCACTATCCTCTGAGTCTCAGCTATTTCTTCTTTACTGAACTATAACTGGTGGTATAAACTTCAAAAATAGTAGTGGCAGGTAGTCTGTTACCAGTTAGCACTTAGTTGGCATACATTAAAATTTGCTTTTCATTTGGTCTAGGACATTGCAGGGACTGTAACCAACCATGAGCTACTGCCTTTACAGAAAGTTCAAGCCCAAGAAAAAGCCACTAAACCAAAAGGAAATAAAACTAGAACAAATTCCTTCTAAAACAACAAAGAAGAAAGTTAAAAATTGCTCTTTGCACAGACTATCTGACATGAGTGGCTTTGGAGACCAAGACAGATGTGAATAAGCTGAGAAAGAAAAACAGAAAAAGCAATTGAAAGTTTCAGGAGGAGCAGGGAAGCTTCTTCGTTTCATCCACCAGGGAGTTCATGATATCACAGAAGACATGATCATTTCCCGAGTGTTGAAGGCCAGCTAACCCCATATACGATCTGTTCTTCGAAGCCTCGCCGACTGCTGAAAGTTGTCCTTGCACAAGGATTTGAAACATTTGCAATGTGATGGCCCCGGTTTATACAACACACTCAGATGATTTTAAAACACGAGAGAGTGTGTGTATACATGGACACTAAGATTCTCGCAAAAGAGGCATTGCTTTCCTTTTCTCTTTCCTCTCCCTTCCCCCCTCCCCTCCTCCCTGGAATGAGGAATAGGGAGGCTCAATGGGATTTGGAGTTTTCCTGCTGAGAAGGGGACATTTTCTGCAACCAGGTCAGTGTTCAGAGGGCTAATGCTCTAAGGAAATTATCTGAAGGGGAGAGACAGTTTGAGGTTATTAAGTTATTTTCAAATGTCGCCTGGCCTGTGGCTGCCTTTTGTGAAGGCCAACAGGATGCTGCCTCCCAGGGGATAGGACCAGAAGCAATTAGAGAAGCCTAGGAGGGCTCAGGAATGTTTGGGAATTCACACATACCCCAAGTTTTGTGGGAAATCTAAGAATAAAAATAAACTAATTTAATGCAGGCCATATCGGTGTTCAAGAAAACATTTTCAACATGTAGCTAATAATGCACCTATCTGTACAAGTAGTTCCCGCACACCCAATACTCGGTATCCAGTAGATGTCAGTTCGACTTTAATTCCATTTCAGAGAAGAGAAAGAAAGCTAATTAATATTCTTGGAGTGATAGCTTTTACATGTGGAAAAGTAGAAAGCGTGTTAAGTAACTCGTTCAAATAATGGAGTCAGAATATGATAAAGCTGAGCTTCAAAGGCAGATCTGATGTCACAGACATGTCTTTTTTTTCTATCATGTGATTATTCAAGAAAGGACATGAATAAGAAACAGAAAGAAAGTGAGTGACTAGCGAAAATGATTCAGTCTTCTTTGGGGGAAAACACAAGTAAATATATCTGCTTTCTCACATTCCTGAGGGGGTCATGAATGAGGCCGTGTGTAGAAGAGTGATTTTAATCTGTACACAGCATCGCCTTTGATTTTAATCTGTACACAGCATCGCCTTTGAGCTAGCACACATATATGTATATGCTGACCCTCTAAGCATTGTATGTAACAGAATATTAATGTTTTCTGCAAAATAAAAACTTACCATCAATGCCACTCTCGTAAGACTCAGTGACTGTACTAGAGTTGAGCCTTAAAAGTATACGCTAGACACAAATGGTTAGCGCAGCTCAACACTGACCAATTTAAAGCTCAACTCATTTCCACAAAGCAAGAAACAGCATCGTGTGTGACATTTAGGAAAAACAAGATGACCCCGATTCTGCAAACAGGAGGAAAGCCAGCACACAAGGGATCTCAGGTATCATGTACATCTGTTTTTGCATTGTTGATGGGGAACTCACTCCCAGATGGGCTGAGTTATACCCTGACTCATTTTATTAAAGGAAGACAGAACAGAGACTAGACTGCAGTATTTGGCACATCCTACGCAGACATACAGGTGAACAATGCTTGCCGGAGCACTAACTAGAGGAGGTATGAGAAACTATTGTCAGCACACTTTAACTTTCTCTGGAAGCTAGAGGCTGTGAGGGACACTCAGCTGGTAGATCTCAATCGACACACTGACACTAGAAGAATTTTTAAAAGTAGAAGGGAAATTCTGAAGCCTATGGAATTACTAGAGTGTGTTCTCTTATTCAAATATCCACTGAGTATGTGCTAGGAAAAGAGAGGGCACCCTGTCTGTCACTTCTGTCAAGGTTACATGTTTCAGTTTATGCAGCTATAAACAAGGTTATGAGTTTTTCGTACCAACCTGTGAGACACAGTAGATACCAAAATCTGTAACTAGCAGCGAGGTCTACAAAACCAAAAGCTGGAATGAGAACTCTGCTCAATGCAATGGCATCTCACTTATTCTCTTTAAAGTTAGTACCTTAAATGGAGTAGTTTCCAGAATCAGATCATCAATTACCCATTCCTGACTAGTCCTTCATTGTGGTTCCAGAGTTTAATGAGATGCAGCTTCTGTGACCTTTGGAACCATCAAACTGTGCAGGAGAGGGTTATCACTGTGTACTAAAGCCTTTTGAAAAGTCAGAGCACCAGGCTTCTGGCAGCAATTTCACAAATTTAATTACCCAGAGATATTCACCAGTATCCTCAAAGATTGACAGCTGAAATTAGACAGCTGATTCTCTGTTACATCCATTTCCTATGTCAATGGTGCTAAACAGTTAAGTAAAAGGTTTAATATTATTTGTCCTTTCTATCTGGGAAGATTGATGGTGTAATAAGAATCCTCAAGGGCGATATAAAGATTCATTTTCACTCCTCTGGAAAACTGTCAGCAACGATTCCTACTTCAAATCAACATTCAAAAAAATCAGAGAATGTCAGGGATGGAGATAACCCGTGACATCGTGAGATTCCGTCCCCACAGGTGACAGATGGAGAAACCAAGGACCAGAGAATCCAAGCGATTCACACCTGATCAAACAGCTAGCTGGTTAAGAAAGGCTGGCACGAGAGTTCCAGTCTTCTGGCGCCTGGTCTGTTTTCTGTTTCTACTATTTTATATTGTCTTGTCAGCTGCTAAAAGGCATATTTTGAAGGAAAATATACAAACAGAAGATTTTACCGGAAACAATACAAAATTATAGACCACACAAGGAATTCAAATGCTAAGAAAAACTAAGATGGCGTCTGTCAATTTCAATCAACATTTAATCTAAATGTCAGAAGATGGGTATCATTTCTAGAACAGTGAAGTATTAGGAATGAGATCTGGGGAAATGTTCTCTAAATTGGATGTCATAATCCAGTGTTCTTTATAAGAGCACGTCTCTTTTTCAGATGATCTAGTCACCAGAAGTCAGGCAGCACAAATCTTCAGCAGGCTGATCGCTTCAAAACACAACACTACTAAGCACTGCTTCCTCTGTAATATAAACACAGGTACTGAAACAGCTATCAGTAACTGAAAGGAACAAACAAATTAACCCAAACTTGAACTACAGCAACTCTTGGCCTAAATAATAGGAAGCTGGGGTCAGCATAAAGGCAAGACATGCTTAAAATATGGGCAGGGTTAGGAATCTGAAAACTTGCCCATATGATAGCAATGGAGGCACCATGGCAAAGAAGGAGGCAGCAACACAACCCAGATGCTACTGGAGTTAGGGAGCAGGACCGAGAGTCACCGGTTTCAAAGAGAATGTATATCAGTCGCAAGAGGACACAAACAGCTAAAGGTTAGACCAGGCAGGTGACCGCAAACCGATGCAGCCAATAAATAGTTACATTAGTAGTCACGGGAATGGCTGCCACAAGAAGACAGCACAGTCAAAGTGCCAACCAGTAATTTTGGCGACAGACATCATCAAAGACATCAGAAATTCAGGATTCAGAAATGTTGAAGTGACTATTGGCTTCAGCCAGGTGGGTTTTATACTGCCTTTAGCCAAACAGAAACCACCAGAAGGTTGTGAGCAACTCAATACAACAGAAGGCTATGGAATCACGCCTGGGATTGAGAGTGGGGAGCGAAGATGACCAACGTCATTAAGTCATTGGTCCATATCTGTAGCAATGTATGCAACACCCAAAATCGCCAGCCACAGACACTCCTTCAGGCATGAGTTACTTCTTGAGCACTGTGTGGAATAAAGAGCAGATAGCACGATCCCCTGAACCCTGTTTTCATTCTCTGGTGAAGTTCTTCGGAAATATGTAGAAAGGAAACCTGATGAAATGCACTACTGGTGACTGAGTCAGCAGGTTTACCACCACATTTCATTAGTGAATGCCTCCCAATATTTAATAACCACAGCATCTTTGAAGGAGGAAAGGACTGGCTTGTCTAAAAATCAAATCCTTCCTAAGGGACAACTGGCAGAAATAGAAGGTCAGACACTTCAGCTGGTGCTACAGGAAAGGAGCAGCAAAGCAGCCTTCAGCTAGAAGTAATTTATGTAGAACGGGGTATGACTTCCATGGGTTTCTCCATTTTTTGCACCTATGGGAGACAGTAAATGACATTCACTTTCTTCATGAGCCAGTGGAGACTAGAGACGATGTTAACCAATTCAATAACCAAAATGTGGGCAGTTCTAGTCACGACATCCCAAGAAAGATATAAGAGAACTGGAAAAATTCCAGAGAAAAGTAACAGATATGATCAAGGGAAATGCTTCTGCTTCCTTCAAGGGCAGGCTCAAAACCTAAAAAGGTTTAGATTTTCTCAGACTCGGAAGATGCAAATGAAAAGGGGTTAGTGAGGGAAAGCAAGATTAAAGTTGCCTCTGAGTAAATATAATTGCATTCAGTGAACACTGTGGTGCTTAATTGGGGCCATCCCTTGAGGTTAAAGTATGGAGATTGAAAAAGACAGCGAAACATACCTTTATTTACTTACACAGAAATCAGTAAATTCATAGAAAGCAAAGTTCTAAGACAAGGTTGAAGAGGAGGATGGGGACAGTTTAAGAGAACATTGAATAAACTCTTAAGAAACAACAGTCTTAACAAATGGTCACACATCCTAAAATTTTTTTTAAATGAAAATGACCAGGTTAACTGGCAAAGCAGTCATCAGTGCCTACATGTGGGACAGAGCTCTGGGCCAGCTGCCTCTGACCCAGTGCACTATTTCTTATGTTCTTATTATGGATGTGTGCAGGAGCACGCTTCATGTAAGTTTGGGATTCCTAAGTTCTTCTGACACTCTGGGACGCAGAAGAATAATTTCTAACTCATTAAGAAAGCAAGAAGAGTCCCAGCTCTTGGCTCCGTTTGGTTTACCCATATGGGAGTGTGTAACATAAAAAGGTGAAAGAAATCCTAACAGAAAGCAGCAGCTGGTTAAAGGCTATTATATTGAAATTTTCATGAGTTTGACAGTAGGCCAAAAAATTACAAAATGGCAGCGAATGGAAAAAGCAGTTGAAACAGGTTGAACATTCGAACATTGTTGGTGATTGTTTTTTTTTGCAGTGGCAATGAAAGCTGTAATCAAATAACCTAAAAGAGATGCTGACAGGAATAAGAGAGCCCCACGAGAGAGGGAATATGAAAAGTGCAACCGTGATATATGCTATGGACTAATAAACTAGACAAACATGTAGTTGGTGGTATCAAAATCAGAGCTCTTTGCCTCCTATGAAAAGCTGGTGTCAGGGTGTGGGCTCAGCACTGTCTGATTTACAATCTAGAGCAGAAGATGCTGTTTAATGACTTCCAACCTCAAGGATGAGTGCACAGCTCTACAACCAGCTAGGAACTGTGCTATTGTTATTCAGATGATTGGTGCATCCCAGCACTGAAAAGGAAAAATTATGAAGTACTTTAAAAAATAGGCAGAGACGACACCTGGTTTTGCAGGTGAACATGTGTGGTAAAATTACGCTTGAGTGGAAGGCAAGACAAACAAGTTAAGAAAAGGCAAAAATGTGGACTTGTGGAAGTAATGTCACCACAGAACATAATTATTGTTATTTTTAGACCAGAGAGGAATCTTAAATTAAGAACGGTATTTGCCAGTCCAACAATTCCACTGAAGTCCCATCTAATTTACTGTAAATAGCGTATTGTAGGTGATAGTAATGCACAATAAATTGCAAATGACATTAATAATCGATTGGCTACGTAAATTTTCTAAAGATGTGTTCTCCCTATAATACAGCTCAGCGTTTTAGAGATGTAGTTGAGATACTTCATCATCCCTAATTTATAATTTTATAGTTGCAGAGAGATTTGTTCTCCATAAAGTTTCTGAGATATCACTGAGAAATTATACAATTTCTCATTCCAAGTATTTGGTCACATCAGAGGCATTTAAAGTCTCCATACTCATCTTTCTACTAATGTTTACTATTCTATTGTTCTGTGTCTCTTACTATTAAACCAGGAAGAATAATAGTCCGAAATTATACACCAAGATTTGAGTCCTTTAAATAAGTACCTAGAGAAATTGGAGGTGATTGAGAAGGTTGTCAAAAATAGTGGACAAAGAGTGGAATACTCAAACAGTGGAAAAATAGAGTTTCTATGCTTTCATTAAACTAAGAATTGATGTGTTAATTAAATAAATAGCTCAAGCATGTGATGTTTATCATTCAAATAAATAAAACTTGAACACAAGCTGAATTTTTAGGTTTTTAAATGTGGGCAAGACCGTGGACTGAGTGACAGTGATTCTTGGAGCTACAAAAGCATGCAGCTATCACCTAGGCCAACTCTTCTCCTTGCTTTATAAATGAGAATCCAAGGTTTGTCTAGGTTAAAAGACTTTCCCAAGGCGATACAATCAATGAGAGAGAGAGAGAGAGAGAGAGAGAGAGAGAGAGAGAGAGAGAGAGAGCGAGAGAGAGAGCGAGAGAGCGCTAGAACTAGAACTCATGATTTCTTACCCTCAGACATGTGCCTTAAGATGAGCTACCATGATCTTCATAGTTTCTAAAGGCGAATGGCAGAAGTAGGAGGACGAATACAGAGAAGCTATTCTCAAGTTCCACCAAGGAGCAGCAAGAGACTCAGTAACGGGGGGTAATTACAGGATTCTGGAATTTGTTGCCTTTATATCTTTTGAACTCATTTTTTACTTCCCCACAGCAGTGTTCTAGGATCTTCTGTAGTAGGTGTGCGTGCCACAGGGGAGCAGATACATATTTAGAGAAGGGACATGAGAACTAAGGGGAGACTAAGAATCGCCATGAGATATGGAATAAGCCCCAAAAGCTTAATTATTTGGAGAATAATAGTTTAGAGATATACTGGGTATTAAAACCCTATTCAGGTGGCCTTAAAACCCTATTCACTAAAGGAGAGTCTTTATTTCAGTTCATACAAAAACTAGATAAGGTGAGATATTTTACATGGACTGATGAAGGAGCAGATCTCAATCTTCTTAGTCAAAGATGAAATTTGTGATGATGAAGCTAGTGATGTCAAAGATAAAAAATGAACAAAATGTTTTCATGAAATACACAGTAAAGCAATATGGTGCATGTTTCAATCAGTATATTGTTGAATAAAATCAGTGATTCAAATAACTAAAATATGCAGTTTGAAGCAGGATTTGTATACAACAAAAATAATTAAATAAGAAAATTAAATAGCAGGATCAAAGCATATTAAAGGAGATCGTTTAAAGTTAAGGGACAGGGCCCTCCCTGGTGGCGCAGCGGGTTAAAGCACAACACTAAGAAGCTAAAAGTCACTTCAGCATGAGTTTGATTCCCACCCGCCCCAGAGGTGACCCACATAGCATGGCAGACCTCTCCTGACCCCGTCCGCTGCTACCCTCAGCAGTGTACTTCATAGATCTGCCTGTTCTGCTCCCCACTCTGTCTCTCGTGAATCCTCTCACTGCCCCTGCACCTCTGGCCTGTACCCCAATTCTGAATGCACAAATAAATAAATCTTAAAAAAAATAAAAAATTAAAGTTAAGGGACAGCTTGTCAGGAAAGGTTTGGTAAGATAAACCTTTGGATGCGTCCAAAAGATGTGTCTCTCCTTGATGAGCCAAAGGAGTCTCCTCACCCCCATTCTTCTGAGTTAACAAAATTGAGGCATAAAATCAAATTTCTTGAGAACTGTAGTAATGAAGATCTAGGACTGCTGTTACGGCTTTAGAACTGAATTATGAAGAATTGATGGGCAGTGGAAGAACAAAAACAGACTCAATAAAAGATGGCAGGTCCCCAAAATGGAAAAACATTTTATATTTTTAGTCAGACTCATGGAGGAAGCAAGTTCAAAGCCTTTTATTGGCTTTGAAGACTTTTTCATGAATCTGACTAGTTCTAATTGCTGGTAGAATCTATTCAAATTTAAATTTAAGTTTGCCTCTATTCTCAACCCATGAGAGACTGTTAAGGCATCATAATAATTCACTATCTTCTCTCCTCTCTTATCCATGTTGACACAATGTATTGTAATTTGTATTTCAGGCAGCATCCTGCAGAAGGTGCTTTGACGCACCTGCGTTCCTTTGGCTGACATCAATGACCCCAGAAAGCAACATCATTCTGTTGTTGTTATAGCAAAGATGCTGAATGCTGTGTCCTGAGCCTCAGCTCCCCAAATCTGGGGCTGCTGTTGTCTGCCTTTTGGGCACATGAAGTATTCATCCCCCTAAAACAGCTTGCACACATATAGCTGCAGAAATTTGCCATCTTTGTCTGAAGGAGAAATGTGTAGGAAACCTTTCCATAGATGAAAATTTTTCTTGTAAATATTCACTCCCACTCTCTGTAATATAACCTATGGCTTTTTGCTCAATCGTGAAAAACGAATGCCACCTTCTACCACGAAATACAACATATATGGCACATGAAATGGATTTTTCCTAAAGGCAGTTTCCTATTGCATCAGCACATTTTCAAGGGTAATTTTAGCATGAGTTGACGATACAGCCTCCTCAGGGAAGAAAGAACTAAGTTTTGTAAGCCAGGCTACCATTGTGTTTTCAAAAATAAATTCATTTGTGAATATACAGATTGGACACAATAGATCCTGCTGTAAGAACGTGATGCTTCAAACTTACTTGATATAGTAGGGCACTTTGTTTGGTGAGATGGCTCTCTCCCAGGGACCCTGGACAGAAGCTGAAAAAAAAAAAAAAAAGGGCATGGAGGTCAAGTTCACTGTGAACAGCAAAGACAACATTAATCTCCAGAATTACAGTTTTACACTGATACTGGTCTGCTCAGTTGCCCATGAAGACAGGAAGGATTAACCTGCTGTTCTAGAGTTTCTGTCCTAATCTAAGTGAAATTGAACTCATTCAGGCACAAAGATAAATGCAAAGAGAGAGAAAAAAAAAAAAAACTTTCCACTGCCAGACCTATAGAAGAGATAAGAAAGCTAGTGAGGATGCTGACGGCTTTTCCTTTGTGTCTCCTTTGGGTGTTTTTCTTACTCCATTTCCTGTTAGCGCTATTCAGTACCTTTTACTACTTGATCGACTGGGTTGTATTAGTTTAGCAGCTGAAACATCCTCTGTGATATATTTACATTCTATTTCATCTAAGCTAACTTACTACACTTCATGTCTCTCATTGGCTTGTTTTTCTCTTTTGTTTAAACAGAATCCAATTTTATTGATTATATTGTAATTGCTGCCTCAAAATGTCAGCTAACCAGCATCATCTTATTGGAAACGATAAACAAAAATGAGAGGATGGTACTCAACTCCAGAGTATAATGAAACTTTTGTGTTGAATGACGACTGTTACACATGAGATTCAATTTCACATACTGAGAATTCATTTTCCAATGACTATCATGTACGATTCTAATCGGTGATCTTTAAACTGTATTTTAAACACTGAAGTTGTAGTTCTTTCCAAAGCTAAATCCCTAACAGTACCTTATATATACTGTTTAATACAAAGGCTTTTGTTCAAGAGAAAATAATCATATAACATTTCACCAACAAATAAAATGCTCCTCTTGAGTAATGTTTTAAGAAATTTGAGTTTTAAGAGATATAGGCTATCATCAGGAATGTAAATAGAAGCTTTTTTATTAACATGTAGCAATGTTAAGTATACGTTCATTTCCCCCCTGAATTTCCATTTGTTTATAACTGGAAGCACAGTAGAAGCTGACCATTATTTCTTCCTATGAAAAGCTCCCTTCTAAATTAGTCTCACTGTAAATTCACTCCACAATGTATCGAGAGGAAAACATCAAAGCTAATATATCCCTGACTACCCAGTATAATATGAAAGAATAGCTTTTAATGAAAGTTAACTTCACCCACTGCCAGACAATTTAAGGGTAATGAAACTACAGCTTCTTTGTTTTATATAAAGTAATAGAGGAATCTAATCATCCTACCTTCAACCAGACATACTGCTTTGTACCTTGGTGATGTGTCATTTATAAAATACAGAACATGGATTTGTACTTAGCTGCTAATTATGCCTTTTCATTTGAGCAGACAGATTTTTAGTATGAGGGAAAGGACATTTAGCTGCTGTTTTGAAGTAGTCCCTTGCCTTCAATCTCCTTGTCTTTTTTCTATTCTCTCCGCTTTCTCATTCTCTGCTCAACTTGTTAGTTTTCCTTTTCTTGCCCAGATAAATTCTCCAAGTAAGACTTGATTTGAGAACCTAAGCTGGACTCCCTGACTTAGCTGATTGGAGTGCCATGTTACAGGAACCAAATACCAGTTCTCCACCAGGAGGAAACACTAGAGAGAATCAGCAATCACAGCCCCTGGCCGCTCAGTGCACTCCAGTCCTCAAGTCCTGGAATCATAGACGGAAAATCTCCAGAGAGCATTTCGTGTTTACTTCACTGACTGTATGACCAAGTCTCCGAACGCCTAAGCAGAGGAAAGAAGAGCTATTTTTTCCTTACAGAAAGGCCTCTATCGGCTGACATCCCCAAATTTCTCTCATCCCTTTCTAGTTCTTTATCAGGTGAATGGGTCAGAAATTCTTTCTGATTCAGAGGCTCCTAGATATGTCCTCTGATGACCCAAGTGGACATTTGAGTGTTCTACATTACTCCCAGGTATCTCTCAGAGAGAAGTATGCCGAGAGGTCTATTGGTAGCCTGGCTGCACCACAGGCTCTCTGCCTGAATGGAACAATCTTGAAACAGAAAATCTCAAGAGAGGGAAAGGCGGAGGCAGGGTGGGGGGGAATGGAGGGGAGCAGCAGTGCATGGCTGAGCTAAAGGCAAGACTGACACAGTACCCATAGTGGATTTTGCACTGTCAAGCATTAAAAGGAAACAAAAATCAATATAATGCCAGAGGAGTGATCAGAATATGCTTGAACTAAATAGTTGAAAAGAGCATCCCAAAGACAGTGATTGCTGTGAAATTTAAAGCATTTGTAATCATTCTTAATTGTTATATTTTTAACACTGAGTGCATACATAGTATAGAGAAATTGTTTCCAAAACTTAGAACTCTTTTTTTTTTTTGTCAATTTAAAAAGAAAGCTTTTTGTCTTTGTGTGTAGCTAGCAAATAGAACCAATGATGAGATTTAGTTTCATTGAAAGCTGTTTTTTTTTTTTTTCCCTCTCTTGGAATCAGTTCCTAGATGCATCTAAGCAACTGCTTTATAATCATCATTTGAAACTGAAATTTTATATTAAAACTGTCCTTGAGGCAATGAAAACAGGAAAATAACAGCAGCCTTCCCTTGGATGCCCCTCTCCAGCACAGACACGCCCTGGAAGTGCTCGCTTTAGAAATCACACACAGGTGGTATTTGGATTGAGTATCCCCTTCCGTGTAGACTGTTGAGGAGCTGTGGGCAATTTTGCCTTGAGGTTGCCAGATGATTCTGGACTTGCACATTCTCAAAGTTGACAAACTCTATGGTATCTCTCCTAAATGTATCCCAGAATTATCATCTCATTTCTTGCCTTAAGAGTGGACACCCAAAACACCTGTTTCTTATCTCCAAGTGCCAGTGGGCACCTGCCATCATTCACACACATCTTTTATGCCTGATGTGTCTCTTTTTAGTGGGCCATCAAAACCAGATTTATTGGCAAATGGTTTGTATATGACACTGTGTTGACCTTTGGTGTTTTCTTACACAGTTGTTTCTCTAACCACTCTGAGGGATCCCAGCACAAATTTGTGATTCAGATTCTCGAGTGTAGAAACCAGCGATTACCCGAAGGTGCTAGCACTGTGAGGCGTTGTCTACTGAACTGAAATAGGAACATACAGAAGGTTTACTTATTCTAAAGCCCACCTCTGAATTTCCCCGTGTCACAGATGTGGTGTGTTATTGAGGACAAGAAACGGTGGCTGTTCTACCTTCAAATGCTTTCCTCCCACGAGGTGACAGGATTCAATATTGTGCCCAAGGTGGTCTTGAAAAATCACAAATACCAGACCACACTACGAAGGGAAGTGCTCATTTTAATCCTTTTTGGATGTGTGATGAACAGGATGTGCCAAGCGTTGCACCCTGTTGTTAAGTCATATTTGAATCGACACGGGGTCTTACCCAGAACATTCAAAAGAATGCTAATGTTATTTCAACCATGCCAAAAGAGCACTCTCTGGAATTCAGACTCCAAAGCATTCATTTATCTTTCTACTCTTCTCATACTTGCTGCATTTGGAGCTTGGTAACATAGTGGGGGCAAAAAAAAAGTGGGGGCAGGTTAGAGAAATAAGATTGTATTCATTGGAGACAAAAGGAAACCTCATTTCTAGGGTAAAACAGGTGTGAGAATAAATTAGTCTCTCGCACTTGGCTCCTCAGTGTTGTGTAAATTCCAGAAGATTTTTTCTGAAGGAGACCTATTGTAGGGCAATCTTTCTCAACATTTTTTCCTCTATCTTGTTTTCCCAGCCGCTCGCCCCATCACCACCCAGGAATCTCCTAAACCATGGACATACTGTTTATGTGTGGGATGTATCTGTGCTTTACATTGAAATGAGATTTTTAACCCTTGGTAACCAAGTTTCAGTGCTTAATATAGGGGAGTGCTTAATATAGGGGCCTCCCTGGTGGTGCAAGGGGTTAAGTCTTGGCACTATGAAGCTATCAGCAGCCACTGCAGCATGAGTTCAATCCCTAGCCAGGGAGTCGAAGCCCATGGCACAGCAGACTTCTCCTGTCTCACCTGCTGCTCCCCTCAGCAGTGTAGTTCAGTATATCCGCCTGTTCTATTCCCCACTCTGTTTCTGGTGAATGAATTCTCTCATCCACCCTGTATCTCTGGCCTACATCCTAGCTCTTGTATGCATAAAATAAACACATCTTTAAAAAAGACGAATGCTTAATCTAGAGAAAGTAGTGGGGGGTGGGAGCAAGAAAAGAGTCCCTGTGTGCCTAAAACATTTTTTCATTTTGCAGATAATGAAACAGTTAAGATCACATGGGATTTCATGTGTATAGTTCTTAGTAACAGATCCTAATTTTGGTTTATTACTCAAACTAAAGTCAGATGATTCAAGAAACAGAGAAAACAAACACATTTGTACCTTGTACCGTATGTTCCTCAATGGAACCACCCAAACCCTGTGATGTTTTGCTGCTGTCCCATTATTACACACAAGGGAATTGGGGTTCAGAAATGTCCAGAGAACTAGCCTGGATCGTGCAGCTAGCAAGGCAGCCCCGAAGGATCACAAGCAGTCCTTGGAACTTTTTTTCACCCTGTTGCCTATGCTCTATAAATATTTGCCAAAGAACTAGGTCAATAAGCATATCTTAAAAAAGGAGCCAAGTTTGCTACACTGTACCTGAAATCTAAATTTGCCATTCATATGATTCCCACCAGGTGCTGAACTACTTCATTCCCACATCTCACAGGCGTTTCCCATCATTTTAGTGCTGATTAGAAACAATTTCCTTCTCTTCCAGGCAAAGTCTGCCTCATGGTCATCACCACCACTGGTGCAGTTCCGGATGTCGAAATTAAATCATTTAATCATTTCAGAAAAGTCAATTTCAAAACAACTAAGGTGCGACCTATGTTCATTTGACAGGTCAAACGGGAGGCCTACTTCCTGAAGAAACATAATAGCCACGGTCACTTGAGTCATCCTGTAAAGTGAGGCTCTAACACAGCGGATGAGCTGGACAAAGTTCCTGCCACTGTGCACTTAGTTTTAGCCTCTGCACGTATTTCCCAATAAGCGCATGTAGCGTCCGAGCCTTAAAATCAAATGCTGTGTGTTGAGCACACAATGTGCTTAGCCCTGTGGTGGCATTTACTGGTATCAAACGTGCCCACTGCCCTCAGGACCTTTTTTTTTTTGGCCACTTGTGTTTCTTGATAAATGGATACACAAAACGTGACACCAGATACCTCCATTCTGAAGCAACATCTTTATCAAATGCCCTTCTTTATTCTGGGTAATATTTTTTTCTCTGTATCTTTTTCCTATCTTCATTTTCATTTGCTTATGTCTTACTGTTGTTGAAAGTACTATGCTTTTGGCAACATGTACCTGGGTCTTGCTTTTTTTCCAATCTCATAACCCATACTAGGACTTGATTTTTGGGTAATTGGAGGCTGAATTTGTATGATATTTCTTTTAAAGAGAGTTTTTGAAAAGGGTTGTATACCATTGTCAGGGGGTTATGTATTTGTTCTATTTCTTTCTATATTTTACATCATTGCTCATTTTTGTTCAGTTTGTTTTCTCCTCTCAGATGCAGTGCCCATAAAATTCCCACCACCAAGCACCTGTGAAGCATCACTATAGTCCCTTGTGCGCTTCCTGCCCCTGTGTTAATCCTTCTCCCTCCCCTGCTGAATGTCTCCGATTTATAGATCCCTGCTAGTTTTGTCTTTTTACCCCCATCCCTTATTTGGTTTCCACATACCCCTCCTGTAAGTGAAGCCATCCATTATTTTTCTTTCCTTCTGACTTACTTCATTAGCATGATCCCTTCCCCAAGCTCAGTCCATGTTGCTGCAAATGGCCTGAGTTTATCTTTTTTGATTGCTGAATGGTATTCCATTGTGTATATACACCACATCTTCTTGATCCAGTCATCTGTTTTGGGGTATTTAGGCTTTTTCCATACCTTCACTATTGTAACTAATGCTGCAATAAACATAGGAGTGCATGTTTGCTTTTGAATTAATATTTTGTGACCTATGGTAGCTTCCTAGCAGTGTAGTTGCTGGGTCATATGGTAGCTCCATCTTTAGCAGTTTGAGGAACCTCCACACAGCTTTCCATTGTGGTGGACTAGTTTACATTCTCACGTGTTGTTTTCCTGTTTTTTTGTTTTGTTTTGTTTTTGTTTTAATATGTGCCATTCTCACTGGTGTGAGGTTGTAGCTCATTGTGGTTTTGATTTGCTTTTCCCTGATTACAAGTTATGTACCTGTTGGCCATTTGCATTTCTTCTTTAGAGACGTATCTTTTTAGTTCTTCTGCCCATCTTTTGACTGGATCATTTGCATTGTTTTTATTGAGCCTGTCAGCTCTTTGTAGATCTTTGAAAGTAGTCCCTTATCAGTCATGTGGAGTGCAAATATTTTCTCTCAATCAGTGGGTTGTCTCTTTGTTTTGGTTATTGTCTCTTGTTGCACAGAAGTTCTTAGTTTGATGTAATCCCAGCTGTTCATCTTTTCCTTTACTTTCTTTGCTTCGGGGGATTAAGTCTGTAAAGATATTTCTAAAATGTATGGTATGGAGTGTTTTGCCTATGTTTTCTTCTATATTATTTTATAGTTCCTCGGGACCTTATTATTTAAATGGGATGAGCTTTTTGAAGACTGTTGAAGGGGACACTACGAATCAAGTTCGTAGCAGCACACAGATGGCACATTCAGATCAGAAAGGTTGAGAATAATTTTTAGTACACGGGCTGGTGACAAAAGGATGTGCAAGGAACAAGGAAATCAGAAAAATTAAAGGGATTATAATATTAGGGAGACATCACCATCACTGGATCTGAGGGGTGAGAATGCCAAGAGAGAAAGGGGACAGGACAAGGGGGTAGGGAGAGCCCAGCCCAGACTGTCTACCACCCAAGGTCCCAGAGTGAGCAAGAATGTGTGCACTCTGGGGGAAGAGGCACACCTGACAGGACTTGGGCCAAAGCTGGCACACAGGAAGGGAGTCAAGAGAATAAGCATTCTGATCTCAGAATCCATTTTCCCACCCATCTCCTACCATGGCTTGCCACTGACTGAGCGTCACCTGAAGCTAAAGGACTAGGGATCCTCTTGATTCAGCCCACACCAGTCAGTTCCCGAGGAAGTGTAGAGCACCAATGTGGGGCACAAAAGACAGACCCTTCCTCATGCTGCTGCTATGGCAATGAATGGCCTTCAATCTTTCCTCAGGTTCTCCCTCGCTCCTCAGCTAATCCAGTATAGTACTAATAGACTCATTTCTCCAAAGCACTCTTCCCTTACTCAAAAACCTGCCATAGTTCTCCTGCCTATAAACCATTTCTGAGTCCTTCTCCTGGTAACCAAGGTGCTGTATGCATTTAGTTCACTTTTTTCTCCCAGTCCTTCCTTACATGTCTAAGCTTTCAGTTCCGGTGCTTAATGACAGAGACAGCGTCTGTATAATACCCAGTGACCCCTTCTTTCATGACAGAATTTTGAAATGTTGTGTATGACAGTATTCCCAAAGCCTAGGACATAGACTGAAGATACTCAGGTGAAGCGTCAGGGAAAGTTTTTTGAAAATGGCTAACTCATGTGAGAGGCAGGATTTGTCCCTTTCCTATCTTTTGCTTCTTGTCTGGGACATGGATGGGCTAGTGGCTGAAGCTATAGCAACCACGAGGATGAAAGCCATCTTGCTTTCAATCCTCCTGAAGCAGACACAGAGATGATAATGTGAGCACAAGTAGTCTGAGTGGCAATACAAGAAGTACTGGCAAGGGACCTGGAAGTGTCTGGGAAAGAAGGAAAGCTGATCGTGGCTGCATTATTGCTTTGTGCACCTCAAGTCCAGTGTAGATGGGGTCTTCAGTATAGAATGCACTTTTGAATTATCCCATTCAAGGGGCAAAATACTGGAGTATCTACAACTGCTTGTAGGCTACCGTTGGAGTAAGAGATGGGTGAATGGGGCTGATGAACTCCCTGGCCTGCCCCATTGCTCTCAAATCGTTCCTGGTTCAGCTCAGGTACCACCTCCTATCCCACACCTTTCTTTTTAAAAAATCATTTTTCAGTAACATTTTTTTTCTTTGACTGCAGAAAAATACACAGAAGATAATTTAAAATCTCCAGTACTCCCATTACCATGTAAATCATTTCCCATAAACACATATTATTTTGTGAAATTCAGATATTACCATAGACAGGTTTTTACCTGGCCTTGTCACTTGAAATATATTGTAGAAAATATGTCAGCAACTCTCCATATCCTCATTCATTTGTCCATAATTTATTTTTGTGCTTTTAAAAATTTACATATGGCAAATCATTTTGTACAGGTTTGTGAATTATCACGCATGCAGAATCTTGAAAATAATACAGAACAGTTCCCTTAATCCTTAAATTTTCCTCACACAATCCCATTGTGGTCATTCACTCCTTCACATGGTGGCCTTTGGCTTGTTCTGTTCATACATTTTTGCCTATTTTGGATGTCATCTAAATAGAATCATATCTTATGTAACTTTTTGAGGCTGATCTAATCTAGTCAGCATAATGCCCTGGAGAGTCCTCCATATTGCTGTGTATCAATGATGTGTTTCTTTCAATCACTGAATAGTATTCCATCATATGTGTATACCACCATTTATCCATTCAACGGTTGCAGGATATTTTAGACTCTTTCCAGCCTGTGGGCAATATGAGTAAACCTGGAATTGACCTTTATGTATTTTCTTTTTGGTAAGCATTAGTTTTTACTTTTCTAAGGTGAATACTTAAGTGCAAGCTTGCTGGTACATGACACATTTTAAATGGCTGAATCCTATTCCATTAATGGATGTACTAAGGTTTGCTGAAGAAATTTGAGCATTTAGGTTGTTTTCCATTTTCCACTGTTATATATTTTTTGTAGATAAATCTTTGCACACATTTTGTTAATTTTCTTAAGCAAAGTTCTTAGAATTTTTTTTGATTAAAGGCTACGATCATTTTAAAGGCATTTTTTAAAATAAATTTCACTCTTGCCAGCAGAAGTCTTTCTTCATTGATTCAGGTGGAACAAGAAAAACCTATTTTCTGTAGGTCAGTGGCACTTATTTGGTGTAACTCTCAAGGCATGTTAGATATACTGCCTGATATAGTGGATTATTTGTGAACATGCCCACATGTTCCTTCTTTCCTGAAAGACTGCAGACTTTCTGGGCTTAGAAAGGGACTCAGCACATTGCCTTTCATTCTTTTTTCTTAAAATTTTTATTTTTTACATCATTCTTCATTTTTGTGCATTTTTTCATCTCAGTTGTAATCCCCATGGATTTCTTCTACCAATTCACCTGTGTGCCATCACCATAGTCCCATGCACTCTTCCAGCCCCAGGTTTGATCCTATCCCCCTCTCCCTATCCACCTCTGTAATATCTCTGGTTTATAGTTGTTTGTTGTTTCTTGTTTTTACTTTATTACAATTGCTTTCCTCTCCCCTCCCCCATCCCTTATGCTCCTGCTATGAGTGAAACCATCTGGTATTTTTCCTTTTTTTTTTTTCTGGCTTATTTTACTGACCATGATCCCTTCCATATCCATCCATATTGCTGCAAAAGGTATGAGTGGTACATATACATGAGTGAAATATTACCCAGCAATCAAAAAATGATACTCATGCCTTTCATTCTGAAGCCCAACCTGCTGTCTAGAGAAGGATATGGATTGACTGGAGTCCAGAGGACCCAAAACAGACCCAAAACACCTGAATTTGAATCCTACTTCTACCATTGCTGCATAATCTCAAGCCAGTCTTTTCTTCCTCCCTGAATTGTCATTTACTTATATGCAACTGCATAGTGTATCACCCTTATCAAAATGTTGTCAAGATAAAACAAGAAAATAGATGTGAAATTGTTTTTCCATTGAGGTAACATTGGTTTATAATATCTCCTGTGCTCCAGAGGTGGAGGGTCACACCTCAGATGCACATCCTCACACCACACCCACCACGGAGGTACCCGCAGTCTGCGACCACAGTCCATTGGGCCCTCTCTACACTTCGCTCCCCACCTTCCCTCTCCCTTCTGAGAACCTTTTTCTACAGACGGATTTCTAGTGTTTGTTATCAGATTGGCTTGACTGACACCTTGTTTTGCTGCTTTATATTTCACATATCAGTGAAACCCCCAAATATTTGTCTTTCACCTTCTTGCTTCTTTGCTTAGAATTTGCCTGTTTCATTAACATCAGCACAGATAGAAAGATTTCATATTTTTATCATCACTGAGTAGTATTACATTGGTACATTGGTACAGGCACCACATCTTAAATTCACCCATCAATCTGAGTATTTAGGCTGTTACCATAACTTGACTACTGTGAATAATGCTGCACTGAGCGTGGGGGTGTGTGTTCCTTTGATTAGTGTTTTTGCATTCTTCAGGTAGCTTCGTAGGCCTGGAGTTGCTGAATTTTATAGTAGATGTAGGTTTTTTGTTTTGTTTTGTTTTTTCTTTTTACATTGACAGAATCAACTTTATGGACATAGAAAAAATATCTGAGTCAAGAGTTGAACCTGGGTGTTCAAACTTGAGAACCCAATTTTTTACTTACAAGGCAACACTGCCTGTTCATATTGTAGATGTAGTTTTAATATTTTGGGAAATTACTGTACTCTTCTGTAAGGGCTGTATCAGTTTAGTCCATCAAAATGATATAAGAGCACCTTTTCCTCCACATCCTTACCAAAACTTGTTTTTTTCAGACTTTTGTATCTTATTGTGGTTTTGATTTGCATTTCCCCCATGATAGTGACCAACGGCCATTTCTTCATATGCCTGTGGACCATGTGTATGTATTTTTTTTTTGAGAAGTGTCCATTTAGCTTTTTGACCACTTTTTTTTTTAAAGATTTATTTATTCATTCATATAGAACTGGGGTACAGGCCAGAGATGCGGAGGGTGAGAGGATTCACCAGAGACAGAGCGGGGAGCAGAACAGGCAGATCAACGAAGTACACTGCTGAGGGGAGCAGCGGGCAGGTCAGGAGAGGTCTGCCGCGCCATGTGGATCTCCTCCGGGGCAGGCGGGGATCGAACTCATGACGAAGTGACTTAAGCTTCTTAGTGCTACGCTTTAACCCGCTGCACCACCAGGGAGGGCCCCAATTTGACCACTTTTTGATTGGGTTATTTGTTTTCTTATTATTCATGAAGTATTTCTTTATAGATGTTGGATATTAGTCTCTTGTTGGGTGTACGGCAGTCAAAATATTTTCTCCTAGTAAGTGGCAGTCTTTAGTTTTAGTGATTGTTTTTGTTGTTCTGCAGTTTCGTTTTTTTTTAAACTTCATGTAGTCCCATTTGTTTATATTTTCTTTTATTTCTCTAGCTGCTAGCGGCAAATCCACAAAGATTTTGGAAGCCTGTGCTGTGGAGTTTTGTCAATTGTTTGTATGGTTTGGGTGTCACATCTATGTCTTTAATCCAGCATGATTTAATTTTTTGTTTAAGGTCTAGAGATGGTGATCTAGATTCATTCTTTTGAATGTGACCACCCAGTTTTCCCAACACCATTTATTGAAGAAACTTTCCTTTCTCCAATGTATTCTCTGGGCTCCTTAGTCATAGACTAACCATCCATACATGCGTGGTTTTATTTCTGTGCTCTTGATTCTGTTCCACTGATCTGTATGTCTGTGTTTTTTTTTTTTTTACCCTACTATTTTGATTACTATAGTGCTGCTGAAGAGTTTGAATCCTGGGCCTGTCATACTTCCACTCCTCCTCTTTTTATGGAATTGTTTTTAAAAAATATGATACAAAAATGTCACTGTTCCACATTCATGGCATGATGGCAATACTAGGAATCAGTCTGTCTCAACTGGGCTACATTTGTTCTCAACCTTGAACCCACTCTGAACGATGAACATGACACACCTAGTATAAATTAGGACAGTGAGCAATGCCTTTGAATACAAATTGCTTGGGCTTATGGTAACTTCTTTCTATACCTCTGCCAAGAAACCTGGTCCCCACCCAGCTGTTTATTCTTAGCTGGACTTTTTCTGCACTATTCATTAGCATAATTCATAGATTAACTCATATGATACAATGGAAAACAGAGGGCCATCATCTGTTTCATAAACATAAGATTACTTAATGAAAAGGTAAGAAAATTGAGGCACTATATACAATGTTCTAGAGGTAAGAGAATGGAGGTTGAGAGATACAGTTCATAAGTGAACTTGTTCAATGAAGATGAGAAATTACTGACGACTGTTCTTCTAAGACTTAGTTACACGGTAACTGGGACATTCATTGGCAGAAAAAAAATAAGCTGAGAATTGAATTTCAGATACATTATATATTTAGGTCAAAACAACTGGAACACAGCTCTTATTACTGAAATTCAAATAAAAGGACAAAACCTTAAGTAGTAGACGATAGCTATAGCTGTAAAAAGGGCTGCATTCCTTAAGGGAAAGAGGCTGTCAAGAGAAAACTGTACCAAGGGAATACCCGAAAATGGCAGCGGCAATAGAAAAGCTGTCAAAGAAACACAGTAGTGAAATGGGAATCAAGTCAGGTAAACGCAAGGAGGACAGCTAGCTGGTGAAGTCCCAACATCAGTGGGTTCCAGCTGACTAAGCAATTAGAAGAGGAAGAAGACGTCGGTTACAAGATCACAACTCACGTCAACGGGGCAATTTTACGGGAGTGGTGAAGCCAAACCAAGTCACGGAAGTGGAAGGAAGGCCGTGTACAGAGGAAGCAGCAGGAGTAACTCCTAAGGAAGCGGTTGAGAAGTGATGCATAAAAGGAGAAGGTGAGGGGAGAGGGGAGACATCTCAGGGCAGCTTGCCCTCTGTCCTTTTTTGTAAACTAGCCTACTCACTCCTTGATTTATGGAGTTTGCTTAGAGTCTCCTTTCACATGTTAAATCCCACAAAAACTTATTTCACCTTTTCCATTTCCTAAGGTCATCATGAAGATTAGAATATAGTTTTCATGTCGTAAATACCAAATGGATGTGTATGTATCATTTCCCACCCCTCCCCCACCCCACAAGTTGCTCTCTGATTTTGATTTTCTTTTGATGTGATGATGCACAGAGTTCCTGTAGCAAGAGTAAGTTTCCTGTCATTTAACGGAAAGGTCAAGTTAAATTTAACACTTTTCAAAACATTAAATTAAAGTAAGAATGGTGCTTTCTATGTCTGTATCATATATCAAAAGTAAAGATTCAATGAAAACTTTAAGATCACTTGCTCAACTTTCAAAGATGGGCAGATTTTCCATAAAGATTTCAACAGCAGAGACAGATGGGCTACATTCCAGAGGGGAAGGTCACAAGAGTGATGAATGAGACCTCTAATGTCTGCCATAGCTGTGAAAATCTTTATGGCTAACTAAAATTCCTCACGAATAACAACCTGTAAATATTACATGAGCTGTCAGACAGATAACACTGAGCTCAGAGACCATCACACATAGTGAACAGAAAACCCCGCCAAGGGATTTGTCAGCAGATTGCCAAGTCACTTAGACTATCAGGCTTCCATTTGATCTGGGAAGCCGAGTTCACACCAAACTATTTGGCAAGGTGACTGAGTTGCAGAGATAAACATTCTAATAGCCAGTGTCATTGGCTGTGCAGTCACACAAAGTTTAATAACTAATGTTTGGTGGAATGACTCTTGGAAGCAAAGCTCCTCCACACATACAACACTTCGAGCACCCGATTGTGATGGTTAGGACAGTTGGGAGGAAATTAAGCCTCTAAGGCCAGAGGGAGGGGGGTAGGTATGATTTTAAATGGAGCCATGACTGACAGAAACTGATGAAACCTCTGAGTAATTTCAAGCAGAACTGCCTGATGGTATCAGCACAGAATGTGCCTCCAGGTAAAGGTGGCTACCACTTTCAGGCCATCTGGGTTAAGTCAGGTTATTACCAAGTCAGTGCCATAATGCCAGATGCCTTTAGTGTTTCTCCAGATGTGCTTTTAAAAGACAGGAGGTAGTCAACACCGTTTGCTGAATGCTTTCTGTGCAAATGGTATTGTATTAGGCACCAGGGAAATTTCAATGAAAGTAAAATTTGAAACCTGAGGCAGTAGGGAACCACTCATATTAAAAAGCAAATAGCTGAGATGGGCTGTACCGCCATTTAAGAAGCAAGGTAAGAGCCAGAAAGAGCTAAGACTATGAAGGCAACTAAAGGAATAAGAGAGTCAGTGAAATTAAATTCTGGTTCCAATTCTTTACTCCTTTGTACAGGAATTAAACATCTATAACTTAGCTGGAGCTTCATGGTGGGTAAAGTGTTTCTTACCCCCTGGCTGCATGGCCACGTGACTTCCTTTGGCCAATGGGGTTTTTAAAGACACAATATGAACAAGTACTCTTGAGAACATGCCCCAGGTGGCTGCTGAGCCTTCAGCCTGGGCCTCAAAACCTGGTGTATCTAGAGATCATCGGAGCTGAACTCCCAACCTTTAGTCAATCCAGCCTACTGGCCTGAAGCAGGACTTCTCAGTGTAAGTTGATCCAGTTTGCCTGAACTACAAGTGATCATGAGCATGATACCAGAAGGTTACAACTCTCATTTAAGAAAAGGAGAGGAAAAGGTGTGTGTGTGTGTGTGTGTGAGTGTGTGTGTGTGAGTGTGTGTGTGAGAAGCTAATAATCAAGAGATTAAAGAATAGAGAAATATCCCCAAGTCAAAGTCTTTTCTATTTGTTACTGGCCACATCCTCTACTACACCCTTGATTAATGGGGACTATCCCCTTTAGCCCATGGAGCTGAGACTTGTGAATTGCTACTGACAAGTCCTTGGGGCCCTCTTCTTTGAAGCTGATGCCCACAATGGTTATACGTATGAACTTGAATGTATTGCTAAAGTTCCCTAGTCTCAGTTACCTCTTTTAGGAAATGGAGACAATAATCCTTATTTTATAGGGTTGTTGTTAAGGATTAAATAGGTTAATCCATACAAAATCCTTCCTCAGTGTTCAGAGCAAAAAGTGCTCATTATTTCTATTCCTATTCCTACTCCTACTATTATTACCATGAATGTTGTGAGTTACCAAGATATTTATTCCACTCATTTACTGTCAGTATGAGGAGCCTTGGAGAATGAGGTAAATATGAAGGACGGACTCTGGCTGTACAGTTCACTTGACTGGTATCTACCGAAGCACGGGCCCACGGAACAACTCCAGTAAACAACCCTTCCTTCCTACTCCTTTTCCAGACATTTTCTGACACTTCAAAGAATTTTATGCAGTTCTCAGTAGTAAAAAATGAAAGGAGACAAATCTTCCTTTTGGCACTGTGATGCTGGTGTCAACTATGAAAGTCAACTTTTATATTAGTGTTGCTTAGAATTCAAAACAAATAGCTAAGTATTTTGGGAAGGAAATAATAAGCAAAGGTGGTTTTGTTTTGACTTCTGTTTTTAGTTCAGATTTTAAAATTAAATCTCACATTGCCAAACTTACTGTCTTTTTTGTTTTTGTACTTGAATCAGTGTAAAAAATACAGTGTGGCAGGTTCATGTTAGAGAAATTATCTGACCTGAGGTTATGTTGAAAACATAAGCCTTCTTGTCTTATTTTGCCGTGAGACAGCAAGATTTCTAGATAGCTTTCATGTTGGGTTCCAGAAATAAGTGAAGATTTGGTTCAAATCTTCCCGACACTTCTAATGGATGTACCTGCTGCAGACCTCCTGGGCCAAGCCTTTTGAATTAGGCTCTTTCCCTTGATAGTTGGCCTAAGTCAAGTTCCACAACACACTGTCCACTTTTTACCTTTTGAAAATAAATTCCTGCTGTCCTGAACTCACACCATAAATTAGCCTATTCCATCAAATTTTTTCCCAGACATTTCCTGTTCAGATTTTCTCTTTCTAAGTCAAATTGCCCTTGTGTTGACTAATCCTTCAATTATCCTTTCTTTCTTTCATCTGCCTGTTTCTAGTTCATTAAAACATTAGCACTCTCAAAAACCTATATTTATATTCATTATACATACATAAGAAATCCCTTTCTGGACAAAAGAGCTATAAGGGGACTACATGGAAAATCAGAAAGGGGAATATTCATCATGCCAGAATGGCTAAGTAGAAAGGAAAACCTGATTCTTATCATCAAATACATCTTGTGATTCCTGCTAAGTGAAATCAAAGACCAAGCTATGAGAAGCATTTCTTGCTAGAGTCTTCTCATATAAAACACACTACATGGGATTTGCATGTAGTATCAGGGATATTAGTTCTAGTTAAGATAAAATATCTCATTTCTCTCCCTGGAGAATTCCTTCCTCCCTCAACTCCAGTCCTACAACACCCACTATTCATCACCATGGAAGACCACCATGAATCTCTTTATCAGTCTCTTTCGGTTACAATTTGAGTGCTCCAAGGTCAGGAATCTGTTATTTTTCAGATTCCAAGTACCTAATGCTTGTTAATTAATCTATGAGTAAATAAGTAGATAAATGCTATAGACAAAGTCAGACTATGTCACTTCTTAGGTAGAATTCTCCCCACATCTCTCCTTCTTATTGAAAACAAATTTCAAAGGTTTTTTTTTTTTTTTTTTGATCCTTGTCAACACAAACTTCCCTGCTCTGGTTCTTGGCCACTCACTGACCTGTCATCAACGGTGACAGGTTCTACTGGCCTCTATGTCAGTCTGCTAGCCCTGTAGCCATGCCCCATCTCCAGGCCTTTGCACTTACTGTTTCCTCTACCTGGAACACTGTGCCTCAGCCCTCCCCCTTTCCCCAGGTGTGCTAGCTCTTTCACACCTGTCGTCACAGGCCGCCACCTGAACCACCCCCATTTCAAGTGTTCCCTTGCCCTGTCCCTTCTACCCCTTTAGCCTACTTCATCAATTTATTATGACCTGATTGCCTTCTCATATAAAAATTCAAGCTTCCCAAGAGTGATATTTTCATTTATGTATCGCTATTTCCTAAGTACCTCAAACAGACTTTGACTTACATTGATCATCGAATGGATACTTATTGAGTTACACAATCAATCAATTCTTAGTTGGCTGAAAATAAAGTAAAGCTCCTAACTATTTCAGGACATTAGATTGGGCTATAGATTGAGATCTTCCTTATTGTATAGAGTAAGAATAACTCCCAGAGTGCCTAGGTATTTATTCACTCAGAGCCCACCCTAAATCTATCTGCAAGATGTTAGATGCGAGAAATCAAAAAGAAAAGAAAAAGAACAATGCAAGTTCTTTGCCTTTATGGGAAACTCACCCTCCAACCCATTTCCTTTTATGATCTATTTTATCAACTCAGTTTCATTCTAACTCTTGCCTTTCATTGGGATGTGTGCTACTGAGCTTCAAGTGTGAGGCAAGAGACTGATGTAATTAGGTCCCTACAGTCTTTATTCACGAGTGGCGATCATGTGGTCAGACCTTACATATACTGGACCAAATTGTCAACCTCGCTATGAAAGCAAGAATGGAACGAATTACCCACTGACTAGAATGGGCCTCTTCCAAGGCTTTTTTCTCAGCTGTTTCTAAATGACTGTCAGTTGCAAACCCCATCCGCAGACCGGATTCCTCAGGCAGCAGTCACTATCACAAATTTCAGGGAGCAGGATATTTAGTGAGGCGTGCCCAGGAGGTCAATACTACGGAAGTAGAAGATAGAAGCAGGATGGGAATGGAGAGAAGTCAAGAGTTGCTGGGGGCCCAGTGACTATTTCGGTTGACCCCGTGGAGCTCTGCAGCTAGAGTGCAGGCATTCTCCTAAGTTGGGCCCAAATGGCCAAGATGTTATTCCCTTTCACTGCTCACAAGCTACCCTTGAAGAGGTGTGATTTTGGGTGCAAAGCAGCTGAAGCAATTCCTAAAGGGGCCGACCAGTTTTAGAAGCTCTCTCCTCTTCGAGGTAAGGGACTTGGGTGTACAGAAAAGTATCTCAGGCTCACTCAGACACAGGTAGCCCCACAGTGTTCCATGAGAGTGTGCCAACATGGCCGTGGCTGCCCAGAATGGTATTCAGGGGCAGTTCTCAAGTATGGGGCACTTTGGCCTCCAGGAGCTGTCTGACAATGTCTAGGGCATTTTTGGTCATCTTGTGTAAGGGAAGTGGGTCCCGTTGGCATATAGAATGTGGAGACCAGGGAAGTTGCTAAGCATCCTATAGTGCATAAGAGAGACTCTGTAACAGAAAATTGTCTGGCCCAAAATGTCAATAGTGGCCATGTCAAGAAAGCCTCATTTATAACCTGGCTTGTGGCATACACAGTGATCTGAACCTCAGATAGCAAATAACTGACCCAATCAGCTTCTCTTTCTTGGAGAGTTTGATCACAGTACAGAGAAGAAAATTTGGATGGTAGAGATGTGCCTAAGTCAAAAGAAAAGAAAAAAAAAACAAAACAGAGAGCTAAAGAAAACAGATCACAAGGCAGAGATAGGAAGAGAGAAGGAGAGAAGCAAGAAACTGAGAGACTGTAAGAATCTGAAGTTTACGATAGCAAAGGCGTATATAGAGAGAAGCAAACATGGGGGTGTTTCCTGCCCCTGGTTTCCACGTATCCTTGAGATGTCCCTCAGTCCCCGAGCCCATTCCTGCTCTTTACAGCCTCAAGGAGACACGGCCCAGAACAGCAGTATCTGCAGGAGGCTGAAACTGAGAGGGCAGTTACTGCTGATGTAGTTAACAATCGAAGAGAGAGCCGCGTTTAAACCAGGAGCAGTTTATGTAAGTCTACAAAAGAACAAAATGCTTTTGTCCTCACCTCAAAGTTCTCACCAAAAAGTATTTTGTAATCCCAAACTGGTTGTGTTCTGAAAATGGAAAACATCCAAATGGAAAAACAAAACTAATGATTTTTGCCCACAGGGTTGTGATTCCACCATTTCTGCTGTGCAAAGCTTTGCATTTTGGGACAGATGACAAAATGCTACCCTAGGCCAAACACACAAATGCCTTCATTTTCTGGAAAGTGTAAAAATACACCTTGCCAAGCTAGCATGCCACTAAAGCAGTGCCTGCGTGTCATGAAATTCAGGACTGGGTCTAGGTTGCTCTGCCTTAGGGCCTCTGAGGTCCCAAGGAATTTGTCACGATGAAAAAAGATGAAGAAAGAAACCGGCATTTGCTTCATCTCTGCCATATCACCAGACGAATTTCCATGCGTGTCTGTGACAGCGGTGAGCGATCAAGCTAAATGCCACCATCTATCTGTCAAGCCCGCTCGCGCACATGGCATCAGAGGAGCTTCACAAAATCTGGGAGCGGTTAATGTTGCTGGTGCCAGGTTCCCTTTCTTGAGCTGCTCTGAGTGTTGGCTACGATGAGTCCATTACTCCCATTTTTAGTGAACCTCCCTCAGTGAAATGGGAATGGTCTTACTGCCCCGCATGACCCCAGAATCCATTAATGGCTTAGTGACATGGGGGAGCAAAAGCCCAGCTCCCTGGCCCCAAAATGAGGCCAACTTCGGGTGCAATGCATTCCAGAGCTCCCGTGGGCGCAATATGGCGGTGGCCTTCAGCAACCAGATGAGCAGCCCAACTCGGGGCTCCCTGATCAGCACCCCTCTCTTGTCCCTGACAGCTGTGCTCTCCATAAATTACTGACAGCCCAGTCCCCATCTACAACCGTTTGCATGGACCTGATATACCTAGGATGGAGAAGGTTTCCTGGGGTATGGGGATTTCAGTGCTAAAACTAAGAACAATCTAGACAAAATCAGCCTTCCCCAGGCAGAGAGCTATTTGGAGCCCTGCCTCTAGGGACTGGTGATCTGAGAAACATAGATAAAGTCAGTGATGTTGTGGTAAATCAGATATGCAAAATAAATTAAAAACAAGAAGGAAGCCTGATTTGCTAATGAGGGCAGGGGGAGAGTGGTAAATACTTCCACTATGCTGTCAAGCGACCCTAGGTTAGCTTAACAAACACTACTCACAATTCCTATTTCACAATGGGCTCTAGCTAGTATAATCCAGTTCTGATGCTTCAAGAAATGACTGTGTAGGATCACTACTGCACAATTTCTCAGGTAAGAAGGCTGAAATACAAACACACCTTCAGTCTTATTGGAGAGTATCAACTTAAGCACACAGTCAAAGAACCACAGAAAGCAGTGTTCAGAACACAGTGTAACTGTGCACACCGGAAGGGTTACCTTTGAGTTTAGGGAGGTGTTACCAGCATACCAGCATATGTTGGATGCCATTTGTCTCTAATTCCCAGTAATTGGACAGATGTGATTGCTGAAGAAATTGTCCCTCTTTTTTTTTTTTTTTTTTTAAGTCTGGAGATTTTACTTGATAGAGAGCTTTAAGCTGAAAATCACCTCACATTGTACCTACAAAGTTTCTTCTGACTTTTATCATGATGGCTTCTTTAAACTGACCTGAAGCTTTAAATGCTCAGACCACTCATATTTCAAACTCATCCATCCCCTGAGGACAACGGTGTAAGATTGGTGTACTGTTAAGTGAAATGCCAGCAATTATTAGATGTGCTTAAAATTTTTTTCCTCTATTTTTTTTTAATGAAGTGTGTGAGTTGGGGCAGGAGCAGGTGAAATTGTGGCAATGGTTAAGAGCGATACAAACTTTCAGTCCACTTTTACCAAGGGGAAACTAAAAAATCTTGGGTTGCTTTAATAAGAAAGAGTTAACCAGGGATTTAATTGAGGCAGTTAAGATTATAAAGCCTGCAAGACATAACTGATCAGTCCTTTCATTTTACAGTCTTTCATAATATGAGAACAAGAAGCTACTCAATAAAATCCACAGCTTTTAAATTCAGAATAAACAGTAGAAATGAAATTAATGTTATAGAGTTCCAGAGTCATCAATACTGTCAGAGGTCACTTAGCTAAAAGCTAGAGAATACAAAATTTTATGTTTACTGTTGGCCCCATTTTAAAAGAATTGTGCTTATTATAAAAAATCTGCAAAAGTGAAATATTACAATAGCTGCTTGCATTTTGAAGTATTCTGTTTTCAGCCTTATGTGTACTATTCTCATTTCTATTTTATTTTCTAATAGACTAGTGATCAGGTTATAACTTTGAAGTCAGCTTTTTGAAATCAGCTTTTTCTCCTACATATATTATACACAGCACAGCAGACATGTTTGTGTATATGTATATATATGTATTTATGTATACGTATATAAAGACTATGTAAAGTTATGAATGCTATTAGTCCTTGCTAAGAGGCAGTACAAAAGGTTGCATTATTTTTGGGTGTTTATTATGCTAAATCTCATGTCACATCAGTGTCAGAGGATATTTACCTCCTCTTTTTTAGGGTGTAAGACATAATTCATAATATACATGATTTTATTGAACATCTACCTAGTCCAAGCACCATGGTGGCTACTGGACAATGTTTAACTGTTAGCAAGACTAAACCTCCCTGTCATTATAGAGATTAGGGGATATCCATGGATTAGTCATCGTATCATTAGTTACAGAAATAACTAAAGAGTTCTTACAATGTGCAAAACATTGACCTCTCTCCAATTAGATCCATGGAAAACACATGTGGGAAGGAGAAACCCTGCTTACACTGTGGATGCAAGAGAATGAGTGATATTTTCATGTCCAATGTGACTGTCTCAGATGGATATTAAGTCGTACCACCTGGTTGACAGTAAGAACAGCACACACTGGTAGATAGCACTTGGATGGCACTCACTACAAGTTAGGCACTGTTCTAAGGGTGCTGATGGTCACTGCAACCCTGTCACAGAGAGGAATGTCCGCATAAAGGGGGCTTTTATGGTCCCTGCCCCACCTCAGGAGAGTAGAGAGCTTAGCAGAAAAGAGTCTTCGGAAATACTGGAGGCCACACTTGGGGAAGGCACAAGGGGCAGAAAGATGTGAGGAAGTATTCAAACTTGTTTCTCAGCTTGGGCTTGCACCAGGGACTTGGATATGGAAGGCAACACATGGAGAAGAGACTTGTAGAAGACACTTGGAAGAGACGTGAGTAAGAGACCCTGGTGGTGGGGAGGGGCTGACAAGTCAGGCTTTACTCTGATTTGTACTTTGATTTTGTTCCTTTGTCCAAGACTCTGCTGACCCCTTCTGCCCTTTTCCTATGGTGCTTTGCCAGAAGGTGCTTAGACTTGTGGCACGTTTTGAAACTCAGTGGCCCCATTTTGAGCCAATCCTGTTTGATTGGACATTCATTCACAAGGGGAGGGAGAACTTTGGGTGCTGTACTGGGAAACACTTATCCTTTGTTTTCTCTATGCACACGATTCTATTAAAGTTCTTTCACATTAAAAGTATGTTTTTATGTTTGCAGCACATGGCAGAACCCATTTAGATGCAAGTTTGGGGATACCATGGTACCCTTCAGTCTACATACTTACAACCCTAGGATATGATAATGCCACATTTCACTGAATTCACAACTCCAGTGCTCATAAAGTGCATTCTTATTTCATAGCTGTTAAGACACAGAAGAAGGGAAAGCTTTGTCTTAAAATTGATGAGCTATATTCATATCATTTCCATTTTACAGATGAAGGTTAAAGACATCAAGCGTCCAAGTCAGTATTTAAGCCCAGTCTAGTTCTGGAACCTGAACTCTGAACCAATATCCCACAGCACTGGTGAGGACAACACGCTACCTGGGTATTGAGAGGAAAATATAGGCTCTGCAAATCAACTAAAATTGGTCCAGGCCAAGAAGAATGGAAGAGAGAAATATGACGTGGACGAGATAATCATTAACCTGGGCATTTGTTCTGAATGGGTAAGGCAGAAGTTCTAGAAACTGGGTTCTTGTCCCAGATAAATTACAGCTATCTGTGACCTTGGTTGTGTCACTCGATCTTTGTCTACCTATTCTGTCATCTGTAAAATAAGGGGAGGGCTAGAGTAGTGGAGTATCTCTCAAAATTTTCTGACTGCAACCCACAGAAGAAACACATTTCACATTGTGACACAGTGTGTATCGCTCCCCCCCATCCCCAACTACAGTGTCAAGCCAACAGTTAACCTTGCTTGGGCAATGGACTCTCATATTTTCTAATTGGTTCCATTCCATTCCATAACTGTTGATTGCGAGTCATTACAGTGATTTCAGGACTCACTAATGGATACTTTGAAAACAGCGCCTATAGATACTGTCTATTCTTCTCTCCACTTATGAAATGCCACAGCACAAGGGGGCTTCTGGGATACAGGGGGGCTGGAAACCTCAGGAAAGCGCATTGGCCCTTTTGCCCTATAAATACTCATTTTCTTGTTAATTGGATTATGTTCTTACTACCTTTGGCAGAAAGTTCTTGTCATTTGACCATTTGGTGATTACCACTTTAGGTAACAATCCTGTGGTATGTATGCTCCATGGTATATTTAGTGAGAAATTATTTGGTGTTGCCTGAAAAAGGCTTCCACGGTCATCTAAATATGAAGAAGAGCTACTCTACCCTGCTCTTTGAATCTCCACATATTTATTGGAAGCTCCAAAAATTTCAGCAGGAAAAGAACTTGCTTATCTTTTTCACCTAGTGTTTTTCCAACCTTACTGACTCTAGAACTAAATTTTTCAAGGGATAGTGTTAACACCATCCAGAAAAATGAATGTTCCAAGGAATTTGCCTTGGACAATGCTCCTGTAGTCAGTTCTAGAACTTGTAAAATATTAAGCCAACTCCGAATTCTTTTTTTGTTTTTTTGTTTTACAGAAACACTTCTTTTTCCAGTGAATATTATAGTACAGTAAGTCCTCACTTAACATCCTCAACAGGTTCTTGGAAACCACTACTTTAAGCAAAATGGAGTATAACGAAAGCAGGTAATTGGAGAATCTGGTTTCCTTCAAGATTGCCAGAGGTGGTGGTTTTTTCCTTTTCTTCATCAATGTTAGAAGGAAAGGACATTGAAAGAAAGGTATCTATGAACCTACTGTACTTTCTTGATCATAGAGAGATGAAGAGGCTGGAGACCAGCACTGTACCTTCTGTGACTTTGCACCTCCCTCCTCGCTCGCTCTCTCTCTCTCTCACACACACAATGTTTAACAACATTATGTGTATACATTCTAATAGTGTGACTTTTAAAATTAAAAATTGAACTAATGAAATTTCTCTGGATGGGGGGTTTAAGTTGCAGAAACCAATAAAAAGCAGTAGAATATTAAAGCTAGAATTAAAGGCAAGGTAGAAATATTTCTCAATAGAGAAGGGTCATACTTTACAATGTTTTTGTCTCCTCATTTTCTGTCAGATCTAAGAGAAAAGAAACTTCTTTTACACGCAGAGAGTGTGCCACCAAGAAGAGACAGTGAAGACTTTTCTTTTGTAAAGGGCTGCTTCTCAACTGATGGAAAACAAAAGAGTTGAATTTAATTTTCAAAGGAGGAGAGAGAGATGTATGTATATGTGAGGGGGGTTGAAGGAGAGAGGCAGAGATGTAGGAGGGCATGGTGATAAAGAATAAGACGAAGAGAGCCACAGCATGAGCATGTTTTGTGGGTGGGATGTAGCTGACAGCTCATTCCTACTTTTCATTGTAATTTCTAAGACTCAGAAATCACCCTGTTATTATTCTTACTAACCTGGAAGTAAATTACTAGGTTTTTTTTTTGAAGCTCATTCAATATGACCTTACTGGTATATTTTTTTTTTTTTTACATTTGTTTTGGAGCAAAAGCTGTTTTTCTTTTATAAAACACAATTCAACAGCAAGTAAGGGATTTCAGAGAAACCTTCCCCTAGATACCAGTTCATGCAGGTACCTAAATTCTGCAGGTACTTTCCCTGGTCAGTTTGGGGATACATATCAAAAGCCTTACAAATGCAAACACCCTTTAACAAAGCAGTTCTGTCTTCAGGAATTTATCTTGTGGAAAAAATGTGAGATGTTTATTAAGGTGCACAAAGGATGTTAGTTCCAATGTTGGCAGTAAGAGTGAAAAGTTGAATAACCGTAATATTGTGTGATTCAAAGTTGGCCTGGTGAATCTGGTGTAGCAACAGAAGGAAATACCATCTTGCCATTAAAAAAATTACTCTGTAGAGGGATATTTAAACACATGAAAATATTTTCATTGTATTTCAAGGGAAAGGCAGTTCATAAACTATTATGTGTTTTCATCTGTTTAGTTTTAAAAAAGAGAATCTCCCCCTCTCCCCTCTCCCCCTCCCCCTCCCCCTCTCCCTCTCTCTCATACACACACACAACCACCCAAGAGAAAGACAGTAAGTATACAAATCACATTGTTCAGACTGGCTATCTCAGTGCTGAGATTATAGAATTTTTCATTTCCTCTTTATATGTTGTTTTCCAACATTTCCTTCAAGGTCACATATTACCATTACTTTATAATTAGTCATTAGTCTCACTGCACTGTCTTAAATGTTCCTTAAGCCAAACTGGTTTCTTTTGATACCCACAAGCAAAGCTCCTAAGCTTGTACTGATGTTTCACATGAGTACCCAAGAAATCTGTGATTTCCACAGCTGCTTCCACTCAGGTAGGTAAATCAGCATCTTTGTGTTTGTGTCTACAAGTCTGACCTTCCTGGAAGCAGGCATCGCCAGTTTGACGTGGCTTGGAAGTGTGAGGTGCCTAGCTGGCCCAAGAGTCTCTCCCTCTCAGTTCAGATTATGGCTGTTGTTCCTACCACCACAGAGCCATTTCTCAGGCTGATGGATTCTCCCTATAAGCACGCAAATGACAAGAACTCCCTGGTGGCCTACGGGTTAAGGGTTAATTCTCAGCACTATCGCCCACCACTGCCTGAGTCTGAGCTGGATCCCCACACAGGGAGCTGACCCACATATGGCACAGCAGACCTTTCCTGTCATACTCATTGCTCCCTCAGCAGTGTGTTTCAGTCATTCTGCCTATTCTGCTCCCCACTCTCTCTCTCTCTGGTGAATCCTTTCACTGACCCCCATTTCTGACCTATACCCCATTTCTTCTACACAAAAATAAAGATGCAAGTAACCTCAGAGAAGTCCACATTGAGCTTTACTTCTCACCTGGGTTAAAGCACATACCTGGATTTTATAGCATATACTCTTCTGAGAATAGGTTTTAGGGGAAAATATGGGAATTTGGGTGGGACAAGCAGAGAGAATAGGGATGAATGAATATAGTGGTATCTGAGGAGTAACTGATATTCATAATAGTAATATTTTCATTTATGGTTTGAGTCACTGAGAAGCATGTTATTGTGTCTCATCTCAATTAAATCAAATAGAATCACTGTCACCAAGGCGACATAAGCAGATCAGAGCTTTGGAAAAATACAGAAGACAGAATCTACAGGCTTTATAACTGTTCTAGAGCTATTCTTAAATAGCCAATTATAGTGCTTTAACTTGCCTCCTTTTCCTTGGCACCGCCTAAATGCATGTGGCTGTCCAAATAACAACCAATGCAGATAATTAGATCCAGTTAAGAAAATAAGACAGATTCTTACTGAATACATTATTGATGTGTAACAAAAACACCTTCCAGGAATTTGTATTCTAAAAGACTAATGGCCACCTGGAGAAACTCAGGAAAGCATCTAGTCAAATACCTTAAAATGTGCATGTGGATCTTTTATTAATCTACAGAAAATGGAAAGAAAAGGACTAGAAAATAAAAACGAAGACTGAAGAATGGAGATCATACGGAATGAGTCTCTCTCTATAACATAACTACATTAACTAAGAGCCCAGTGTAGGGGTTGAAAACACAAACTCTGGGGTTAACTTCTTGGATTTGAGGCCTGAGTCTGTCATCTGCTTACTATGTGACACTGTGTGTCATGTCCCCATCTTTGAGCTGGGTATCACACAATAGTACCTGTCTCATAGGTGGCTATAAGGATTAAATTAGTTCATATTTGTGACATAGCCAGGCACAGAGCAATTGCCTTGAAATGATAGTTAAACCTCCATACATACTCATGTGTGGCCAGAAGGAAATACACCAAAATGTTAACAGATGTTAACTCCAGGTGGTAGACGTATGACTTTTAAATACCAAAAAACTCAACATCTATACTTTTCTACTCAAAGAATGGTATATAGATGAACACCATTAATCAGGGTAAAATAGGATCCTGACAATTTGATCTACATTGCTATATTAACTAGATGCTTGAATAGTAAAGCTTTACTTCACTAAGCTTACTCATTTGTATTAATTATAAAAAAAATAGCTTTAGTGTGTATCTTATCATAAACAAAAAAAAAAAAAAACACTTAAATAACATGAAATGAATAAAATAGCAAAACTGGAAAACTGGAAGACCAAATAGATGTCAAGGACACAATAGGGATTAAGAACCATTAGGGGGCCCTCCCTGGTGGCCCAATGGGTTAGGACGCAGCACTGCAAGCCAGCTGCAGCCAATTCAGTACAAGTTCAATCCCTGGCCCCAGAGGTGACCCACAAGGTGCAGCAGACCTCTCCTGACCTGCCTGCTGTTCCCCTCAGCAGTGTACCTTGATCTGCCTGTTCTGCTCCCCACTCTGCCTCTGCTGAATCCTCTCACCACCCCTGTACGTTTGGCCTGTACCCCAGCTCTGTATGCATAAATAAATACATCTTTAAAAATAAAGAATATTAAAAAAAAAACATTAAGGAAACATCATGGACTTAGAGACCCACTTGAGGGCGGGGAGTCTTTAAGGAATGAACTAGATAAAGAGTTACAGAGTCGGGCGCTCCCTGGTGGTACAACAGATTAAAGCATCGCATTATGAAGCTCTCTGAAGCCACTGCAGCATGAGTTTGATACCCTGCCAGGGTGCTGACCCACATGGCATGGCAGACCTCTCCTGACCGGCCCACTGCTCCCCTCAGCAGTGTATACCAGTCAGTCAGCCTGTTCTGCTCCCCACTCTGTCTCTAGTGAATCCTCTCACCCACCACACCTCTGGCCTGTACCTCAGTTCTGTAAGCATAAATAAATAAATCTTAAGGAAAAAAAAAAAGAATTACAGAGTCACAAGAATGCAGGAAGGCAGGCTGCATGACCGTGTCCTCATTCTATGCTACCACAGCTAACAGCTTTATGAAGTGAAGTCTATAAGAAGAACTAAGGACTCAAAAATATCACTCAAGTTAGCCCTTGACAACACAGTGCAGGATGCAACTGTGCTTGACTGAAGACGGGGTGAAGAAGGGGTCTAGGGGGTCTCTTCTTGCTCCCTATCTGCTTTCACCCACCAAGTGCTATTCCGGGATGATTTAGCCTCCAATGCATTTGACAGAGACGACTGTGATTCAACTCTGAGTTCTCAGCTACCGAGATGCCATGAAGAGGTAAAGCCATGAAAGTGACAAGGACTTACTGGAAAGGAAGTGCTGCGACGCTGGGCCGAAGTCCCTGTGGGCTTCATGCAGCTGTCTGATGCGGTCCTCGACGGCTACCTGGGAGGGAGAGAAGAGAAATGATGTTCTCTCGTCATCTAGAATGAGGAACAATTAAAACAATGGAGGATTTTTGGTAAGATCTCCTGGGCCTCTGAGGCTGGGACACTAAAGCAGCCATTTATGACCTTGGTTTTCATATCTGCTTACCGGACATCACCTCCAAGACCCATTTTTATCAAACGGGGCCAAACAACAAAAAAAGATTTGCGCTCTTGACGATGTTAAAATGAGATTTTTTTTTCTCCCGCTCTACTCGTTGGCAATCACCAATGAACCCACTAGTACCAATGTAAATGTAAAGTGTCACCTTTCATGAAAAGGTTAGAAGGTTGCGATTTGCAGTTAAATTATCCCAAGTAACAAACACAGCTCTGAAATAGCACATATTTTGTATTTTAATCTGACTATTGTTTCTGACTAGTATTTTTTGGATAATACTGATCATAATCCAGAAGTCACTGGGTGACATTCACTGGTCATAAGTAACCGGTAGTTGATTAATACTCAAGTGCCAAAGTACTAGAAACAAGGCTTAAATCTTATCTCTAAGGTGGATGATGAGAATAAAGTCATCCACAGATTTCAGTTTTTAGTGGCCTTGAAAATTAGGGGGAGGTTACTTTTCAGTGGTATGGAGGAAAAATGACCATTTTTCTACTATTAGGCTTTTCTTCTAATATATTGGCACTTTATCCTCTGAGCTTAAGTGAATTCTATTCTGGGTGTGTGTGTGGGGGGGGGGAAGGCAAGAGTTTTATGTGTGAAATGGTACTTTGTCATCTGGCATTTTGCCAACACATTATCAGTGGGGGCTCCAGGCTTCCTGTAGCTTCTCTAACTTGGGATCTTGATTTAGTTCTGCTCAGCCCACCTTAAAGTAGAGGCTGGTCAGAGCTTGCCCATGAGTGGGTTAGAGCCCATGGTAGGGATAATTCCTGAGATGTAAACAGATCTCAAAGGCAAGCTCAGAATAGCAGCTCAGGTAGAGTGGCCTAAGGTAACGCTCACCTCCTGGTGCCAATCAAGTGCTGACACAGGATCCATAACACCTTTCCTCTTTCACTTCCTCCCTAGCCTTGCCCATTTTTGTTCAGACAATGTGTTTGAAAAACCCTAGGTGGTTTCAAAAAAATTTTTTTTTTCAGGATTTGTTTCACTCTTATGTACACACAAGCACAAGAACATTTCAAAGCTACCTTCCCAGCCTTACCAGCTGGCACTTGCAGTCAAATTCTACCTCTCTGTCCTGCCAGATTCCCGCCAGTTGGACACTGGTATGACCCCATGAGGCTGCTCCTCTCTGGAACACTCGTAGGACCCTTCTCTCCCACTCCTGGGCTTTTACATGCTTTATATGCTTGTTCTCCAATCCTCCAGATCAGAAGTGGTTAACACCACAGGATTCTCACAGCCCATAGCTTGTGCTTGAAGCATATCTATCATACCGCCCATTTTACTTATATTTATATGCAATGAACTTAACCTTCCAATAGCAGGCAACCAGGAAGCAGTAGCAAATATTTAGTTGATGACTATCTAGTGATAGCAGTGGGTAAATAACTGTGTATATGTGTGTGCGTGCGTGTGTGTGTGAGAGAGAGAGGAGAGAGTAAGAATGTCCACTGACATGGTTTGTATGTCCCTGGGTAACTAACTCTGAACTTAACTTTTCTTATCAGTAAATAAGGGGCAATATGACCCACCTCACAGTTTCTGTGGGAATAAGGTAATACATGTAATATGTTTAGCTTAGTTTCTGTCACACAGTAATTGCTCAATAAATGTTAGCAGCTACTAACTGCTATCATTGCTATTATGTTTTATAATTGGAAAATAGGTTATAATATACCAGGCACCACCACCAATACCAAAATTGCTAATATTTGCATGACACTATGAATTGGCTTATTTAATCTTCATAGTAGCTCTGTGGCAGGAAGTCATGTTACCACTCCCCCTCACTGGCGCAGAAACAAAAGCATGAGAGATTTAAAAACACACACACACACACAAAACAACTTCAAGCAAACAGAGTTTGTAAGCTTACAGAGCCAGGAATCAAACTCATTTAGCTAAGAGTGCTGGCATTTAGCTGTTATCCCAGAGATTCAAGCTGGAAAAAAAAAAGCCTTATAAATATTGCATAAGCTGCTGGGCTTTTATTTTTCATCAAATCAATTTATGGAACACAGACCAAACCTATTGTACCTATCTATGAAACTCTACTCATCAATATATTCTGTGATCTAGTGTGAGCTCCTGAACTTAGAGAACATGATTCCCTAAGATATAGAGAAGAGTTTGTAGAAGAACACCTACAAACGAATACTTAGGATATGGAATTATTTCTGTGTGTAGAGTGGGTTGTTTCATAAACAAATTAGCCAAGAAATGGAAATGAAAGTTTGGAGGTGGGCAGGGGTGGCAAAGGAGGTTCTATGGAATGCACACTGACCACAAAGAAGTTTTTCTGTAGAGTCCGGGGGTAATTCCAAAGGAGATGAGTGGCCAGAAAACAGTCTGGCTGTGCCACGGGCTGTGTCCTCTGGCAGTCACTTGAGGGTGTGCTAAAAACCATGTGATGATATGGACTTTGGGGACGTGGTGTTTGAGTCCATAAGAGAGCTCTGATCACTGAAGGTGGCTTCCTTCTGATATAAGGAAGACTCCAGGGTAGTTGCAATGGACCCCGATATTGTCAAGTTAAAAGGGAATTTCCATCCCTACAACTCAAATTTAAGAAATTGCATGAGAGTGAGACTGAAATTAAAACTGCATCCTGTAATGAAATGAAATATTCAGGAAATTGTCTCAAAATAACTCAAAGATTAAGCATAAAATATTTGCTTTCACAAATTATCTTTAGAGAAAAGCACTCCATGGACTGAATGCACAATTGAATAAACAAAGAATGTTAAGAAAGAAAAACTTGAAGACACACAAGAGCCTCACAAGCTATAGCCACTTAAGAACAAAACACTTTATTTTGAGAGCAATTTAGGCAAGGGAAAGAAATTTGATCAACTTAAAAAAAAAACAGGGTTTGTGCATTAGGCTTTTCTTACTGGCTGTACTTTAAACCAATATAATGCAGTATTCAGAGACGAGGAAGTGAAAGCCAGAAATCTACGCAAAATAGCTTTAATTCTGGAACAATTAGTTCTTTATTTGCTTCATTATTCATTCACATGATATGTCTGTGAATACTGAAAGGGATATACCAAGAAACGAATAGGATAGACTGTGATTTCTGGAAGAATCATGATTAGAAATTAACACTAGAGACAAGCAGAGGTAGAGGCAATTGGAAGTGGCATGGAGGAGGCGGCCTGAGGCAAGGCCCAGGACAGCTGGACAGGACCATGAGTTAGGACTGCAAACAAGGCATTTCACACACGAAGGCTCAAGATTTACCCCACAGGCCAAGGGAAACACTAAAGCTAATCTTGAAGGTGACTCATGCTTTGAGAGGAAAGTTGAGTTTTGAGGAGATGAATTTGTCAGGCTTTTGCAAGGGACGTTCAAGAGTGAGATGGAGGCTGAGACCAGCTCCAGGCTGCTGCAGTTGACCAAGCATGAGGTGATACACACTGAAATTAAGACAGTGGTGCCTGGAATGGAAGAGAATTACAAGATGGAAAGACACTTTCCAAGAAGGAAGAACTCATCGACTTTGTTGTTGGAGTTTCATTTTTAAAGAAGCGCCAGAACCCTGATTTCCAGAATGGAAGACTTGGGAGACTGAGGATATTGTTGATGGAACGATGGAAACCAGAAAGGGGCAGTATGGCCTACGCGTGCAATGGATTTAGTTAGAACACCACAAACTTTACCTAACAGTGAGACCTTCAACTAAAGAGGTCATGTTTATAGCCAAGTGAGAGATGAGCAATTCATCTCTGTCATTCAGGAAGGAAAGGGAGGCGAGAATAAAAGGGGTAGGATTGTGCACTAGAAAGTGAGCAGAGAAGGAAGAGTCAAAGGAGTTTAAAGAGAATTAGTTAAAGAGACAGAAAGAACTCAATTTCCTGTGAATCACAGGCAGTACCTCTGTTTCCTTTCATAAAATGCGATACAAGTATAAAATCTTTTTGGAAGCATACAACCTGTTTCTACTATTAGATCATAGATCACGAAAGCTTAGAACTGGAAGAAACCTTATCTATTGATATATGAGGGTCTATTCTTTAGAACTATCCCAGATGGGCAGAAAACTGCCATCTGTTCCATGAGTACTCATAATCTAGTCTGCAGCAATTCTTCAGTAAAAGCATGTCAGAAGAAATAAAGATCTGTTTTTATATGCTCTGTGAGGATAGGGACACATCTTTCTCTCCTTACTATTTCCCTGATGACTTCGCACAGTACCTGGCCAATAGCAGGTGCTAAATTAATAGTGCATGAATGAATGTAGTTTATTCAAAGATCTTCACGGTAACAATATTCCCAATGAATTTCTTTTGGGGGATTTTTTTTTTTTTTTGAGGAAAGACCTTCCTTCTCTCTTTTTGGTGATCAAAGTTAAAATATATACAAAAGAAAATCATTTAGATTCATCTTGCCTACAAGACTGGGTTAAAAAAAGAATTTTAAAGCAATAATTATAAGGCAAACGAAGGGTCCAAATCTCCCCCATAGTCGATTTTTTGGTAATTCTTAATGATCAGAGGCGTGAGCTACGAGGATGGTATAATATTCCCCTTCACTTTATAATTTCAGATGAGTTCTGCTGGCAGTATACTATTTGTACAGCCCACTCCCCCCCCCTTCTTTCACTGCATAAGGAAATGTTTCCACGTTTCTTTTGAAATATATTTGAACCCAAAGATGCCAGTTCCTTGTCCATGAAGACAGGTACCATGCCTCTCTGGTTCACAACTTAACATGGTACCCATACACAGGAGAGGCAAAATAAGTATATGATACATGGACCGAAGACAAGACGTTTTGAATCCCTGTTATGGTAGGCACCATGGTAAGTGTGGTTATGGGAGACTTGTAAGTATAATCTAGGGATAATGAACTAGTCTTTCAATGAAATTAATGGTCAAACACTCCATTCTCAACTGTGACTCTTTTCCAAAGCTTAGTCCATTCCGCTGTGTAATCTGAAGGTTGTCTTTATTTTAGTTTCTTCGAAATTACTTTAAATCAGCCAAGGGTAGGCCCTCCCCAGTGGTGCAGGGTTAAAGCACAGCACTAAGAAGCTAAGGCCACTTCTGCATGAGTTTGATCCTCGTCCCGCCCCGGACGTGACCCTCATGGTGTGACTCTCCTGACCTGCCTGCTGCTCCCCTCAGCATTGTACTTCATTGATCTGCCTGTTCTGTCCCCCAACTCTGTCTCTGGTGAATCCTCTCACTGCCCCTGTACCTCTGGCCTGTACCCCAGCTCTGTATGCATGAATAAATAAATCTTTAAAAAAAAAATCAGCCAAGGGGAGAAGGGATAAAAAGGTTAGATAACAGTGTGGCTCCTAGAAATGATTTCAAAGAAATGTATCTAAGTGCTAGTATTTATTACTTAACTTTATTGTCATGTCTCAAGGGCTTCTCCTTTTACTTTTGACCTATTTGAAGTTTTGAAGTTTACTGGAGGTTTACAAGATCCAAGGATTCCCTCCTGCTATGGAAGCACATTGCTAGGCAATGTAATTTTCCCCACAGTGTCCAGGCATACTTATTGGCACTATATACATAAATCGTGTTTACTCCAGTCTTGGGAGAAAATGTAACTGGGCATGTACATTTCAATTTTCTGGCTCTCAGTTTGTCTAGACCCTTGATAAATATCCATGGGCATGCAAGAACCAGACTCCACACCTACACTAATAAGCCCATAAAAAAAAAACAAACCCAAAACTCTCCGTGTGCTGTGAGGCTAGCAAATAAACAACACCCATACACACAAATAGCTCTCTACAGTCTACTCACAAATTTTTCTTCTGAAATTCTGTATTTTTTTGGGTGTTTGTATCTGTGTTGGGGAAGGCCTTCGTAATTCATTTTTACATCCCAAATCCTTAAGTATAACACCCCTAACTTCTCCTGGAAACTCCTGAGACTTCTTATAGTTTTGGTTAAAACCCTCTTAACTAATTATAATCCTCCTTAGTTAAAATTTATTGTTCTAATTATGATTTTTTTTTCAGTTCAACTCAAAAGTCTGAGGATAATGGTGACAGCAAAGCTGGGCTTGATGAATGCAAGGCTTGAATTCTCTTTCACTTGAATCTATTCGTGTGTTTGCTTGACATGGAGGCACTCACTCATCAAAAAGTTTCTTGGTGTTTGACTCTAGGAGCCATCCCAGGAAAGCAATCAGTGTTAACTCGGTGCTTGCTCTGAGGAAGAGCATAATTATATGTTGAGTTTGTGTGATTTATGGCACGCAAATTCGTGAGACCATCATTCATTCACCTATTCTCATGTTCCATTCTCGGAACTGTCTTTCCCTCCCATTTCATAATTGTGCATGGGTTCCCCTCTTTCTTTGTCTGACTCCAGCTCTTACTCTTTTCTCTCCCCTCCTCCACCTGCCCTCCCTGATGACTCTCTGTGGAAACTAGAAGAACCCAGAGACTCTGCCGGAGTCAGACAGATAGCAGCTAACATGAAGGGGCAGTGCATGGTGGCAACTTGAAGCCTAGCTGGGCGCTTCCCCTGCACCATGCAGCCTCAAATCTGGTAGACTCTGCCATCCGTTGGAAGGCAAAGTCAAGTCCTATGTCTACCGTCAAGCCTTTAACTTTCAACTTACCAATCAAAAATGCACCTTGGAAGTTTGTTTATTTTTGGTTTTCATACTCCTGCAAAACAGCCTCATTCTGTGATAATGGAGTCAGGTTACATCAACACAGAGTTGGCTTCACAGACCCAAGTACCTTGAGGGCATCATTAATTTTAATTTAGATAAGCAGCAATCAACCTCCTATCCTTCTTCATTTGTCAAAATCTTTAGCTTTAGTTACAACCATCGACTGTCAGGAAAAAAATGTGATGGGAAGGAAAAGAGATCTGCTTTTTTAATTTTGTGGCAAAGAGATAAAAGTTGAATTACTCTGCTGGAATGATGTAACTTGATGCAGATTTTATCTCAAAAAAAAAAAAAGGTTCCCTTTTAAAAGCTTTCCTAATGATTTGCATGATTTGCAGCAGGAATTCAAGTCAAGTGGCTCTCACCTTGCAACACCGGTCCATTAAATCATTTACATTCCAGCTTTAGCTATTTATTCTTGAGTTTTATTTAATTCACATTTGGAAGCTATCATTCTCGCTAAAATTTTCCGAGGCCATTGGTGCATTCCCTTCTCGGGGCATTTTGGGCCCAAAATAGCATAATGCTCGCATTGCAATTATACAATTATGCCTCCTGGTCTGAGAACACAGGCATGTTCTCCAGGACCAGAAGTGACACTCTGAAGTAATCAAGGGGATACAATAGAACAGTATCAGCCCCCAAATCTATTTTATTTATACATACATACATACATACATACATACATATACACTATATATGTATATACAATGTAAATAAAGGTTTCTCTATGTATATCTATAGATACATAAATATACACCTATCCCTAACCCATATCCTTATGTAGCCATTAGCAAATAACATACCTAAAGATGACTGAAGCAGGTTAAAACTTTTAAGCTAAATGATAAAATGATAAAGCACCAGAAATCGACCGTTTTTTTTGGGGGGGTCTCCTTAGCCAAGCAGTGCTATTTTGGGTCTTAACACACTCCTGGATTTACATTTTGTTCTCCTAATCACCTTTTTAATGACAGCTGGGAGAGAGAATGTGCTGAAGTGTGCAAACAACCATCCTTAACCAAGGAAATCAAGGCTCCTTAAGCCCTACACTATCCTGGCAGCATTTCCAAAGCTTGCTGACCTTGACTCCTTCACAGTCAATTTGACCGCATATCAAAGAACCTTGTCTGTTTTCAGTTCCCAGCCCTCCTCCTCCAGCCACTGAAAAGCGCCTTTCTTTTCTCTCACTGACAGAGCTGCCAAACCAGTATCAGGCCCTGTTCTTTGCAAATCAATAAACCGGAAGATCACATCTACTCTACTTCCAAACCCTGCAACCTTCAGTCCTCCCTCCTTTGCATATCAGAAGATAAGGCGCAAGCTCAATAACCAAGCACACAGCACGCGTCCTAATAAAGGACAGAACATGGAGTTATGCACTTCAGTTGTCTCTGGGTGTCTATTTGTCAGCCCTGCGGTTCAAGCTCTGACATGTGTTCACTCCCTCCCGAGTCTATATAGTGTCTCCTTGGCCTTCTTTATGCTCTTCAGCCCCAGCCCTCCCTCACACTCCCTCTGCCTGCCGCCTCCTTCACTCTACCTCACCCCAAGCCCTGAATGGTTTGTAAACTCTCAGAATAGTCATGAGATGTCCCTGTACTATTTTAGATATTTTCACTTCCAACTAAACTGAAACTTTTTTTTTTTAATGTGGCTTTACATAGTGCAGAAAACTATAGGGGAAAAACATTCCAAAATACATTGTGATCTTTTATAGGAGAAACAAAAGATCGACTTTCTAGGTCATCTTGGAAGTAGGTATACTTCCTTGAGCAATAATCTGAGGTATTTTATGAGATTCTTCCTTTCACTAAAGCAAGAAATCCTAAAATCCATCAGGATACGTGCACTGTACCTTGACTTTCTTTTTAATCCTCAAGTGAAACCAAGACAGTAAAGTGTAATAAAAATGCATATAGCCCCGGGCTTTGTACCTCAGCAAGGAGAGAAAAAAATAAGCTTCTTGACTTAATACTGTCTACTGTGAATAATCAGCTACTGCATTTTGGGATCTTGCTTTATAATCTTAACATATAGCAGTGAACTCCATGCTCGTGGTGTGACAAGCATAAGGAATATTTTTCTGAAAAAGATGTCCCCCTTCTTCCAAACATTTGTTTTATATGTGAATAAAAAAACACTGAAAATAAATGAAACTAGAAGGGCAAGCTGAGTTTTAGTAATATTTTTCTGCATTTTACCTAAAGTTGTCACTGTAGTATGGCCAAGGGAATACAGGGCCCTCGGTTGTGTGAAGACGTGGCTGAGGCCTGGCTCAGAGGCCTCCTCAGTTCCGTTGCCAGATGTTTAACCTGTCCTTCCCAAGTATTGTTTCTTAGCTGATTAATAAATGTCCCAAGGAAGATCAATGCTGGCTCATAACAGGCTTCTAGTACCACAGCTGTGATTTATTTGCATTTTAAGAGCAACTTTAATTAAATAATTAAGCAATTAATTACTCAAATATTATTGAGTGCTTAGAAGGCACTTTGCTCAGAGAGGAAGAAAAAAAAATAAGAAACAAGGTGCAGTTTCTTCTCCAATGTGACACTTTGTAAAGAAATACAAATCCTTAGCTCGCCCCCCAAATTTCTGACTCAGTCTACTTGGGGTTGGGACTTGAGAATCTATTTTCTGTAAGATCCACTGATGAGTCTTGATGGATAGCCTGGTTTTGGAGCCACTGTGTACTGAAAAACCACCAGTTTTATGGGCTAGGAAATAGCTAACCATGTTAGCCATCTGACTTTGCACATCTTATCTATAGTCTGTTGGACCTCAGTTTCTGTAAAAATACTGAACAAGAGTAGCAATTGCTAATGTAGGGGAGTAAAATTCTGCCGCCAGTGGCCAATGACATACTTTGTCTTTTGTTCCTTTCCTTCAAGACTGGCCTGTCTCTTTCTCCCTTTCCTATTGTTTCTCAGCCAGAAGGTACCTCAGACTTGTACAGGCTTTAGGGCCTCATTGACTTTGGTTTGGGCCAAACCTATTTGGTTGTGCATTTATCCACTTTGGGTATTTTACAGGGAAACTTAGTCTTTCTTTGCTTCTCTATTTCTATGAATGTTCTTCTCAACGGAAGCACTCCGGTTATGCTTTGCATGTCACCAATGGCAGAACCTATTTAGAATGTGCAAGGTTTGGGGATGTTGGGGTCCCTCTCAATTTACCCACTGACACTCTTCAGAAAGGAGGAGTACTCAACAAGCCTCAAACTCTCACCCTATGTGAGGAGATATAAAAATCAGGAGGCCCACTGGCTTGTCAGGTGAATTGGTACTATATAATGCTAAGTGATAAATCAAGAACAGTTAAACAAAGTCTGTGTAGCATGATGGGAAAAATGAGGGAGCAGGCAGAGAATTTTCCTCAAAATCCTCAGGTCATGCACCCTGATAGTTAGCAAGATTCTACTGACTTGGGTTGCAATAATTTTTAGTAAAATATAGTGAGACCTGTAAAGCAATTAGCACCATCTGAGTAAATGGTAACCGTTTATGTGTGTTAAATGGTGGGTATCTGAGCGAATAGGAGGGTGGCTTTGGCAGACACAGCTCCATGCCTAACTTTCCTCTTTTATAATAATACTCAACTGATCAGTAGGCGATAGTGAGGTCACCTGTATCATTTAGCTGAACCTAGACAAGTCTAGAGCAGAGACTGAGAGATGAGCTCAAGAATTTCCTCCACGAGCGTTTTCAAGCATTGTTGTATATATGGTACTGTGTATTCATCTTGTGCGAAGATGTCTAAACATAGAACAAATTAGACAGTTTGCAGACACTAGTCTTTGTGCTACTTGTAAATAAAGGTATTATGAATTTATAGCAGAAAACCATGAGGACTGGAGTAGCCTGGAGGCTTCAGGAAGGTGGTGACACAGAACTCCTTGGGTCTATATCAGATCCAGAGTACACAGAGCTTAGCATGTCATGTCTACTGAGGAGCATTTTATATGCCATTACTGCCATCACCTTAATGGGTCTGATAGATTCCAAAGTTTCAAATAGTATCACTCCTGTTACAGAGCTATCTCCATAAAAGGGAGAGATGCCATGTTTCTGTCCCCACTTAATGAGGAGGGATCTAAGCATTCCGGTGAAGCTACCTAACAAGGGAGACAAGAAGAGAAGAACTCTTGTTCTCGTGGCTCAATTTGAACCTCAGTGCCGCTAGACAGGAGACAGATGGAGGAGAGACAGAGACACTTGAAAGAAATATGCGGGAAGGTTGGCAATGGTGGCTCTTGCTTTTAGATTTTGATTTTGCACCTTTCATCCCAAACTAGCCCAGCCTCTTCCATCCTTCTTCTATGGGTCCCCACCAGAAGGTAACTTAGACTTGTGTCAAGTATTTGGGCCCCAGTGACCTGGCTTTGGGCCAATTCTGTTTGGGCCTTTCCCCATGAGAGCATGGGTAATCTTGGGTGTTTGCCATTTTTCGTGTTTTCCAAACATTAATTCTATTAATGTTCTTTAACATATGTCTACTTTGCCTTTGTGTGCATGGAAGTCTGAATCCTTTTAGAGTGTGCAAGTTACAGGTTTCGGGGTACCCCCCTTGGTCACCTGCTAACACTTCTACCATCAGTTTTTCTTTTTGTTTGGCAAGGAACAATTTACTGTTCTCCTCCCTTCCTTTAGACATCTCACATTTGTTTGCAAAGAGATTTCAAAATACAGTGACAAGGATTGTTTGTTTTCTTGTCTTTTCCTCCCTCTGTCATGTAGTATTTCTTATGCCTGTGTGAATATGGATGGTCGGATATAAAAGCACTGGATGATTTTGTGTTTAGATAAAAGCCAGTAAATTCTGCATGAGGAAAAAGCTGGTATCAATACCTTTCTTACTTGAAAATGATTTCATGGCACTGATAATAAACTTTCTTCTAGACTTTTCTAAAGTAATGTTAAACCTCATACATAGAACTTTGAACATCTAGTTCTTGATCTAGGATTGAACACTCATTTCACATCTTGGAGAAAATTTTTTTTTTTTTTTTTGGATAGCTGATCTTTTTATCCCTTTAGGCATTAACCAGTCTTTTCATTTTCCTAGCAACAGTTCTGGAGCTAAATTCCCTGAAGGCTAAAGTATCTATTGGATGGTTCAAAATGTACAGTGTTATAAGTTTACTTTTGTTATTTTATATTTCAGTAGAAATTCCAGGAAGATAATATGTTCTTGCATATGAAGATATATTGCAGTAAATGTTTTATTGATTTCAAATTTTAAACTTTGGATATTTTGATTTGAGAAGGCACTGACATTCAACTTTATTATGTGTGTGTGTGTATGTATGCATACACACACACACAGAGATATATAAATAAAATAATACATCACAGTAAACTTCCACAGTAAGTGAATCTATGGTCTAGGCGTATTTAAACAGACCACAAACTAGTATTTCAGAAATAACACTCTCATAATTAAGTTTATGTGCTAAAATTATATGCTTTTTATCTAGTGACCAAACCAAATACTTTAAGGACTTAATTCATATGTGTCTTGAAAACATCTTTTTTTTTTTTAATGCAGAATTAGATATTTCACCAATTCAATCTAACTTTTCCATCCAAAAGTTTAATGACCTGGATAGCATCTCCATACCAAACATTGATGTTGAATTTTTGATACTTATTTCTAATAACTTATCAGAGTCATGGCCTCCCTTAGTATACAGGTGCACATAAGGTATGTATCTTTATCTATACAGCAGGGTTTCTCAACTTCAGGCCTCCTGACATTTTGGCTAGAGTAATTCTTTATTGTTCTATCCTGCTGATTGGAAGATAGATACATAGCAGCTTCCCTGACTTCTACACACGAGATGTCAGCAATACTGCCTCGCCAGTTTTGACAGCCAAAAATGCCTCTAGAAATTGCTGTGTGTGGGTGGATCGTGGGTGGATGACAAAATAGCCCCCAGGTGACAACTAGTGGCCTATATTTACCTTCACTCTCTACTTCATATAAACAAGTATGGACATATGTGAAGAGACCTGAGTCTTCTCCAAAGACTTACTAGTGGGAAAGGAACTTGAAAAGCAGTTAAGCAGGCTACCTTCAGATCTGTCCAGTTCAGTGCAGTTCCAATTGACTATATTTGCTACAGACCTTCCCATTGAGTGAGCATGACCTTCTGGAAACCAACATTTCCATGCAATGCTTCCTCCTGCTCAGTCCTGCTTTCCTCGGAAGACTTTTTTTTCCGATAAATATGTCTTGACTTCTGTTTCCCAGAGGACCCAACATCAGTCAATCTATGAATCAGGTACATTCCCTTAGCCTTGTTGAGGACATGAGTTCATTTGAGCCACTGACAGTCAGATGCAGGCAGTTTTTAAATTCCCGAGGAGAGTAGCTCTCTCTTTTCTCTGGGGGAAGTTGAAGAAGTGAGTCAGCACCAATATGGCTGCCTGCAAACTACCATTACCACCGCCACCCACCCTTTTTTTCACTGATTGGGGTTTTCTGTCACTTATAGCCAAGAAGTCCAACCTAACATGCTGTATAATAAAGGGAAAACTACAGAAACATTTAGAATTAACAGTGAGCCTACGAGTTAGTTATAAATTAACTCATCACAGTAACTTATGTGCTTGGTATAGAAGTTGTTCAAGAATTACAAGAAGTTCTACCTGCTTAAGTCTAAAGATACTTCCTAAAAAGGTGAAACAGAGTAGATTATATCCATTACAGTAATATCATTTTACCAACCACTGTATTAATTTTCTGAAGGCTTTCTTTAATCTCATCATGAGAAACAACAGGGATAGAATACTATACAACAGTTGCTAGAAAGTTGTCACTGAAAATTAGTTTCTATTTTCCATCATGAGGCTCTCCATAAACTTGGAGGGGGGCTCCTACCCAGCACACACTGCTCCTTCCAACTTCCCATTTCCTGTTGCTAATGTTAGGTAGAGAGAAAATTTATACTGTTAGCACATTACTGAGGGCACACCCAGAGACCCCAAACATAAGGGGTACATGATTTAAAATGGAGCTCTGCCATTTGCTGCAGAAAGACAAATTAAAGATGCATAGTGTGACAGATCGCTAATAGTTATCATGAGCAAGAAAGTCTGAGTCCAGTTCTCAGGAAATTTGGTTCATGGCACCCTGGGACCATACCTTAGAAAGTGAAAATGGGTGGTCTTCCAGGCCTCCTTCCCAGTACCTCAGACTCCATATTTGACCTACCCATGGGGTTTCAAACACCATCTTGAATAATTACTTAGAGAACAAAGTAACAACTGCTTACCACACAAAACAATTTCCACAAAGTCAAACCTCTAAGCTAGTGAGGAGGAACGAAGAGCACACATACATACAAAGTTTCCACAAGGTCAAAACCAGTTTTTCTAGTTTAAGGGTCAGGAATCAACAAGATACCCAAACACTAGAGAAAAAAAACCACATTCGTGATTATGGTAGTTAGTGCCACAGGCAGGCAAATTTCTATATAGAGCTGACTAACCACACTGGCTTTTTCACATCTATTATATTGTGACTGAGGGGGTGCTCAGGGACCCTAAAAAGGTTGGATACATGCTCTAATGTTGGGTCCTCCTCTCTATTGCCTAAAGACTAAGGGAACAGACTAGTGTGAAATATTTTTAATAGAATTAGTGTATGCACAGAGTGAAGAGAAAAGAAAGGCTATTCTTAGTTTCCCAATACAACAGCCCAAATTACACATCCCCTCATGGGAAAACACCCAGCCAAACAGGGTTTCCCTGAAGCAGGGCCACCAGGGCCTGTAAATTTGCCACAAGTCTAAGGCACATTGCAGTGGGGAACAGCCAAGAGAGGGCTTAGTCAATTCTGCAACAAAGGGAGCAAGACAAAAGTACAAAGGGTTCCTGGGAAGGATGGCCTCCCCACACGAGAGAGACAGGTGTGAGAGAAAAGTGTCTGCACGTGTCTCTTCTCCATGAGCCCTTGAACAGTTTGGAGCAGGTCAAAGCTGGAGAAGCCAGAGGGCACCTGCCTTCCCTGTCAGAGCATCACTTGGCTGCTCAGTGCCCACCCTCCTTCCAGTAACTAGTCCTAGGTAGCTGCATGTAAGGGGGGTGGGGAACCCTCCCCTCAACTATGTAATATTTGATTTGAATCTGTCCCTCAGATGTGTGAATGTTTCAACAGCATGGCTGTGCTTAAGACTGAAGTATGCCCATTTCAGTACTTTTTCTTAATAGAAAGATTTGTTTCAAAACCTAAAGTTACTTTTATCGACAGTTTTTGAGAAGCTTCTTTTGGGAAGAGAAGTGCTGACTGGAGCTGCTGGGGGTCATTAGTAGGCGTTGGATCTTCAAAGGAATTTTTGTGTCAGGAAAGGTACTGAGATATTTTAGCTAAGCTACTGACCACCTGGGATTTTGGTCATTTGAAAGGGCATTAGTTTTCTTTCTTTTTTGATTCCACAGATAAGAGATAGTATAAAGTACTTGTCTCTGACTTACTTCATTTAGCAATATGCATTCAGGGTGTGTTCATATTGTTGCAGAAGGCAGAATTCTGTTTTTCTCATGGCTGGGCTGTATTCCTTAATATGGTGTGGGGTTAAGTAAGGGTGAGGTCCGGATAGGAGAGGTGTTGTTTAAGAGGACATACTTGTCACTAGTGGATGAGTGAGTTCTGGAGACTTAATACATAGTACAGTGTTTCCAGACAACAAACTGTTATAAACATCAAGCTTGTTAAGTGACTGGACTTTAATTACTCCCAACACTAGAAGAAATGCTAACTGTGTGACAGGAAAGAGGTATAGTTGACACTATTTTGCAATGGTATTGTGATATAAATGCTTCAAAGCAATGTCATACACCTTAAGCTTACATATTGTTGTACATCAAATATTACCTCAGTAAAATTGTCCACAGATCCTAATATCTGCCTTTAACAAATGTATGTCCTTTGAAGGTATTTGTATTATGGGTGCCCTACTAACACATGGGCCTGGGCAGCTACTCTTTTTACTCTGTCTAGAAAGTACCTTTTGTTTTCCAACAAGCTTCTACCAGTAATGGTCTGCCATGAACCCCCAAATTTCCTCACTGTTTGACTGGAGTGTGTGGTGTTGTGGTATTACAGATAGCAGGGAAATGATTGGGTGAGTGGGGCCACCCACATTGCTTGTCTGGGCTTAAACCTATTCCAGAGGAGCTTGCATCCATTGTCTTTGAGATTGGTTGAGTCCAGGAGAAAAAAAATTAGTCACGCCAAAAAAAAAAAAAAAAAAAAAAAAAAAAAAAAAAGGCTGCCCAGCTGCACAGAGAGCTGCTATTATCTAGCAATGGCAAAACAATTTATGTTTTCACACTCTTACAGTCACAAGCTGCTGGCAGGCACTCTGTTAAGAAGTAGGGAATTCTAAGCTGGGTTTTGAACATCGAAAGATTCCTGGAAATGAATGAATTTTTCCAAATGATCAAAAGCTTTCTGTGTATGATCTTAACTGCAAAGGGACCAAATCACAGGCTTGTTGTGTTTCTTTTGTTGCTGATCACGTTCCTTAACGAGCTGGCATAGGTGCTGGATGTCTCGGGCTCTACACCACTGGTAACACAAACTGCAGGGACAAGAGCTGAACAGGGAAGAAGAAAAGTACTCTGGGAAGTGGTTTGTGAACCAGCGAGCAATTCTTGAAAGGGGATCAGACACCAGCACTGGGCAGAAGCCACTATTCTGAAGGCTCCCCTTAGCTCTTGAGAAAATTATTAAAACATTTTTAGGGGTTCCTGTGTTATCTTGGTGAAGATGAGATTCAGCTCACTTTGCCTTCACTCTTCTATAGAAACTTCTCACATTTTCACGGTCTGTACGTAATCTATATAATTCCCCCCCTTCAAAGCCCCCCCCCTTTTTTTTTGCATTTCAGTCCATTTCAATCTTTCGATTATTTTCCTTCTGTTCTAAGCCATCCCCCCTTACTTTATTTAGTATTTTCCTTCTGTTACAGCATAAAATGTCTTTTTTCCTGCAAATTAGGGGGTTTCTCTCCCTTTTCTATGCAGCATGCTCTCTTCAGCAGGATGTCTTCACTTTTCTCCATTGTAGTCTCTTTTGTGATTGGCCAAGAGCAAAATGAAACTTAGTAGAATCCAATTCTAAAAGCACTTTAGAAGGGTGGAATCTTATCATTTACTCCCTGAATCACTATCATCAGTATAGCTGGTGCAGAATGCTATTCCATTTGGGGGCTCATTGGATAAGTATGAGTTCAACCTGGTGGCCATAAAATAAGGGGGGTAGGAGAGGCCCATTTTGTTCCTTTCCTTCCCTGTAACTCAGAACTTTGTGACTTACCTTGCCTTTTTATTTCTAATTATGCCTTGTGGGGAAATAACACTTTTCCCCATTTCTATTGTAGAGTGCCTAAGATTTGCCTGGGCCTTTTATGAAGAGCAGCACAATTTCATTTTCATTTTACAGATTATGCAATTTAATTTTGGAATATTGAACTACATGCCTGAGGAAGGATTCAACATTTCCAGAGAACCTAGCATTTTCTGTCTCCCAGAAGACTAAAATTAGATCCCGTTTTAATGACTGTCTCTACAACACTGAGTAGTATGTAATGAGAATGTTTCCATGTTCCTGCTGACAGACCTCTTACTACTATTTGGTGATGTGCATCTGATGAATTCTGATAATCAACAATAATAATCACACCAGCATTAACATGTACTGAGTGTTTGCTTGGGCCAGGCGCTGCGCAAAGTGCTTTATAATGACTGTTTCATCTCCCCAATAACCGCATGAGCAAAGAATACAAATGCTCTGGCATATCAGAATCATTCACATTTGATGTTGGATTTAATATGGAGTTTTGAAACTGTCTAGTAAGCTCCTACTGCAAGTACTCTCCACACCCCTCCAGTGACACAAAGGCTATGACGACCTGAATTCTTCTGCGATTCTTTTGTTCTTTCATGTGTGGAGGATGAAAAAAGATCAACAAATCTAGTGACACCCAGAACAAAGACCGGAATGGCTGATGCCCTGCTCCACTTGGGGTTTGCAGCAAACACCTCTCTGGCACTTCCATTCTGTCCATCAACCCACCGTCGAGTCCAACTTTAGTGCCAGTGAGCGTGCCATCTCCCTTTTTTCTTCCCTAGGTGTCCCTCTTCATGCAGTGGGACCTCCTTGACTCCAGGTGGGCAAGCGTAGCCACCAGGGACTTGACACTTTAGCAGCAGCTTTCAAGCAGCAGGAGATAGGGCAGGTGAGGGGACACTCGGCTTTCTGCAGTCCTATCTCACTACCTACCTACAGATGGATTTTTACCTGTGCTCAGTGCATGAGTCCCAGAGGACAGTTCACCTTGCTTTGTTTCCTCATTCTTCTCACTCTCTTACTCCCGTTTCTTGCAACTGCCTCCTAAATAAACTTCCTACACCGAAGTCCATGCCATGATTCTGTGATGGGCTAACCCTAAACACCAGGTCTTGGGGCAGGCTTCGTGTCCATGAAACATGGACGATCAGAGAAGGCTGATGTGGACATTTTAAAAATGAATCTAAGGTGTTAATAATGGGAAGTTTGCTTCATAATTTAAGAGCCTATTAGTCAATCAACAAGTATTTAGGGCATGTCAGGCACTGTGTTGGGTGCCATAGTGAAAGCTGGAGTTTTAATCCAGAGTCTGAAGAAAAGGTGTTGGCATTTCTACCTTAGGCAGCAGGAAGCAATAGAAAGCCTTTAACATAAGGAGAATCACCTAAACACATCTGCATTTTAGGAGGATTGCTGTAAATGGCACTGTGAAGAATGGACGAGGAAGCCAGAGCCAACTCAGGGAGAAAAGGAGAGTAAGCGGGAACCTGTGCAGCATTTGGGGCAAACAATTCTGAAGGCAGGAGAGAGTGAAAGAAAGGAACAGAGTGGAGAGACGGCTTGGGGATAAAATTAGATTTGGTAATATATCATAGATGAGATTTAAAGGGAAGGGTGGATTCTAAGACAATGATTTTGGCCCCCAAGTTTCCAGCTGGGGTGGGCAGTTGGGCGTAGGGTGCTGTTAAGAAAAAATAGTGACACTGGGGACAGGACAATGTTGAGGATGTGTTGAGAGAAGAAAATGATGAGTTCAGTGTGGGACATGCTAATTCTCAGGCATCGAAAGGCCATTCAGGTTGCATGTCGCAGGAGTACGGAAGGGGCTGGATCTGAAGCCAAAGAAAGAGGAGAGTTTGACTTTACCTTAAAAGTGAAGGCAGGCTTTTGAACAGTTAGTACTAGGGCCACTGACCATTCACATGCCAAACAGATGAACCTCAACCTATACTTCATCTTACATACAAAGATTGAAAATGCATCACACACAAATGTTAACTGTGAAACACTCCAGCATATCAGTGAGGAGGAAATCTTTGGGATCTAGGTCTAGACAAAGTTCTCCAACTTGTCAACATTAAAGGAAACACCGATCAATTAGACCTCACTAAAAGGAGGAATGCTCCAGGAATGACCCTGTGAAAGAGGATCAAAAGGGAGAAAAGATTCGCAACCACATGTCCACTCAGGACTATTATCTAGTATAGAAAAGCTAAACTGTACGAAATCATTAAAATTCGAAAATGGGTAAAATATATAAAAGGAGGTTTTACCAAGGAGGATACAGAGATGCCAAATATGTATGTGAAAAGTTGTTCAATGTTATTCACCAGTAGGCAAATGCAAGGTAAGAATATGCGATTATTTCTATACCAAAATGCTTAAATATGGGATATTTCTATACCCAAATGTTTAAAAGAAAATAGTGACTTCAAGTATTGGAGAAGATGAGGTCAAAGGGAATCACGGATACATGGCTGGTGGAATAGGAACTATTTCAGTGCCGCTACTTTGAAGAGTGACAATTTCTTATAAAATGAAACATTCCAATTTCCATACGATGCAGAACATGCATTCTTGTGCACTTAGCCCAGATAAATGAAAAGTAATATTCACACAAAGATCTAAATGTGAGTGTGGACAGCTTCTTTCATAATAGTCCCAAATTAGAAATATCCTTTCCAAGGGGTGTATGGTTAAACAAATAAGATCATCTCCAAAATACAGAATACTATTCAGCAATAAAAAAGAACCACTACTACTTGCAAAATTCTGGTTGAACTGCTAGGAAATTATGTTGAGTGAAAATAATTCAAGAAATCACAATGTACGTGATTTCACTTATACAAGATTCTTGAAATGACACAACTATAAAAACAGAGGACAGAGCAACAGTTGATGTTTCAGAGGAAGGAAGGGAAGCAGAGGATGGAAGGACGAGCAGGGCTGGGCCTGGTTAGTACAGGGTGGGAGGGTTGCCACAAAGCCTCCATTTGTAAAAGGCACAATGAAGTGAAGCAGAATAAAATGATGTATGTCTGTATTAAATTCTTGGCATGGATATCAAACCATGGAAACATCCTGTTTTTTTTAAGAAGTAAGTATGTATATTTGAGGTAACATTTATGAATAGGTATACAAGTTAGGGGTAGAGGTGTAGACCTCTTTAAATGAATGTGACTACACCATATAACAAGTTTAGTTCTACAGTCAGATTCCTAGAATTTGTATACTGGTTTGGCTTCATCTGACCCTTTGTTTGGTGTTTCTATATTTCACATAAAAATGACACCATCCTGGGCCCTCCTGGTGGTGCAACGGGTAAGAACGCAGCACTGCAAGCTAGCTGCTTCAGCTTGAGTTTGATCCCCGGCCCTGGAGGTGACCACATGGCGCAGCAGACCTCTCCTGCCCTGCCCGCTGCTCCCCTCAGCAGTGTACTTCGTCGATCTGCCTGTTCTGCTCCCCGCTCTGTCTCTGGTGGATCCTCTCATTGCCCCTGCACCTCTGGCTAGTACTCCAATTCTGTATGTATAAATAAATATATATTTTTTAAATGACACCATCCCATTTTTGTCTTCCCCCTTCTGATTTACTTTGCTTACCATAATCTCCTCCAGGTTCTATTCATATTGCTGATAACGACAATAGCTAAGTAGTATTCTATTGTGTGTATACACACACGTACATACACACACACACCACATGTGTGAGCAGGTGAGAACAAAGTGGCAGGCAGCAGACTATCGGGAGGGACTACAGGCTTTTTGGTGGTGGGTGTGGTGTGCTCACAACATCTGCAGGGGGAGACCCTACACCTCTAAAACACAAGCAACCTTCCATGTTACTGCCATCTAGACAGAGGAAAACAAAAGCCCACCACAAAAGGAGATCGTACTCTTTGGGTCGATTTCCCGAACTGGAATTACTGGATCATATGTAGTTCTATTTTGAAATTTTCCAAGGACTTGCCCGCCGTAATGTTTTTTCAGAGTACTTGCATCCAGTTACGTCCCACCAACAGTGTCTGAGGGGCTCATTTTTCACTATGTGCTCACCCACACTTGTTGTTTCTTGACTTTTTGACAATATCAGCTGATTGTTTTTAAGAAACAGCCAACACAGCAAAATCCCTGAGAACAGAAGTTATCCTTTTGTAAAGGCATTCACAAGGGAAATCTTTGTAAAGGCCTCTTTCTCAGGACCAGTAAGAGGAACATGACCAGATCTCTAGAAATTCTTGTCAATGGCAAGGCCAGCAACTTAAATCTGTGTAACAACTATACTCTCATTTAAGGTGCCTTTCCTCATAATCCCCCACAATTTCCCTCACCCCCAACATTGTTCTTTCCTAGAGTGTAGGGTTGCAGGGGCAGTGAGAGAGTTCACCAGAGACAGAGCGGGGAGCAGAACAGGCCAACTGATGAAGTACACAGCTGCTCAGGAGAGGTCTGCCACCATGTGGATCCCCTCCCTGGCCAGCACTGAAATTTTAACCCCTGTGTCACCAGAGAGGCTCCCCAACATTTTTTATTGTCTTTAGCTGGAGGTGGCAGGTGGTATTTAAGGTGGTGGTTTGTGACAGTTGGCAAAATTATTCAATTCTCTTGCATATCTGCCATATATACAAATGTTGTGCATGTTACTAAAGGTCTGTTTGATTTTCTGTTAATCTTCTACTAGAAGGGGTCTCAGACACTAAGAAGCTAGAAGGGTAGAGGGGAAATTATTTGCCTCCCCCACAGGCAGATGAAAAATTCCTTTAAGATCTGTTTCACGACAGTGCAAATCTGTTTGACATTACTGAATTGCACACATAAAAGGGGTTAAGATGGGCAATTTGGTGCCATGTGTTCTGCAACAACAGTTTTGAACAACAATGGCCACCAGACCATTGCTTCTAATTGGCTTTCTCCCACAGGCAGGTATGTTTTCTGGCTTTCCCTTCTACCCTCTCATCTCCTGGGGAACCACAGTTCTAAACATGACTGAAATTCCCGACCCCAGCTGGTGCCCTGGATACTGTGTCTCTATAATCTGATCTTTTCCTCCAATAACTCTAATCTCCACACATCTCTTTCCTGAGATTCACCATTGTCGAATGCTCTGAAATCCATTATAGCCACCAGCATTGTGGAAGCATCTTTCCCAAACAATACACTTTAATGTCATTACCATAACCTCTTGAAAAGCATATCAAATTGCATCATTATTTAAAATAAATTACACCGTGTTAGTGCCAGACTGTTGAAAGGGGACTGAGACCAGGAATCTGGTGAAGTTGACATATAGAAAACTGTGGTTAGAAATCCTAATGGGGGCCTTCTTTGGTGGCACAGCGGGTTAGGATGCAGCACTGCAGGCTGGTCACAGCATTCCGTGTGAGTTTGACCCCCAGGCCTGGAGATGACCACTTGGGGTGGTAGACCTCTCCTGACCCGCCCATGGCTCCCCTCAGCAGTGTACTTTGGTGAGCTGCCTGTCCTGCTCCTCATTCTGTCTCTGGCCAATCTTTTCATACCCCCTGCACCTCTGGTCTGTACCCCAGTTCTGTATGCATAAATAAGTAAATCTTTAAAAAAAAAAAAAAGAAATCCTGATGGATGCTGATGAAGGTTCTCCCATGCAGAGTATGGGGGTAGAAAGGTGTGATTATTATTTGGATAGAAAGCAGGGTCAAGGTCAAACAATACAGAGGAGGGGACATCAAGTTAAGGTGAAGGACTTGAAAGTTGCTGGGGCATTGATACTGTCCCAAAGTTCAAAGTGGTCCACAGAACGCCTGAATACACAAGTCAGGGGTCAACATCTAGAAATTCATGACCAGTACAACTGGAGAGCACATGCCAGGGTATGGGTTGGGATCTGGAATGAAGTAGTGGCATGAGAAAACAGCCATGACACAAAATGTGGACATGCCACTGCATGATCCGAGAGCAACAGACAGGATGCCAAGTTAGGTTTGGGGATTAATCCTGAGCCAAGGGCTTTCTCCTCTGCCCTAGTTTTCAGCAGCTTTCCCGTTGAGAATAGGTGAGCGCCAGCAGTGCCGGGCTCTCTCCAGTGTCAAGCAGGGTGCTGTAGGCTTTAGTGTTTACAGTGGAGAGGCCAGTCCCTGGACACCACTGGGGTTCTCAGTCCACAAGATGCACAGAATTTGGCAGGCACCATAGCTTGCCTTTGGTGGCTATGCATGGGGAAACCACATTATCCTGTTGGCCAACATCGTACAAATAAGGGACTGAAGGTACTCTTGTTACCTGAAGACTTTTCATATTTTAGGTCACAAATATTTAAAATCTGGCTTTAAATTGCTACCTTCTAGTTAGTTTCCATGTTGATATCTGTACTCTGTCTAAAGAAGACTTGTTCGTGGTTACAGGGTTGGGTGGGGAGGCAGGGGACATTGAACGCCCCCAAATACTTACAGGGCTGTCTTTGCCAAGAAGGTTTACACTTAGAGTGTGTAGTTCCCAAGCATACTTATAGACAAAAAGGCAGGGGTTATGGGAAGATCAATTTCAGTTCAGTGTGAGAGATAAGAGCCTAATGATCAGGGTGTTTGCAGATGGAATGGGCTGCTTTGCAAAGTACAAAATTCTTCATCACTTTAGACTTTAAAGCCAGGGAAAAGGTTTTTCTGGCAGAGATGGTACAGAATGCCTCCTGTAGTGGGAAAGGGACTGGACTAGATCTTGATCCATTTCAACTCGAATTTGCTAAAATGTCATTAATATGAGCTTTAGGAAGTTAGTTACTGACAGAATCCTAACTCCACGGTTAAGATCACAGACTCTGAAGTCAGAGCACTAGGGCTTCGGCCTTGGCATCCCTCCTAGCGGTGTGACCTTGGGCAAACTACTTCACTATACCTTAGTCTTTACTTGCAAGCTGCAAGTTACAACAGTACTTACTTACAGAATCCTAACAAATTTAGATGATGCTACTTAGTATTTCTGCAGCTGCTGCTGCTACTATATTTCTCTACACTTTAGTTTTTTCAGTTGCAAACTGAATTATAATGGTATTACCTACAGGATGAGTGTGCCCATTAGTTGATCCTTGTATTACTTCTGCTGTTGCCAGTACTTAGTACAGCTACTATTACTGCTACTGTTACTTCTGTCATTTCTGCCACTATTATTATAGATATTAGCCTCCTCCTCATTATTATTACTGTTGAGGATCCTATATATCAATTGTAGCTTTTTGGTTGTGATTTTGCTGTCTGATGACCAGATTAGAGAGCGAGGGCTTGTGGAATAAAAATCTGTGATGAAGTACTTATTATCTTATCAATTCATGAAAAACCATGAAAGGTCGGCCCCTTTCCCATGCAAGTTGTTGTTTTTCAAGGGAGGAAATTACAGCTGTGAAACAAGTCTAAATTATGCTTCTTAATGTGGAACATACTCTACTGTTGCTCTATCAAAGCAGAGGCTTCCCTGAGCCTGCCTGACAATGCCTATGATTTCTTCTCCCTGTGTAACTAAAGCCATGGCCTGTTGCTCTGTTTAGTCCATAATCTGGAAAGCTCTGCTCTGAGGGTCACGGGAACAGGCCTGTTTGACAATTTATCCACTACAGAGAAGAGCCTTTCCTGAAGAACCACGTACAGCTGCAATTTAACTCAGAGCCCAGAAACCCTTGACCCAGTGATTATGGGCCCACGTTTGTGATCTGTGGGGAAAAGAGAACATTCTTTCAGTGGTGTTTACACAATATCTGTGTTAGAAACATTGATAAATAGAAACAAAGAAGATTTCAAATGATCCTCAAGAACTCTGTTCTTAAATGGCAAACTTCCAAAGTCCCCTGAGAATACTCAGGTCTCAACAAGAAGAAAAGGCAGCAGATAAAACATCCGGCTTTCCAGAAATCACCCATTTCTCCTTAAAATTCCTATGAGGAGCCTCATAAGGTTTACTGCATAGGTTGTTTTGAAGCACAAACAAATCTACCTCAGGAGAATTAATTCACCTCAGGACCCATTTCTCCTCTGCTTGTGTATCTACTATTTGTTTTAGAAACCCCGTTTGGAGAAAGCACAGGGCCATTTCAATGGCAGAAGGGAGGAACAGCCAGGGAGTTATCATCAGTCACTTATGTCTGCACTGTTAACAACAGAATCAATAATGTCAGTACTATGAAGAGCACCTTCACTTTCTATTAAGGTGTCTTTGGCTGTCATATAATAAAGGCAAGAAGTTTTGCAAAAGCATTTTGTTTCAGGAAATATTTGAGTATTAAATATCCACAGGGTTCTGCAACCATCACTGTTTATAAACTCCGACTTATTTATGGATTTAATTTGAGTCGACTTATGAAGGTATTTATTGTTGCTTTTCATATTAAGAGGTGATGTTGATTAGGGTTGGTTTCTCTATGTTTGTGTGAGGTTGAAAAATGGATGGTATTTTCAGCTTCTTTAAGGAAATGTCTTCCTTTGGGGCCCTTGGGGTTCTGTATTAATATAATCAGAGCAGCTTTAATGCTTCATTTCATATTATGTCTTTATATGGGTGGGAAACCTATCCTTGATTGTATGAGATTACCTAGGACAGGATTCTAATGGATCTTTTATTTCTAGAACTTGACACAGTGCTTGGCACATCATGGAAATTTAGCATAGCTTACTGACAGTTGACTGCATGATGAATGACAAATGAATGGTTTCTTATATTCCTGGTCTACACCTCATCACAAAGAGCCAATATATCTGATTTTAGTCAATAAAATAGTGGTGGTTATCAAAATGGCTTCCAGGTTTCTCATTTTTGTAGATTTCATTCTAGACACAAATTACTCCACTACTTTTGAGTTGCTTCCTTAAGGCATTTCTTCAGCCAGGTCCATTAATGGTTGACATCTTACCTTATCTGACACGATCACCTTGTGAATACTGCTCCGACCTATGTAATGTCTAGGCCAGCAGTTTATGGGATTGAGCACAGTGATTAGGAATAACAGATTTGGGGGCTTTCTGGGGGTGTGGGGCAGCATTACTGGTAATGCAGAGTCCTTGGCAGACAAACTACATTTGTGGATTTGATGCTTACAGATGCAGCCGTGGCACCGATGGCAAGTTCAAGTCATCCTTCATAGAAAGCTAAAAATGGCCACTGCTCCATCAAGATTTGCTTTGGTGAAATCTACAGGCATTTTTTTTTGTCACATTTCAAAGGCATGCTGACCTTAAAGGTAGTATCATTTTGAGAGAGAGGTCACAGGAATTCTAATCCAGTTATTCTACTGACTAGCTGTGTCACTAGGCCAAATCCTAGCCTCATTGGGCCAATATAGACAGTGGTGGGGTTTAAACTACATGATTCTCATATTCAGTTCAGGGACTTTGCATGTTTAACTCTGGCTGAAACGCAATCCCTCAAGGACCATCAGTCAAACCTCTCTCACGTCTTTGAGGTCTTTGCTCAAATGTTACTCCCCCTGATCACCTTATATAAAATGGTATCCTCTTTCTTACACAGTTCTCTAGTCTTTTTTTTTTTCTTAATTCAACATATTTTCACTATCTGAAATTGTATCACATACTGATTGTGTACTGGCCCTCCTTACTGGACTACAAACTTCTCTGTGGCAAGGGTTTTGTCTTGTTAGCAGCTTTATTCTCAGGGTTTGAAATAGTGCTTTTCTTTCAATAGATGTTGAACAAGTAGACAAATATTTGAACTCCTAGCTAAAATTCGTCTAGGGTTTCTTAGGAGTAATCTGGTTTAACACAATTCATCTGTGTGGGCAGCTATAACAAAATACCATAAACTGCACAGCTTATAAATGACATTACGGTACTGGAAAATAAGTGTCTCATGAACGCCCATACTCCAGTTCATGGACAGCCATTTTCACACTATAACCTCACATGGCAAAAGTGAGTCTGAAGTATGTTTTACATGGGAAATAATCCCAGTTATGAGGGCACCAAACTGATGACCTAGTTAGCTCCCAAAGAGCCTACCTTCAACTACTATTCTCATTTTGCATTTGGATTTCAACATATGGTTTTGGGGTGGGGGACAGGTTCCATATAGCATACACTCAGGTGAAAAATCAGAGTCATCACAGCATTAAGCGAAGAAGATCACTGAAGTTAGCTAGCCCAGAAAAACTGAAGGCTAGAAAGGTTAAGAGATTTGCTCAGAGCTACTCAGCTAAGTATTAGTAGTAGGATTGGAGTCCATTTTATTCTGTTCTATTCCTGAATCCAAAATTTCTGGTGGTTGAAATGATGCATATTCCAGAAGACATTTATTAATCAAAGGAAAAAAGTCACTTCACAGTGGAGAAAACCCATAAATATCACCTTAACCTTGTCAGCAAGTTCAGCATCACCAGTAAAAAACCACATGACACCATGCTCCACTGATCTGATGCGCTAGAAAGGTGGCATCACTGTTGTGTTACTTTCTCCCAAATCCCTAACCTAAATGTAACTATGATGAAACATCAGCTAAGTCTCAACTGTAGCGGTCTTTAAAACTGACCCGTATTTTTCAAAAGTGCCAAGGTCATGAAAGAAAAGGCCAAGCATATTTTTGGTGAATCTAAGGGGGAGTTATTATTAAATGCATTGTCACATTTTGGATCACATCCTAAGACAGAGAAATGCCATTAGTCAAAAAGGTGGTGAAATACAAAGAAAGCCTATAGTTTATAGTATAGTACCAAGGACACACGGTACTAGGTCTTGATCACTTGACAACGGGCATATGGTATGTTAACATGAGGGGAAGCAAATTTATGTATCTGGGAAGTTTGTACTATTTTTGTAACTTGTTGGTGAGTCTAAAATTATTTCAAAATAAAAAGTTCAAAAACGACTTATTTTGGTGACACTGGAGAAAAGTGCAAATGTCCATTTTGAGGACTCTAATGAGTATTTGAGCTAAGACAATTCTAGGATGATGGTTTTTAGATAGTATTTGGAAACTGATTTGCAAGTATTTCCCCCCAAACTAACAGTTACAGAAAATGGTGGCCCCAATATACTCTAGAAGAATTCAAGAGACTGAAAAAGAGACCATATACAACCATTTCATCTATCTAAGACATCTGAGACCACTGAGTAATCAGAATGCCAAATCCCAGTAGGAAATTTGTTTGCCAATTCAGAAAATGCCTCCAAGATGTTTCAGAACAATTTCATTTTAAGTCTCTCCATGCTGAAACTTGAGATGCTCCAACTAACTTGCTCTTTGTCACTGCAGAAGAGTAGCTGAGTCAAGGAGCAGGCATATATGTGTTTTTATAGCATTTTATCCAACTGCACTAAAAAAATTGCCCAAATTATGTAAGATAATGTTTCCTTATCAACAACAGGAAGTACCTTAGTTTAGGAACGGCAGACAGAGACAATGTGTTAATAACATTTTTCAACTGAATACCGATGATAGGCATTAATAATTCATCTCTGACACTGTTTTCTGGTATTTCTCAACCTGCTTGAAGCCCTTTTAAAATGGAGCACTCCAGGTCCCTGATACCAGTTGATAAAAATTTACATGAGATGAACAAAACCACTCCAACTACAGTACAAAGAATGAATCAAAAATTTAAAATCTAGATTATGACTCTAGAATCTGCATTTATTAATCTTATGATCTGACTTTTTTATTGAGGTAATCTTGGTTTACACTTTTGCTTTTATCTTGCTATCATAGTGCACTGACCACCGAAGCACCCACGATTCACCACCGCAGTTCATTGTGTTCCCTTTTCCTGTAGTAAGATTTTAACAAGCATTCCCCTTCCTTCACTTCCTTATCTGCAAAATGGAAATACTAGTACTTTCGTGACTTGTAGGGTTTTGATGAGGGTTAAATCAGAAGGCCCATCGAAACAGGTTTTGTAGAGTGTAAAGAATTATATAAATAGAAGGTAATCTAACCAGCATTTTCAACAGATGTCAACTACAGAAATGTGTTCTCCAACCCACTTTAATGATATTTTTCCTGCCATCCACCCAGTCTTCAGCTCCCTTCTCTGAGCCACTGCCCAACAGAAATGGGGGTTAGAGTATGAGTGATTGCTCATTCCACCCAGGAGCAGATGACCAGGTTTGGTGGGCGTGCGTGTACTCCAGCAAGCCCTATGCCAGCAGAACCGTGACCCCCTGTTTAGAACTTCCCTTATTACTGGGCCCACCCCAGTGGTGCAACAAGTTAAAGTACAGCACTAAGAAGCAATCCATGGTACTGCAGCACAAGTTTGTTCCCCGGGCAGGAAGCTGACCCGCATGGCATGACAGACCTCTCCTGTCCTGCCTGCTGCTCCCTTCAGCAGTTTTGGTACATCTACCTGTTCTGCTCCCTGCTTTCTGATGAATCATCTCACCTCCCACCTCTGGCCTGTACCCCACTGCTTGTGTGCATAAATAAATAAACCATTAAAAAAAAAAGAACTTCCCTCATTATTTCACATGTTAGGTAATTCAGAAATAGTAGTACATATTAAATCCTCACTTTCAGCACAATAACCTGTAACAAAAGCAGGCCCTTGTTTCTGAGTAACAAAACTACTAAATAGTAATATATAGTTGACAAATAACATTGTATTAACTTCTGGTATACAATCTAATGATTTGATGACTCTATATATTGCAGAATGGTTGCCACAGTGAGTTAACATCCATCACTGTACAGTTACAGACATTTTTCTTGGAATGAGAACTTTTAACATCTATTTTTCTTACTTTAAAAAATAAAAAAAAAATACAGTACAAGTATCACTAAAAAGATATCTTACAGAGTGGGAGAAAATACTTCCATATCATATCTGCAACTGGCATGAGGCTAATTTCCAAGAACTATAAAGAACTCACAACTCAACAAAAAGAAAACACAGAACCCAGTAAAAATATGGACAGAGAGCTATCTATGGACAGTTCTCCAAAGACGACACACAGATGGCCTACAGGCATACGAAAAGAAGTTCAACCTCACTTATTCTTACTGCAGGACAATAACGAAGACCTATTGTGTATATTTTTACTGCACATTTTGTTGCTAAAAGTTACACATCTCTAAAGTGATATGAACTCTTCTGGCTGTTACAACAACGCAGCTATGCTCCACAGCTACAGATACTCTTGACCCTGGGGTTTAAGATGGGTTTAACTAATCCTATATCTGGGTACTCCAGGAATCTTGGTGCATTTCCATTCATGTGACTGAAGTATGAAGTGCATGTATTTCTGTGTGCTGGAAAGAATGAAAAAAAAAATAATCAATCCACAACTGAAACTACTAGAAGGCTAAACTCTAGGATAGCAATCTATGTAATAAAGCACCGCTCCACCATTAGGGCCCTGGAACTTATGGTCTAGTGATTGCTTCAGTATTTTCAAGACTCAGACTTCGTTTCCTCGGAAGCATTACAAAAGTCTCCACAGAAACAGAGAATGCCACACCAAGAGTTGGAAAACAAAAATCAGCAAACATGCTTTCATTTATGCAAGGTGGAAAGGGTAGTAGATCATGGTAAAGTTAAGAAAGTCTTCTACGAGGGATACGTCTATGAGCCTAAAGGTTTATGATAACAAGGTGGTGCCTCCTTCAGCCACATTCTGTCCCCTGCCTACACAACACTTCCTTGGAAGTTTTTTATGGAGAAGCAATTACATTCTTTCAAATAGTTGGCATTAGAAATCAGTTTATCTAATTCTGCTTGGGTGGTACCTTCACTTGTCAAGAAACTACATCATCATTTTAACTACCATGTACTGAATACCAGCTAACTGCCAGGGTCTCTGTTATGTTGCTATATACATCATTTAATAAATTCTCAGATAAATTCAGTAGGAAAAAATAAACAAGATTTACCAATCAAGTGGCAGACACAGTTGGGTGCCTCTGCAACAGTCTACTCCCTCTGATTGAATACTGTGATTATCAGCCATGAACAGATGAGGAAATCAAAACGAAAAAAAAATAACTTGTCAGGAAGTAGTTCTGAAAAGTTTCAGAGGAAGCTTTAAAAAGAGAAATAAACAAATGAATAAATGAGGGGTCTTTTCTGGCCATAAAGTGGTCTTCAATTTAGGCATGTTAAGCAATGCAACTGTGATCACAATTGCCCTTTTCTATAAGTCATTTGAGATTATTATTGCGATTACATGTACTAGGAAATTGAGGCTTTAAGATAAATCCATCTAATTATGGCAGAGTCAGGACCTGAACTCTGCTTTTATATTCTAAAGCTATACTAGTATTTGCTAATGTGTGCTATTGTAATATGACAATGATCTTTTTGCAACATGATATCCATTTTAAAAAATAAGATTATTGCATTTGCATGCAACTAGAAAGCAAGGAAGTTATGTGAAAAGGATTTGAGATATGAAGATGGTGATATAAGAATTAATGTGTGACTGATGAAAAGCTTTATGTGAACTAGCGTCTCTGCTCTTGACTTATCAAAAAAAATTCAGGGTTTTTATAAAGACATATAGGTGCTCTGGGGTCGTTGGGGCGGGGAGATGTCCTCCGAGGAGGTGTGAACCTGTTCCTCAGAGTTGTATACATGTAAGCTTATGTTACTGCAAATACATACATTTAAAAATATAACATTGAAACCTGGGGATAAACAAAGTGCATTTTTTAAAATGAGTGCATCTTCTCCTAAATTCAGCTGGTATCCCATTTCTTTTCTCACACTTTAAATAGAGCTGTTGGATGACCTCATAAGGATCACAATGAAAGCTTATGACTTAGTGTTTTTAGTTTCTCCATCAAGTGAGAGAAACTGAGCAACTAAGAGAGAAAGGCAGAGGGAACACAGGTGTACACCCAGTCTTGATAAGAGGAACACAGGCAGTTTTTGCCCACCTAGTATCCCACCTTCTATAAATGCTTGTACTGTTTTTCCCACTGGGAATTTCTTCCTCCCCCTATTCTTTGCGGACCTACTAGAGTTCCCTTTTGCCCTCATCAATTACTCCTAAGGGTTGGCTTCCAGAGTCCAAACTTGACTACTAAGTCTCTGCCACCACGGCAGTTGACAGCAGGGAATGATACAAGGTTGGAAGGAATTGGAGCTGAATATTCTAAAAATAGCACTTACAAAGAAGATCCCTGTGTTCCTGCTTTTGACATATCAGAACCCTGCCAGTTCATATTCAACCAAGATTTAGTTTTTAAATCACTTCCTTCATTTCCAGGAATATCCTTTTAATAGTCCCCACCCTTATTCCCTTTGTTTTCTGACTTTCATTAGCGAGCTACTACTTGATGTTTCCAACTGAGACCTGTACACACTGGTTAACTCCCTCAATCCCCATCTGCAACCACTTCTCCCTAGCATCTTTCCATTGGTGACCGTGTGCGCACACACAATCGCACGTGCGTGTGCACGTGCGTGCACATACACACACACACACACACGCGCAGTCAAGTTCAGTGCTATAGATGCCTTCTGGGAAAGGATTTGGCAAGTCCTTGATGTCATGTTAAAAAGCTCTTTCTCGTCCTGTGGGAATGGTAGCTGGCGACAATGACCAGGATGTGAGAAGCAGGATAAAAAGTCAATAAAAGGTAGAAAGATGCCAGTCTTGACATTGTTTAGCTTATGCTTACTTCCAGATACCTTAATATTGGAGATAAATAAAGCTCTATTTATTCAAGCCTCTAGAGATAGCTTTTGTGTTTCTTAAAGTCCCTGCAATCCAAACTGATAGAGAGCCCAGCTAATAAAATGGGAATGTGGAAAACAGTAACTATGACTCATTCTAAATACTGAGGAGTTAAATAGGAAAGGTTTGGGGAGGAAGGGAAGATAGAGCCAGAGGAATGTAAGCATATCTTAGTATCTGAATTCTGCCCCTTTTCTTTGCTATTGATTGGTTTAGACTACAGCGAGCCTTGGAAGTTGCTATTACTGATGAAGGACATGGCCTCCTGGTTACAGGTATACTCTGATATGGGGCTCTTGGCTGCTGAACAAGGGGATTACATGTGCATACATATGCGACTTATATTGAGGAGGATAAAGATTGATCTCTCCACAGAAGTCAATTGTACTTAGACAAAGAAAATCCCAAGGTTTTGACTGCCCATAATGGGGTATTAAAATAAAATGCTATTTTGTCGGTGTTTTTTTTTTTTTTTTTTTAGTTCCAATCCTGGACTGCAGGTAAACTCATAAATTCTCCTCAGGGATTGAAAAAGGTCAATAAAAGAAATGTTTCCTTTCTTACACTAAGTGATTAAATAACTGATGGGTCTACATATATCCACGCATACATGTCTAAAGAACATCATTCAAGGACTCCATGATTTCCTGAGGTGACCCTCAGAGTGCAAAGTCTAATGCAACAAATCAAGAATCATGTTAGCACTTATTGAGACTTAGGGGTGAGTGATAAGAGCCAAAGGGTACAGTCCTGAGAGATGCAGGTAATGCAAGCTTATAAGGCTCTCTCTTGGTGAGAAAAATTTTTCAAGGAGAGTAAACAAGACTTAGGGCTTGTTCTATGAAAATTGTTATTTTTCCAGTTAACTCATCTGCATAATTTTGGGTCTTCATCTCTGATGGGGCTACATTATTTGCAGCATTTAGATTAAGTCAATGACTATTTTCTCATAGCTAAGGGTCGTTGACTAGATTAGGAGGTTACTGGCTATTAGCATCTGATTTCCTTGCTGATGCCAGAGGGATGAGTTGGGGGGGGTGTTTGGGCTCAATCACTCATATTTTAATTTAGTCTCATTACATGAGGGTCCCAGATGATGTCTCTGGGATGACTCAAAATTTCAGATGAGATGTGTCCGCTGTGGCCCAAAGCCTACCCCTTTGCATGGTGGGCAGAGCCACTGATAACACAACTGCCAGAGACACACATGCTTTCAACTCCAGTCCCAGGGGCACCGAGATCAGACTTGAATGATTATCTGTGGTGACTGAATTTTCTCACAAGAAAGCCTAACTTGCTTGTGGACTCTATGGACAGCACTCTCAAAAACTGGCCAGTTAATCTCTGTAACTGTTACATCTTTCCTAGATTCCATTGTTTTCTTCATCAATGCTGTCAAACTGAGAAATGTTGAAGCAAAATTCAAATGTGGTTCTGTCTCAGGAGGGGGTAGCTCTTGTGGTGGTGACACAGAACAGGACGGCTCTTTCAGAATCCAAGGAAAGATGATATCATGAAGCTCTAGTAAGTAGGGGTAGGCAAGGATGATGTGTAAGAGATCCACTCACATGAAGGATGAAAGTTTGGGGAGCAGGCTGGGGACAACCAGATCCAGCTACCCACCACACCTGACATACCACTTCCTTCTCTTATTTCAGGCTCAGATTCTGAAATTCTTTTGGGAGTGAAGCAAGCAAGAGGTCCCTTCTTTTGGTGGCAGTTGTCATAACAAAGGTATGTACAAAGTTGTGGGTGAATGCACAAAAAGGAGCAACTGAATTTGCCTAGGGAAAAGAAAGTATAATGTATGTACTAAGAATAGTGGGAAAAAATATACAGCTTATACTGAGCATTTGTTACACACAATGAACATTGTATGCACTATGTTATGGATTGTTTTCATCTCACTTTATCCTTCCTAAAGCCTGTTAAGTACTGTTGCATTATGAATCCCATTTTACTGATGAGGACACAGATCTAGAACACAATTTGAGATCACAATGACAAAACTAGAATTTGAACCCAGAGCCTGTTAGACAGACTACTAAATTAGTGCCTCTCATTTTAAAATAAAGAATAGGAATTGCCAGGCTTAGAGGCACCTTCCAATTATGGAAAGAATATGGGCAAAGGCATGAGGCAGTAGAAAGAAATGGTGATGAGCACAGAGGCCAAAGAGCACACAAGAGGCTCAAGTCCACTGCAGGAGTGTAATGCGAGGCTAGATGAGAGAACTGGAGTCACTTCTTGACAGGCTGCAGATACTGACGTACAGGGGCGGAAAAGACACAGTTATAGAAGAAACTTTAAAACAAGAAGAGTACTAGGTTAGTTCTGTGGCTTAGCAAGGCAACAATTAATAGTGATATGGCAGACAGATGTCTGGGGGCAGGGAGGCTTATCATCAAGAAGTCTAATAACCACTACTCAGAGGACTGAGAAAAAAATGCTGGATTTCACTGATATAAAAAAGTTTATCAATAAAAATTGGTGAACAAATAATAATGGTAGGTTATAGAAGAGTCAAATTTCTCATGCACAGTAACACCATTAGGTCTGTTTGCAATATGGTATATAGGAAACACTATAATTTCCACTGGCCAAATGCCAGACTATAACTGGAATATAAATTATGATCAGTTCTGAATAGCTCATATTGAAAAGAATTATGATAATTCTTGCAGAGAAAGACCAAGAATAAAGTAGAAACCTTGAAAGCAGGTCCTATGAAGAATAAGAGAAAGATGGGAAAATCAATTAACCTGAGTGACTTTATGAAAGCATTTATTTGGTGTGCACAGAACCACCTGCAAGAGCCAAGTTAGCCTTAGCCTTTGAACTTAGGAGGACAATACCTGAAAAAGCTACCCAGGTCACCCTAGTACCAAAAGAAGATACCTGAAGATGACAGTTGGACAACATATATTTGAAGACATAGAGAAGTGATAATTCTCTTTGGCCCCAGTAGGCATAAGTGGATCCACAGATAGAAATTTAAGAAACATCATTTTTTATTTAATATCACAACTGAAACAACTAGACTTGCTCCCTGGGGGAAATGGTGATTTCGTCACCAATAACTGTGTTCAAAGTGGGATTAGATGACAAGGATCTTACACAGGGGGATCCTACCTCAGAGGTGATGAATGATTCCTAAACTCCTTTCAGTTCTAAAATTGGACAGCAGAAGCATCATGAAGATATCATGCTCCCTGGAAAGATTCTCATTTCAAGGGGTTAGAGAATTATGATGATAAATTATTGATATAGTTCCTATATCAATTATATGAATTTAGTTATTTCTAAGGTTTCCTGTTACTTTAAAAACCTCAACAATTGTGAAGATGTTGCCTGATATTATTGGTGAGACTGAATGCCCGAATATGGACTATGTATTTAATTGGGTGGGAAAAAGGAGAACTGTGCTCAGCAAAATTTCCAGAAAAAGTCATCATTAAAGCCCCACTCATGCACTGCTTATCTGGCAACAACAAGAACACCTCATGTCAGCTAACATTTACTGGATGCTAATGATTTCAACAACTATATGCTAAGCAGTTTATGTCAATGATCCCATTAATTTTCACAAAACTCTTAACCTAGGTACCATTCACAGTTAGGGAACCTGAGGCATGGGGAGACTAAGTAATTGCCTAAGGTCACAGTTTGTGACAGAGACCCTATCCTGGCAGTTTGGATAGGCCAACTTTTTCTGTATGTGGCCAGAAGCACAGATTCTTCTTTGATGTTGAACAAATTTGAAAAACAAACAAAAAAAAAATTTTAGCTCCTCTTCTGTAAAAAAATCACAGGCCTGTATTGGATCTGAACAGGGACCTACAGTTTGTAGATCCTAGTCCTACTGCTTTCTTACTACAGTATATTGCTCCCTCTCAAAATCCTGTTTACGGAGAACATATTATGGGCCAGGCACTGTGCTAAATCCTTCAAGTCTCATCTCATACAATCCTCAGTTTCTGGGTTTATTCAATGCCCTCATTTTATACACAATAGGTTTGGAGAGTTGCTGTAACACATTGCCTGTGATGAGTGTGGAGAGTACAGAGTAGCATGAATCTGAACCCTAACTTTTATCTTCTGTAGTAGAAAGCCTAATCCCTTGCCTTCACATTAGTGATGGGAAGGGCTAGAGAGAAGATTGCTTGTAGAATTTAGTAATAGCTTTGGCAACTAGTAATAGCTTTTGGCAACTTCCTCCCTAGCTTTGGGAGGAAGACATTAGCCTTGTAGTCAACTGGGCGGACCAATTCATTGGCTATCATGAGGGTGGAGTTAGCAGAGGATCATTCTTTTAAGATTTATTTATTTATTCATACAGAACTGGGGTATAAGCCAGAGGTGCAGGGGAGGTGTGAGGCTTCACCAGAGACGGAGTGGGGAGGAGAACAGGCAGATTGATGAGGTACATGACTCAAGGGAGCAGTGGGTGGGTCAGGAGAGGTCTGCCATGCCATGCCATGGGGATCGCATCCGGGGCAGGCGGGGATTGAACTCATACTGAAGTGGCTGCGGCCAGCTTGCAGTGCTGTGTTCTAACCCACTGCACCACCAGGGAGGGGCAGTGGAGGATCAATCCCAGGACTATACTTGGAAACCTAACACAAGTAAGCTAGGAACAGGGGTGAGGGGATCTGCAGACCGGCTAATAAAGCCTGAAGTGGTGGCAAGATCTTCTATAGCTTTGACTGCTCAACTTGTGTTACCGCAGGCAAGTAACTGAACATATCTTGGCTTCAATGTCTTTTAGTATGAAATGAGGGTGCTGAATTAGAAGGCCTCAAGTTTCCTTTGGTAATAATATTTTGAATCAGTGTGGTTTAGAAAATTCTAAGAAACTACCAAGAGAAGGAATTTTAAAATAGGCTTCTTAGGAGAGATTAAAAAAAAATAATTGAACAGAGGCAGCTGAAGAGTATACTGTGATTCATCTGCCATATTCCTCTATGCAAATAAAGATCAAGAGGTGGTTTGTGTTGGCAAGGTCAAAGTAAGTTAGTCTGTCATCAAAGGGTGAATGACCTGTTAATGACTCAAAGATCAGAAAAGGTATGGGAGAAAACCACTAGAAAGAAGGACCAATTTGATAGTGTGATATCTTCTGTTTCCATAGAATACGGGAGAATAGGGAAAATGAGAAAAGATGCAGAAATGCGATCATGATGATATGGACTGGGTATGCAGGCAGGAAAAGGCCATCAATTACCTACCAAACCAGCTGGTAAAATCTGAAAGGAATGTGAACATTAACATCCTAGGAAAAGATAAAGAAGAATTAGTTTTAGGATGGTAGGAAACAAGTTTGTTGTCAAGTGTTCACAGTAAGTGTCAAGGTAAATGTCTGGGACCAAATAAAACTAACTAGAATTATAATGAGAAACAGCCGTTTTATAATATGCATTTTTTATAAAGTGTCAGCGTACAATTACCCTTTTATTTGAACATGTTTTGCTTATATGGTGCCAACATTGAACTTGATGTGTAGAGAACAACATCCCTTCTCATGCATGTTCCTAGACTACAGGATTCATTCTAAAGATTCCTAAGAAGGGCCCTCACTGGTGGCGCAGCGGGTTAAAGCACAGCACTAAGAAGCTAAAGCCACTTCCGCATGAGTTCCATCCCCGCCTACCCCGGAGGTGACCACATGGCGTGGCAGACCTCTCCTGAGCCGCCCGCTGCTCCCCTCAGCAGTGTACTTCCTCAGTTGGCCTGTTCTGCTCCCCACTCTGTCTCTGGTGAATCCTCTCACTGCCCCTGCACCTCTGGCCTGTACCCCAACTCTGTATGCATAAATAAATAAATCTTAAAAAAAAAAGATCCCTAAGGAAAGGACACACACCAAGATCATCTATGATGCCCAATCTGCTCTGAAGTAATGCCACTAGTATAAAATGAAATGCTAGGTTTATGTACATGAATAATAACTACCTATTTGCATTCATTCAAGAAACAAATACCCAAAGTGGAGATCAAGGAACTTCCTTTCCATTATCATTTATTCAGTGGGTATAAATGCTCTGTTTCTCAATACTGAATATAAAAAGACTGTCAGAAAAATACAAATCAAATGCCCTTCTGAGAAAATGGGAAGTTATTAAAATGGTGCCAATTAAATAGAAATCTATTTGTAGGGTATAAAACACCACGAACGAGATTTCCTTTTATGATTCCATCTATCCTCATGTGGTTCTAAAATTCTATTTTTGGAATTACTGCCTAGGTTCACTGCCTAAAATAGTGTTTTCTTTGCTTCTTCGATGATCTTATGAAGATGAAAATAGATATAAAGAAGTTCTGCAAAAAATTGATTATACTTGGGCAAATATTTACCCCTAACAGTTTAGGGTTGGGGCACCGGTTCTTTCAAAGTCATACAATTAAATTTTTAGATTGTTTGAAACATTTTAAGTGCTAGTTTAGGGTGATGAATACAGGAGCACTGGGTCTCTCCATTTTTCTCTCTCTCCCATAAGTTCTTGCTTAGTACACATGGGTAGAATGCTCTCTTTCTCACCCCTTCTCACCCTGCTTTCAAATTAACTCCATGGGAAGAAATGTTCAGGTAGTTATATGAAAAAGTCAAGGTTAAAGAAATCTCAGAGTTGTGTATCTAAACACAACACAGCCATATAATATAAAAATTAAGAGTGGCATAAATACTTCAATTTTCTAGGCTTTCTAGGTGAATAAATTTGGAAGAAAGACCTTTTATACATTCTAGAATATTTTCAAGCCACAATCTTCACTGGCAACTCTGACATGGCGAACTGCTGTTTTCTACATTTCATTTATGTGGGTACATACTGCATACTGATATATGTTTTCTCTCTCTACAACCATCCACCACGTGGATGCATTTCTTTATTAGCCAATATATATTCGGTAGCTTACATTCTGCAAATCTGAACACGGACAAAATGCAATGATATAATCCATAACACTGCACAGATGTCTTGAAGAGATTGGTGGAAATCAGTCACCAGGAGACTGAATGTCTAAGAATTGTAAAATGCATTTGGATGGACAAGCCATAAGATAGGTTAAAAAGTGGTAAAATTTGTAATTTGTGATTTCATTATGATCATGGGATGAAGTCAGAGATGAACTGTAGCCAGCAATTTACATTTAAATCTAGAAAATGCAAACCAGCAACATGTCTATAGGAGGATATAAGAAGAACAGGGAGAGAGAATTCTAGTGAATGATCTTCAGATGAAAAGAATCAATGAAAAATATCCAGCTGTGGTAAAATGCTTTCACATTGCCATTTATGCAATTGATGCATGGAATAGGTATTTCTCAGTGCAGAGAGAAAGAACTGAAAATTATTATGAAACAGAGCAGGATCCTTGGCAAAAAAAAAATGAAATACACTTTTCAATAGTAAGAAAAACCGAGGGTGGTATGAAATAATGTTAACTTAGAAATGCCTGCTCCAGGAACCTCTCAGCATTCTTCCAGGAAGGAGAATCACCACACTTGGAAACCCTCAGAGTTCTGGGAAACAGTGACCACAGAAAAGACTTATTGATTTAAATTAACACTTTGGTCGTGCTTAAGAAACATGCAATGATTAGAATTACATCCCATGACAAGAAAAATAATATGTAGATGCAGGAGTGGTATTCAAAGTGTTATATTTAAGCTGTTAGCATCGAATGGACACAGAGCAATCAGGCAGAAGCAATTATCAAGCCAACAGAATTAGGTTTCCAATGAAAACCCAGGGATATACTAGTAAGTATGTGCTGAAGAGTCATGCCTAATAAATGTCACAATTGAGAAATTGATGAAAAACTTCAGAGCATATGTGTGAGCACCCTATAGCCCGTTTATTAGAAAATTTTAATTGTAAGAAAAGTCAAAAGCAGTAGAAAATAATTTAACATCTCAACTTCTAAGGAATCACCTTCAAATGACATTGGCCAGCCACTACTACATTTTATTGACAGTCACCTACAATTGGCAAGAAATAAGATGCCGAGTTGACTCAAATTGCTAAGAGCTACAGAATATTCAGAAAGTAGAAAGAAACCTGTTACAAAAATTTCCCTAAATCATTTGCTTAACCAAAATTCAGAACAGCAAATTATCAGCAATAATGGATGTAAAAGGTTTCCACCTGTGGATTTAAGTGCCATTTTGAAACATTTTTTGAAAAGTTAAGAGACCACAATGGTAAACTGTATGCTAAAAGCAACCCATGACAATCTCGTAAGGACTCTGCAATCATTCCATACAAGTTCTCAAAAGTACTATTCAGACCTGAAAATTCTATAATAGACGTCATGCTTTGAACAGTATTAAAGCAAAAATACACAAGGGGAACAATGAAAGTTACAGAGGAGCTAAACCTAGGAAGATTTAGCAGCTACAACTTGTCATAAATTACTCTACTGTACTTTTAAAAAGTGCATAAATTTCAACTTTCCCACTTCCCACCAAAGATGTGAGATAGGGCCAAACCATTATCAGGAAGAGCTCACGAAGCTTCCAACATACTGATACCAAATTCATTAAAAAACAAAGATGTGACCCTCCCTGGTGGCGCAGCGGGTTAAAGCACTGCACTGAGAAGCTAAAGCCACTTCCACATGAGTTCGATTCCCGCCTGCCCCGGAGGTGACCACATGGCACACCAGACCTCTCCTGACCCGCCCGCTGCTCCCCTCAGCAGTGTACTTCGTCGATCTGCCTGTTCTGCTCCTCACTGTCTCTGGTAAAGCCTCTCACCGCCCCTGAGCCTCTGGCCTGTACCGCAGTTCTGTATGTACAAATAAATAAATCTTAAAAAAAAAAAAAGATTGAAACCATTCATTCAGTACAGATTTATCGAACATTTACTCAGTGCTAAGCCATGGAAAACATGAATGTGACTTAGCACCAATCTTAATTTTAATACATGTAAAGTATACTTGGGGATAAAGTACAAATAGCAAAGTAGTGTTAAGATGAGAGTTGGTTATTTTCATCTGGAAGGATCAGTAAAAACCCCTTAATGGAGCAGGGTCTTTTTTTCTTCTTCTTCAGTCTTATGTACTCATAATTGCCAAATAAAACAGTACCTATCTTAAGTGGCAAAGATGATATTTTGATATACATATACACTGTGAAGTGATTACCACAATTAAGCCAAAGCAAACATTTATCACTTCACACAGTTCTCTCTTTTTTTTGGAGAGGGGTCTTGACATGCAGGGTTAATGGAAGAAATACTATTAACAGTAATAATAGCAACACTAATAAATATAACATATATGATTTCTGATACACCAGCAATTTTTTAAGGGAATTATGTAATTTTAATCCTTCCAAATCCTTAGGAAGTCAGTTTATCCATTCAGTTTTAAAGACCAGTGCTCGAGGTTCCATGTATCTGGCAAAGGGGTGGGGGTGAGCATTCGACTCAAACTGCAAAGCCTCAGTTCCTAGACTGCCTCCCTGCCAGCACAGAAAACAGCCGGTGGGTGGTGGTTGTAGCTTAGTTGGGGTGGGTGTTTATTTAGGTGTTTCAGTGGAGTTTACCTATAGGGTGTCTGGGAGCCTGTTTGCTGCATTTAGGTCATCGGAGATACTCTCAGCCAAGGCAGTGTGGTTTCCTGGAAACTTTCCCACAATTTTTCATTAATAACATAAACACTAAGAATATAGCACTGTCATAGAATTTCATAAATGTTATTATCATCAGTAAAAACGATACTTAGAAATTCTGAAACTCTGCTGATAAAATGAAATGGTATCCCTGAATATCATGGACATAATGGGAAAAAAAAGGCTTCAAACTGTTAACTACATCTTCCTTGTGATACTTTATCTTATTGTTTTATTATCACTCAATGCACAGCTCGAGTCTTTTATAGTATCATTTCATTGAATTTCAGAGTGGAGCTGCCATTAGTGCCATGACCCTTGTTTTTTCTGCTATTTCTTATGCACAAAACATTTAACCAGAAGATGGACCCAACAAAAAGTTATTAAATTTTAAAACAGCATAAAACTCGACATAATGAAACAAATGCCCCGCAAAATACTAAAAACGCCAGAACCGGCCAGCATCTTTCTGCTTAACATAAACACCCTTCCTACAGGAGAGAAGGCCTCACTAGACCATCATCATGGAGTCATTTCTCTAGGAACAGACACAGACATAATGTGCCATCAGGCTTCCTTCCTCAGCACCCGTGTTAGGGGCAAGCATTTACAGAAGCATCACCACAGGCTACCAAACTTGCAAAAAACAAAAACAAACAAACAAACAAACAGAAACACTCAAACCCTCCATTAAGAGGTGAGTGGGTAGTTTTCAAAATTACAAGTGTTAGGGAAGTTTTGCTCTCCACAGCAAAATGCCCTAGAGACCCTGGAGGAATGTTACTCTTTGTCTTTTTGACCTGGGTATCTTTTCTCATGCAAGGAAAGGCATCTAACCTGGTTTTTCTTTCAACTGACTTCCTCCAGGTGATTTCAGGTCTGCTTCTAGATGCTGGGGGATGGCCATCCTAGGTGGCAGGCAGGATCAGGATTTTTGCTAAAGCCAAGCTTCTTTTCTGTGAACTACATCCAGCAGAATAAACCCCCTGTGCCACACAACCGTATCTGCTCCAGAGTGACCCTCCTGTTCTACACTGGGGTGGAGGGAACAACAGCTCTCCTCTGGGGGAGAGGGGGGAGAATGAAGATTCTCCTGAATTAACTAGTCTCTCAGGACTGTTGTGGCAATTTGTTAAGATGATAATTTGGAAATGCTTAGTTAATGCTAAAGTGCAACTCACATAGAAAGTATTCTCAATAACTGATGGAATAGTTCACATAATCTCAAGTCCTAATATAATCATGATAAAAGTCAGCAAGCTCCACAGAACCAGGTAAAACAGATTCTCCCCATTAAGTAAACAATATTCCAGATGTGTCCATAGTCCCGGGGGATAGACAATGCAAATGTATTTCTAGATGTTTTACTCAAGTGAGGTATTTTTTGGCAAGGATGAATTAATGTTCTTTAAACAAAGATTTTATTTATGTATGCATACAAGAGCTGGGGTGTAGGCCAGAGGTGTGGGGAAGAGGGGGGTGAGAGGATTCACCGGAGACAGACAGTGGGAAGCAGAACAGGTGAGTCTACTGAAATACACTGCTGAGGGGAGCAGGCAAAGAGGAGAGGTCTGCTACGCCAGAGTAAAGGGTCACCTCCCTGGCCGGGGTTGAACTCACACTTCAGTGAATGCAGAAATCTTCATAGTGCTGAGACTGAACCCCCTGCACCACCAGGGAGGCCCCTACTTAAAGTTCTCAAACCATTTTTAAAGTGGCATGTATCTTTAACCTTTAAAGAACTTCAGAATAACAAAGGATACAAATTATGACTTGATTCATGTACTGCCTTAATGGTGTTGTCAACTTGCACTTGACCTTGACCTAAAAATGCATACTTTCCCTCCACCCCTTTCACTTTTAATATAGAGCTCAGCATGGGTAGGTAGAAGGTAAGATAAATGGTTACTGAGAAACAAGGTTTGCTGCATTGTATTTCTAGCAAGAAACAGAGTTGCACAGTATTTAAGGAGTTGTTCATTATGTAATGGAAACTTTGTGCTTAGAACAGCCCCACAGGGAGAAACAATATAGCTAGATGCAAATTTTTTTTTCCATTTCATAATGCAGAAGTTTACTTTTTGGTATATTTTTTCTTATATGATCAGATTCTTACATTTTGGGTAAGAGTTCCCATGAATTCCAGATTGGCCATCTTGGCATCTTTATTTGCTCTGCTCCTTTCTCTCCTATCTGGAGTGGAACAGAGCAAGGGGTAGATAGTAGCAGCCTTTTCTGACCTTGAGCCACATTATATTTTGAGAGTTCAGAGTAATAGCGACCGTATAAAAACATTAATCAATAATCTGTAATTTTTCTATGTAAAGGTACAAGTGCTTTAAATACAAGGTGAGAGAGATACAGCATTACCAGGGCAGGAATAGTACTCAATTAACGTATGTGGATTCATTCTTCCTAACTAACAATGCCTGCTCACCTCTCAGTAGTCAAGAAAGTTCTCTCCTTACAACTTCCCATAGATAGCAATAAAGCTCCCAGACACAGCAGAGGCATGGCAATGAAAAAATGCTACCAACAGAGAGAATTTGTCCTTACTTTAAGCCTAGGCCACCATTGTATTTTCTTAGTCTGCAGTGCATTGTGTGTGTGTCTGTGTGTGTGTGTGTAAATGTTTTATATACATTACCATCAATACCACTATATTCAAAAGAACAAAACAGTGAGAGTGTTGCTTTAAGAAGAGACCTACAGTTACTATGGCAACAAAAGAGAAACTGAACTTTTTCTAGAAGGATGTACATTGTACTCATCGGTCAGTTGTGTATTTAATTTTGGTTAAGAAGAAAATGAACTTCTGATTAGCGCATGAGAACCAATTCTGTTTGTGATAAAGGAGATTCTTTATTGTCTACAAATTGTAGGCTCATAGACCGGTTAAGAGTCTATAGAATCTTAAAGTTTATCTTGTGAACATTCCCAGGGAAAAGCTCTAGCCTCTTTGTAGCTGACAATGCTTATTGCCTCTGATGTTTCCTTGCCTTCTCCAACTGCAATGTAACCCATGATTTTTAGTTTGGTGCATGGATATCTAACATAAAGACTAGATTTCTTAGCATGTTTTTATAATCGTGACAAACTTCTGGCCAAGAAATTCTAAGTGGATACCTTGCACTTTATAATAGGTTCTTGGGAGTTTTTTAAAACCCTCGTGTCACGTGACATTGGTACTTTCCCTCTGCCATTGTGCTATGCACTGGGACTCTGATATGATGGAACCGATTTGAACCACGTACTGGCAGCTGGAATTGTAGCCACCATGGCAGCACAGGAAAAAAGAGGAACTGAGGACGTGGTGAAGCAGAATAGCCTAACAAACCCTGCCCAAACTACTTCTGTACCTCTCTGTGACAGAAACACATTTCTTTGTTGTTGAAGCTACTGTTACAATGTGTCTGTCAATTGTCACTCTGCAGTATCTGATTCCTATTAGCTGATAAGCTGAACTCAAAAAGTTTGAGAACATGTGAAGCAGTCCTTGCCACTTACTATGTTAATGTTTAGAGGTTGTCCTGTCTTATATTGAGACTCCTGTATACTTGCCAATGATTCCCTTCCATAATCTTTCTTAGCTTGTGCTATCTCTTTACCCAACTTCTCCAAATGTAGGAAGAAACTGCATCTAAGGTATCTGACAGCATATTCTATATTCTTTTAAATCTTCCTCCTAGAACCATCTCTGCCCCCTCCACATTCTAAGTTGTTAGGATCTCTGTTAAATATGCTGCTCCAAAGTCATTATGATACCACAGATGTGATTTTACCAGTGTGGAATATACTAGGATTTTTGTTAATTCCATGAATGCAATTGAATACTGCACTGCCTTCTATAATAGGTCATATAAAAACACACTGCAGATTAACATTGTTTACTTTCACCTAAGTCATATTGTTAAAAACAAGACAGAAGGACCCAAATGGAGTTACTTAAGATAACCCTCTATCACCAAAGTAAGACATAACTTAATTACAGTTTTGGCTCTCCTAGAAATAGAATCCTAAACACCATCAATTAACAATTACTTGATTAGCACTAGTTAGATAATCTGCCATACGGATCTTGTCATCCCCTAAAGCAATGTTGCCATCACCAATATGCCTTTTACCTAATATAACTTCCTTGTTCTTGCTCCTGCTATCTATAAGCCCTTGATTTTATACATCTTCTGAGTTCTTTGTTAGAATGGATGCTGCACGACTCATGCATCATCTAATAAAGCCAATAAGATCTTAAAAGTTTACTCAGTTAAACTGTTTTCTAACAATGTGAATTGCCATGAAGTCACATGTTTCCTGTATCTATACATGGGATTTAATAAACTCTCAGCAGGACATCTTCCTTGGTCTTGCTCAATTTTATTTTATTTTTTGTCTAGCATCCGAAATCTGTTGCAAACTTACTTTGAAACTTGACTTTGATCTTTCAGTATGTTGACACGTTTGTGCCATGTGAAAAGCACATAATAACTGCACAGTCCATGTTCTTATTGAGATCACTAACAGAAGTCTGCGTTGAGGTGCAGGCGAGAAGGCAGTGCAGAGAGTTGTGCATTGCACCATTTTTTGGCAGATGTGACGGGAGGTCACCTAACACAGCAGCACGGAATCAGACAGTGGTTACCACCACTAATGATCTCTGAGGCTGACAACTTAAGAAAACACTCCTCCCTGGGCTAGGTCATTGAAATACCTTCAAATCCACCAAAGACAACACTATGAAGATCTGAATCAAAAGCTGAAGTTCAGCTACACTGCGGCATCACAAAACTGCTACCGAGAAGGAAGTTGGCAAAGTAAAATAAAACCACAATATTAACATGAAAACTTTCCAACACGACTCTAGTGACTATTAAAGTCTAAAATGAAAAGAAACATTTGCTCAGTGATTCAAAATATGGCTACTCGTGGATTTACAACCCTTTACATAAAAGTAACAAGTCAAATTAATGTTTCAAAAACTTGAAACTACTAGGGGAAAAATTCAACAAAGTACCAAGTGGTGGACATCTAGCTAAATAATAAAAAATATACTTACACTGATGCTTTGTTATTTAAAAATCCTTTTGCCCCTCAAAGAGTGATAAATTGTAAGGACTACCCCAATACATTTTTCAATTAAATGACTAAATTAATGTAGAGACATTTAATTAAAGTTCCACTAGTTTTTCCAAATGCTGTTAATTATGCCACTATCTAAAATTAAATCTCTCCCCAAACCCTTTTACATTTCTTCTGCTCATCTGATACAGATATAATTAAAATGCTGCAAGTTCACCTAAATGCATCCAAATATTATAAAAGAAAATATGAGAAACTGGAGTTTTAGTAACTACCTAAGAAGCTGGTATTTAATGGGATTTTAACAATACTTGAGGAAAACCAGTAGATGTTAGGTATACATGCATTCTTGCACGCTCGCTCGCTCATGCTCTCTCTCTCTCTCTCTCTCTCTCTCTCTCTCTCTCTCTCTCTCTCACACACACACACACACACACACACAGCCTGTCTCAAAATTCCTCTGAAAATAAATTTCTTTTTATAGCTAAGACACTACAATGAATACCACTGACAATTATAGTTTCAAAGGTTTTCTTTCTTTTTTTTTTAACCAGCAGAAGATAAGATTTTTTTTTAAGACTCCAGGTAATTAATTTCATGAACAAGGTGTGCTCTAGTTTTCACAGTTCCGTGCTACCATTTTCTAAGCAATACAAATTCCCTAATGGCATCTCCAAAAGGCACTCTTTAAGAGAAACAATTCAGAATCGGGGCTTCCTGGTATTAGGGCCAAACTCCCAGAAGAAAAAGTAACCCTGAGGGTCCTAACTGAATTACACAGACAAGTATCCTCCAGCAACTAAATAAAGGTTCTAACTCCTAAATTTTTCTCTTGCACATATAAAGTGAAAAAGACATTGGTCACAACCGGTCTGCCAATGTGGGATGACAGATCTACTTTCCTTCAGAATTGCATGAGTCTCACAGCTGCCATTTTAATTGCTTCACGTGGAGTCGTGTTCCACCATCTAAAATCAACATGTTCTGTATATACCCTCAGTCTATCCTCTAGACCTATAGGATTCCCCATGCAAATATTTCTTCAAGAAACAAGGAGTACTTCTGAGTCTAGGGATGTGTCAGATGCAGGCTCTACCCTTTGAAAGTAACTAATTTCTTCCACCAAATTCCTTCAAGTTCTAATCAAGAGACTAGCAATTTAGGAGGAAACGTTTTCTAATTCACCATCAATAAAATATGGGTCTCAAGAAATGACTGATGTCAAAGTCATGGTAGAATAAGACCGCTGCAGGCAAACTTCTCCCGAAAGCACCCGAAATCAGAAATACAATCCTCAGCAGCTTATCACCCGAGGCACATGGTTAACCCACCATACGTATTTCTGAAGCACTATGCACAATTACAAAGATGTGGAAATGACCCAACCGCTCCATGATGGATGAGTGAATAAAGACGATATGGTATATATGCTCAACAGAATACTACTCAGCTATTTAAAAACATGGAATTTTACTTTTTGTGACAACATGAATGAATCTTGAAGTATCATTATGCTAAGCAAAATAAGTCCAAGTGAAAGATAATTCCCAGCAGTTTCATAAGTGTGTGGGATATAAGTAAAGAAAATAAACTGCCAAAACACTATTGAAATAATGCAGACTCTGGGAATAAAATGATCATTACCAGAGGGGTAGAGAGTGGGAAGATGATGTACAGGGATTAATCTGATAGTACTGGAAATTTGGTGGTAGTGTGGGTGGTATGAACACACAGTAAAGTGTGAAGCTATGTTCCTAATATATATAGTATTGTAAGCCACTGGTAAATCAATAATAAAATAAATGTAATGTCACTGATTAAAAAAAGTATATTACAAAAGCTCGAAAAAATAATCCAGAAATGACACCAAATACCACCTCCAGGGATACAATAAAAATTAATTATCCTTTTAAATACAAAAATTTGTGTATCAGCATTATGATTCATGAAAATTCCCTTGAAGATACATTATATTTACCAATACCTGTCCTATTTTCCACTCTGTTTTGCATACAGTAATCTCTCCTGACCTCTAGTTTTGCTATCTAGTTTGTTACCTATGCTCAGCTAAAGCTTGAAAATAGTATGTACAGGGGCCTTACTGGTGACAAAGGGGTTAAAGTCTCAGTGCTATCAAGTTATCAAGCTATTGGCAGCTACTGCAACATCAGTTCGATCCTCAGCCAGGGAGCTGACCCACAAGGCACAGCAGACCTCTCCTGTCTCACCCACTGCTCCCCTCAGCAGTGCATTTGAATAGACCTACCTGTTCTGCTCCCCACTCTGTCTCTGGTGAATCCTTTTACCCACCCCGCATCTTTGGCCTACACCCTAGTTCTTGCATGCATAAATAAAAAAAAGAAAATACATATAATTAGATATTCTGGAAGAGACCACGCTCACCTAAGTTATTGCAGCATATGGTTATTGTTCAATTTTATTGTTGTTAATCTCTTCATTAAACCTCACAGCTATATATGTATAGGAAAAATATACTGTGAAAATACAGCAGATGCTTAGATACTGTTACTATATTTGAGGTCATTTGTTAAAATGTTAATGATAAAAAAAAATCCCGTTGACACTGATGGGCTCCTTTCCTTCAAGTCATAGTTTCTCAGACTGTATTGACTACATTAAGTGAGGACAGAATATACAGAAAACCTTATATAAACCAAGTTGAGAGCATATAAGTCATTTCTCCAGCACATGCAATCAGTGCACCACACAGAACACAGTCTGGCATTTTCCACTGGAAATGACAATGCTTTGCTAGCCTACCAGGAAGAGGGGGAAGGGGGAGACTTTCCCAACTTTTCCTGTTTCTGCAAACAACTCATTTAGCTGTGAAATAACTGGCTGCTTATTTGAGGTCCACAGAATTAATAAATTCAGTGATCCACCTCCCTTCCCTTTACCTTAGGAGTTATCCAACTTAACTGCACTGTCTCATCGCTTGGAGAACCTTAAAAACACTGATGCTTGGAGCCCACTCTCCAAGATTGCCTTGGTCTGGGTGCCATCTGGGCATATAAAATTTTATAAAGTTTTCCAGGTGACTAAGGTGCAGCCTGTACAAAAGGCCTCTGCTTGGAAGGGATAGATAAGGCAACTGGATAATCATGGTTTAGGGACTCGTTAAGAGGGTTAGCATAACTAAGGAGGACATTTTGCATGCTGCAAGGGCCACGAGTAGAATTTAAGTTATATGGTGGGAGTTATAATATTTAGTTAATCTTAGACACTTCAACATCGATAGTGTATTTTATATAGGCAGTTAGTGCCAGCTTCAACTTCATTGGCAACCGGTTAACTTAATCAAGAATTCATAGTGCGAGAGAGTACAGCCAACCCTCATCTTCTAAAATATGGTAGAACTCCAAGACTTCTACTACATTTGATCATCTCTAGGAAGCACAGCACTTTTGGTGATGTACTTAATGGATGTCACGATGTGTGTATGCTGTAGCTTGGAAGGAAGGTTCTTGCTAGGCTCTGAAGAGGAGCTGCATTTTCCAACCCAAAGCATAGTTCTTTGGCATGGAGAGAGTACCTTGAAATGGTTATTTTGAAGAGAAGTGGCAGACACAGGAGAAGCTCCACATATTGAGTAGAAATTACCCTTCTTTAAGGGACATCTGCATTCTTAAGGGACGATCACAAGTCAGGTGTCTCCTTCTCTGCCCTGGGTAGTGGAGGATGACCAACTTTCTAGAAACTTGTCAAACAGAGAAGGCAAAGCAACTCGTGCCACAGTGGCTGGCAATAATTTGACAGTACTGAGACTAGCCCCTGTGCCACCTGGGAGGCCCATACACATACTATTTTCAACCACCTTACCCTTGTCCACTGTGTTCTGCCTGACAACTTGCTCTAATTAGCACCCCCATCGACATGTGCTTTTGTCTTTAGCTAGAAATGGAATTACAGGTGGTAGCTTAGATCTTTTAAGCAAGTTACATCGTTTTCCTGGGTCTCTTCCATGTCTGTCTGCTACTAAACTTTATTTTTTCCTATTAACCTGTCACTTATTATAGGCTGTGGGATGTACCAGATAAAACCCTACAGAAAAGTTCAGGCTGAGGTTGTGACTTGAGGTTGTGTGCTGGACTTCAAAAAGGAATCATTCCATAGCCCAGAACTCTGGCTGGGTGAGTAATCAACATAATGTCAGATGGGTTAGCAAAGGAACAACAGTTTAATAACATACATCAAGAATTTACATGGTCGTAAATTCTAAAGACTAATGGAGCACACTAGGAATATTTATCCTGCATTTTGGAACTTGAGGCCTCAAAGACCTCACGGCTGGAGAGTTTACATGACAGACAATAAGGAGGTAAGCGCAACTATACTTTGAGGAAAAAATGATTGAGATTCTCTGATAAAGACTATGTTTACTGATAAGCCTAGAACTGGACGAGCAACCCCCCCCCCCAAGCTATATTCTTCTAATTCATAAGTGATTGTTTAATTAGTAAAGGGCAGAAGCTTAGTAAAGTGAGCTACCTCACTGTAACTGTAATACAGGGCAGTTTGATTTAATATACTGTGGGAATCATAAGATGACAAGGTGTCAATTTCTTTGACCCTTCCCCCCCATCAGGGAAGACACTTAACTGCTCCAGTATCACATGACTCCAAGTGCACCAACATGAAGAATTACATCCAAAGATTCCATTTTTTTTAATTGTTCTAGAATATACATAAAAATAGTTAAGATTGGCCCTACCTGGTGGCGCAGCGGGTTAAAGCACAGCACTGAGAATCTGAAGCCACTTCTGCATGAGTTCGATTCCCGCCTGCCGCCTGCCCCGGAGGAGACCTCTCCTGACCCGCCCGCTGCTTCCCTCAGCAGTGTACTTCGTCGATCTGCCTGTTCTGCTCCCCACTCTGTCTCTGGTGAAGCCTCTCACCGCCCCTGAGCCTCTGGCCTGTACCCCAGTTCTGTATGAATAAATAAATAAATCTTTAAAAAAATAATAAAAAAAATAGTTAAGATAGCAAAGCTCAGGAGCTTTTTTGTTTAGGGCAAAGGATTTAGGAAAGTACAGAAGCTACCACTAACCTTTAGGACCCTCCTGGCCCTCCACCACAAACAATTTGCATTCTCTAAGTAATGGTAATGGACATCCTAAATTCTCAGCACCTTGACTGACCTCCAGTTTCTAGCAAGGTGACTAGAGGCCTAATCTAGGCCTACTAAAAAAAAGCCTGTCTGATGGTTTTGGGTACTGACTCCACTAGAATCATCCCAGTTCTACCTTTTCTGTGGCTGTCCATTAGTTACCTAAAAGAATTTAAGAGTAGAGTGTGATCAAACTGATTTAAGTCAGTTCACAGCAGGTCTGGTTTGAGGCACTGTGCCAGTAAAGAGTGCTGAATGAATAAATATTTGGGGAAAACTATTAAATATCTCTAAGCGATTTCCTAATCTCCCCATTAGCAGGAATGGTCCCAGCAAGATAGAGACGGAAATAATGTGAATTTTCAGCTTTCAGCTAATACTCGTTCAGCTGTTCTGTCAACTTATTCATAGACACACTGAGGGGAAACAGGGGTCCATATTACAGCACAGCCTTTTAAATGTATCAATATGAGGAGCCAGGAAATGCTTTGTTCTACTCCAGGGTTCTTTCAGTTAGCTTGAATTCCAGGAATGCTCATTTATTCCAAGCAACATTAGAAATTAATGCAGTAAGTGCTAGGGTAAGTGTAGGTGATTGGTATAAAGACAGCCTTGTTGAGTGAATGCCCAAGAATTCAATAAGCCTGTAATCTCTAAAGTCCTGTTTCACTCAAAATTTGAATACAAAAAAGCACTAATAATTGAAGTGGTAGGATGACATCTATGCTTTCAAAGACAGGTAAATAATATTTGGCAGAGCTTCTAATAGTACTGCAACATAACAACTAGAGTTAAGATATACAACAAATAAATTATTACATCTTACCTCTCTGCAGAGACTGCTAGGAAAAAAAAATAAAATCCTGGCTTGCAAATTAAGTAGAGTGAATACAGTGAGGTAACTGTAATACCGGGCAGTTTGATTTAATATACTACGGGAATCATAAGATGACAAGGTGTCAATTTCTTTGACTCTCCCCCTCCCCCCATCAGGGAAGACATTTAACTGCTCTAGTATCACATGACTCCAAGTGCACCAACATGAAGAATTACAACCAAAGATTCCATTTCTATTTTTTTAATTGTTCTAGAATATACATAAAATAGTTAAGATAGCAAATTTTATGCTGTATATCCAGTGCTGTGATAGCAAATACCTTTACAATATTGTGCAATCATTACTACCAGCCACTTCAACTTTTTATATTTTGTGAAGATGTAAACACTTTACCCATTCAACTATAACTTCCCTAGCAACTGCCATTATATTCTCTGTCTCTATGAGGATTCTGACTAACTTATACTTCATATAAATGGAATGATACAGTATTTATTGGTCACTGGCTTATTTCACTTAGCACGGTATCCTCAAGGTTCACTCAGGTTGTAGCATATTTCAGAATTTCCCTCCTGTTTAAAATATGGCCAATACAGAAAAAAAAAAAAAAAAAGCAAGTGTTGGCAAGGATGTGGAGAAATTGAACTCTTGTACACTATTACTGGGAATGGAAAATGGTATAGTTATTGTAGAAAATAGTATGGCAGATGCTCAAAAAGTCAAAAAATAGAATTACCATTATTATCCAGAAATTCCACTTTCTGGGAATTTACCCAAAAGAATTAAATCCAAGGTCTTGAAGAGTTATTTGTATATCTGTGTTCATCAAAGCAGTATTTACAGTTGGTAAAACCTAGAAGTCACTCAAGTGTCAACTACAAATGAAAGGATGAGCAAAATGGGGACTATATACATAAAGGTTCCTACACTGACATGTTCCTGCTTCCAATTTTCACTGCCCTTCCTGCCTCTCTCTTAAGTTAAAGACATGAGAAATGATTCCAGAGGTCTCAGTTACCAGACAGTGGCTCAACACCAACTTTACTAGACAATATTGGGGGAGGCACATTATAAACAGGCTACATGACCTCTATTCTCTGGAATTCAGATATTAGAACTGACTTTGACCATGACCTGTGGTAAGAAATGCATTTATCATAGCCACTCGGCATACATTCTGTATATAAGTGTGCATGTGTGTTTGTGCATGTGTCTAAAGTAACACTTCCGGAAACTATTGAAACCGTCAGACCAGATCAGGTCCCTCCATTACATTGTTCTTTTAACAGCAGGTTTTTCTCCTTTCCAGTAATTATGATAGGAATGAATACGTATAAAGATGCTAAACAAAAATCTAGAACTGGATTCTAAGGTTTTAAGAGGGTAGGGATCTTTTCCTTGTCTTTTCAGAATAGAAGTCCAAGGAAAACTGATTTGGAGCCACTTATTTTATTTTTATTTAAAGGTGATACTTAATATGTCCTCATGATCTGGTTAAATAAATAAAGGCCTTCGTGATCAGTAGATTCCTGGGTTTTCAACTCATTTTAAAATCTCAAGGAACTATACAATGGATGATGGGTTCTTTGTGGTGGGAGAACTATGGTGACCATGTGTGAAGGGAGAGATAGTATGCTGTCAAAAATTAATAAGGGTGTAAGAAAAAGATACTTTATTAAGAAATAAAAGTAAATAAAAATAAATCTCAAGGTGGAACCCAAGTATTAATCTAATGTGTTTGTTGCCATGGTTTCTAAAACAGCAGCACTAATATGGTGTCAGGGCCAAGAAGGTACACATAGGGAAATGGGTTATATTATTAAAGGCCTACTTTTTCTCCTTTTTCATTTTCTCAAAGCTTGAGAAGCTTTCTGATAGGTATTTACTCATAGTTACTGCTTCTCTCTTTCTTCCTTTATTTTGTCATTACCAAATTAACCTAATCTCATTAATTTCTTTTTTTTTGTCTACCATTTAATCTGCAATTAATAAAAAAAAAAACCCTGGAGTTTTCTAGAAGGTTGAATAGAAATACACTACTGTTATACTGTCTAATTTATTTATGTAGCTTTGCTCAGTGGGAAAAAAAATCAAAAAAATATTTTATCTGTTTTGGAAAATAAACTCAATGGATACAGGAAACCTTGGAATGTTTTCTTGATTAGCCCTTAAGAAAAAGCGGTTTCTACAGAATCATATTTACATGCTAGTAGTTGGTTATTTATTTTTTTTAGTAAGACAGATTAAATTGCACGTATTTGTCCAGAGTCAGTTAACAGGAAACCTAAAACAAGAATAAAAGTTGCATTGTCTATGGCCTCCTTCTGAAGAGTAAATACCCTCAGTTGAATGACAAATAAGGACTGTCAGACAAGGCTTATATCTTCATCCCCTCAAGTAGGAAGTTGATCCAAAGAAGAACTCCCACCTGAAATCAAAGAGAAGTCTGTTTTTTGGATTATCCCAACGGGAACGTAGCTTTAGAAAAGAACTGGCAAAGAAATGCATGGAGTATACAATTTGGCTCACTGTGTTTCTATAGAGCTTAATGTTCCCAGACCACACGGTGACAAAGGCCTGGGCCACTTTGGATGCCCACGATCCTCATTTCTATTACTGCACGTTCACATATAACATTTTATAGGACAGATAATGTTAAGTCGCCAGTTGTCAATATACACCTCTCCTGTGACATGCAACTGATGCCATTAGGGGTTTAAGGCAATGACCTTAACCTGCCTATGTGTATCTATCTGAGGTCTGCTGTGCTGTCTAGATTTTTCAGGAGTTCTATCTCATTACAGCCATCAACTTACTTCTCTTTGTTATTGCAACTTGAAATCAGCACTCTCCTCCCAACACACCTAAAAAAACAAGATTTCAAGCCAAGTTTGATTTCCTTCGCCATTCCTTGTGTACATCTTATACAGTGTTGTAGACCAATACTGTCTCAGTAAATGGGGGTGTAGAAAAACCTCTCTTATGTGAGAGTAAATAAATGTAACTGGAATGTTTGAACAACAAAAAAGTTGATCATTTGGGAAGCCTGAATCCTAGAATTCTAGTTATATGAAATAGGGGAGTATGGGGTATATGAAGGAGAGCAAGATAAGTCATCCCCAAATATGCCACTTTTAATTACTTTTTAGTTACTTAAATAGCGGCTAGAAGGATGTTCCAACACTCCTTGCAACGTTGTAAATAAATAAATCTCCACATAAAAGTTACCTTCCTGATCCAGGAGGTGGAGAAACCTCCTTATCACCAGAGGAAGGGAATGCAGAGCCAGGTAAGACACAGACACATTAATTTTCACTAATTTACTACTCTTAGCCCACACTTCTTTGTCTTATCAATTCTTCATAAATTTGTTTTCTAAAAGGTATAAAAAGTGTAGAAGCTGACTGCTGTGGTCACTTTTTTGCATCTTAATGCTTTAATTTCTGTTTAGTTCAAAGTTAAGAGGTTAAAGTGAACAGACGAAAAACAGACCTGTAACGACGCATGGTTAAAAAAAAAAAAGCATTGGTATTTACAAAACCGTATACATTTTTGATAACATGGATGAAATTGGAGGGTATGATTGTAAGTGAAATAAGTCTGAAGGCAAAGACAAATACTTGATTTCACTCATATGTGGATTATGAAGAATCTAAACAAAGGAACAGAAAAAGCTAAAGCAAAAGAAACCGAAGACATCTGATTGTAGAATTGAGGCAATCAGAGGGCTGAAGAACAAAGTGGGGAGGGACCCCAATGGGTTATGACAGAAGATTATGGGTACCTTGGTGGTAGGTATACTCTCAACATAAACCTGAAGAGGTATGATCCACTTTTTTTTTTTTAAGATTTATTTATGCATATAGAACTGGGGTACAGGCCAGAGCTGCAGGGGCTGTGAGAGGCTTCACTAGAGCCAGAGTAGGGAGCAGAA
>NW_004567128.1:15861880-15905853 GCF_000260355.1 Condylura cristata
GAGGGGGAAAAATCCCTGAGCAATTCATCTTCCTTTGGGTAGATGAATGACATTTTACTGTGATGTGATTATAAGAAACAAAATCCCTCAGAGATGCTGCCTTAAAATATTTCTCTTTATGATGTTCTGAGCTCGACAAACCTTGGTAGAAAACAGAATACTCTTAATTATGAATAAATTAACTAAATTAGTAACATGAGATGGATATGCAATTAAGGAATTGTTAATTGAAACTGGAAACACAGCTGTATACAGCTTCGAGATGAATCATACCAGTAATGACGCAGATGTTTATAAAATGTGATTATCTTTAGTGGAGACAGCATCGTCTCTCCCAAGCCCATTCTTATATTGTGTCACTGAAATGGTTTTTAAACCCATAAACACCAGGAATCAGGATCTCAGGGACGGCAAATTAGGCTCCCTGGATATGGGAATTAGTGTTGTCTGAATGTCAGCAATTTGATACTCCAGCTTTCAAAGAATGTAGATATGCAGCCAACACCAAACATCTGTTAGTTGCATGGTCTTCAAAAACAACCACCAGCAAAAGTTGCTGGTAACTAGTGCCCGCTTCGATCTGAGGAGATAATAAAGTCTCTCTAAGCAGGCATCCTGCCTTGTGTCAAAGAAAGGTCTAGAAAACACAGCCTTAGGCCGCAGTGAAAGAGACGTTTGCATAAATGGTAAATGCACCCTCTGCCGGCGGAGCTTTTAAAACATTTTTTTGCTATTTTCCAGGCAATTGAGCCAGGAAGAAAAAAAAAATCTTCACAACTAAAGGAAGCAGTGGGGAAAATGCTGTCATTAAACTTGCTGTATGTTTAAGTGTACTAAAATTATCAGTGATTCTACAGCAATTTGGAAGCTCCCCCTTTTTAAACACTTTTTTTTTTTTTTTTTTTTTTTTTGCTTATCACACTTTTTTGGCCCTTGTAACTCCCATCTGTTCCAGGGAAGGGAAATGTCCCTGTGGATCTGGATTTTAAAGGCATTCCATGACCTATGCTTAAGTTTTCTTCTGACAAGGTCAGGTGTTGGGGCTACAATCTTCGCCCAAATCACAGCCCAGTGCTTAGAGGAAGGGGAATTCAGCTAAATGGATTATAGTCACTGAAATTCAGCTTCCTAGTCTCTGGGCAGCAACCAGCCTGTGGTGTTCCTTTCAGGCAACAGCCCTGTCAGACTGGCTGGGGCTTAGAATGTGGCAAATAAAACCATGTGAAGTGCACACTGAGCAAGGGAGGTGTAGTTAAAAAAAAAAAAAAGTATTGGCAATTTCAAATATTTGCCAATAGAAAATATATTTGTCAGGCCGTCCCTGGTTGCGTAGTGGGTTAAAGCAAAGCACTAAGAAACTATCCAGAGCCATTGCAGCATACAGTTTGATTCCTAGCCAGTGAGCTGACCCACATGGCACAACAGACCTTTTCTGTCTCACCCACTGCTCCCCTCAGCAGTGTAACTTCGTCGATCTGCCTGTTCTGCTCCCCATTGTGTCTCTGCTGAATCCTCTCACTCCCCCCTGCACCTCTGGCCTGTGCTCCAGTTCCTGTATGAATGAATAAATAAATCTTTAAAAATATATTTTTCACCTTAACTTAGCTCCTCTTTCAACTGTATCAATTTTGTTAACAAATGCTAGTTCTTGAAAGGCAATGAAAATGAAACAGGAGAAACCCTTACATTAGCCACGAACTGTTTAGCAAAAAAAAAAAAAAGCAGGACACTTAGAGAACTTGCCTTATAACTCAGGTGAATTTATACATTCCTTAATGAAGTATCTGGAAAACCTGAGACTTCAAACAAGTCAATTCTCCACTTTATATTGATTATGAACATATGGGGAATAGTTAATTTGTTTCTTAAAAGAATACTTTTAGGAATCATTTAAGAAAAATGTAAACAATACACACCACTATACATGGCTTTTTGTGTTGGATACCTATAAATGTGCAATTTGTTAAATTTTAGTCACTAAGTCTTTCTATCCCATGTGTTAGTCTCTACAAGTACAGGCTTTGCCTATAGCTTCAGTATTGATTTGCTGTTATACAGGTTCCAACTTGTCTAAATTTCATTACCTGAAGGGACAACTTGCCATTCCACATACAGGTATAATAAACGCAAGATGACTATGTGTATAAGGTGAGATTTCAAAGGCCACGTTCACCTGCCCTCTCGCCCTCTGCCACCATACAACATCCTGGGCCAGATTCTTTGTGCATCTGTTTGCAAGTGGTGATGGCAAAGCTAATATTGTGCATTATTTTACCAGGCTCTGCATTAATAATTCCATTGTGAACCTATTTACAATCACACAGTCCCAGAACGCATTTGGGGCATAATGGCTATCTGCCTACCCACCAGCCGCTTACTTCTTATTTCTCTAGAATGAATCTCAATTACATTCAGATATTGGACATCAATGAACCTAGTGCCAGGGAAGGAATTCAAATCTGGTCTAAGGGAAAAGAAGAAGGCAACCAGTAAATCAAGAACACAATGAAGAGACTTGAAGGATAGAATTGGACCTGATTCTCGAAGTTGCATGCCTGAAACATATATTATAAAGAAATGTTATTTAAAAAAAAAATAGGACAAATTGGCCCGGCTCTCATGTATGCCGTGCCCCATTTCTCCAGCGCTGCTGCTGTGAAGAAAGTGGTTCAACAGCCTGCGCTGGAGGCTCAACCCGGGAGGCTTCCCAGTACCTGCAGATTGGAAACAACCGCGTCTGCAAAATGCTGACTGCAGCCTCAAGTATGACTCTTTTCAGACCCCAGAAAGTCTGTTCCTTGTTGTAATGAAATGAATCTTTGGAAGGCTTTGCTCCCCATTTTTCAGGAACCCATGACTATTAAAGGAGAGTTAAATTTGAAGGCTGTAAAAAGCTGAGCCCTATAACATGCACCGTGCTATACAAACTTGTGCCAGGTTTTAGCATCCACCTCCCTGATTTTTTGTGAATTTTTATGTCACAGGGGCAGTACCACACAATAAACAAACTTAGTGTTCAAGTCAAAACAAAAATAAACTAATCACAGTTATTCCATTCCTGGTAGCCAGTGATTGACTTCAAGGAGTGAAGCGAGATACACCTCTGACTGATTTGGGAAAATCTGCTAGGGAGCTTTTTGGGACATTCCTCCCCAACGCAGATGCGAAAACACACACACTAATACACACACAGTTACCCTTATTCCCTTCCTACCTTAGATATCGCAGTAGATGGCTATGTCGCTTGGTGCAGCAGGGAGCCATCTTGGGATGCTGAGGAGAAAGCCTAGAGCCTCCCCGAGAAGCTGATCTGGCCTTAATATAGCTCACCTGCTGCATTACCCATCTCCCAGATCTGACGACCACTGAAGTGCTAGTTATTTGGATGGTTCTGAAGCTTTCTTCCTGATTACAGCAGCATCAGTATCACCTGGGAGCTTACAAGCCAGGCAGAAACTCACATCTTATTCTAGGCCCATGATAGTTTAACAAGGCCCACCCTGTCACCTCCATCCCCATCCCCATGGTAATTCAGATGCATACTATAAAGTTTGGAAACCCCTGTGTTGGGTGATTAGAAACCAATTACTTCAGATAGTGTTTTCAAACTGGTCGGATTCCATTGGGGTGCATGTTAAAAACAGATTCTCTAACTCACTGAATCACACTCACCAGTGAAGGAGCTTGGGAGTTAGACATTTAATCAAGTGCCTCCTGGTGATTCTTACCAGAAAAGTCTGGGGACAAACAAACACTTTGTTCAATAGTTGTTTGAGTAAGACATTCTGTTCATGGCTGCAGAAAGCATTCTCAGCTCTGCAATGCTGGTTCAATTGGCTGCAGCTTCAGAACCACACAGGTAAACAGACACGAGCTCCTGCCTTTGTGAACGTATTTTGAAGTTCTAGTTTGGAGAGCCTTTGACTGAAAAGTGACGTTTACATTTCTAAGATTTTGGTCTCTTGATTTAACTGTCAACTCAACTTCCGGCTCTTTTATATTCAGTACTTGTTTACCCTACAACCCACTCCAACTTCAGTCTGAATTCTTGACTTCTTATACATTCTTGACCCCTACTATCTGGTGTTCCTATCAGCACTACCAGTCTTTCAGAACCCCTTTCATGTAATTACCGGAGTAATCATGCATTCCTTAACTCTTAGGCTACATTCTCGGAGGCCAGATTCCTACCCGTTGAACTTGTGCCAATGCCTATGAGGTGGCACAAAAGCAGGAGCAATTAGTCTGTTACAAACTAAGCATGCATTTTCAACACCTGAAAAATATTCTGTTCATCCAGAGAGAAATAATTTAGGACTCGACAATATTAAACTTTAAACGGTCTGACGTCATCAATGTTCCTTCAGGTTCAATGAATATTTTACATGAAAAGACTTTTTGTTCCTTGTTTACTTGGGCTAAAAGGCAAAGATAACCTTAGTGTAATAGAATTTGCTTGTGAAAGATAAATAGAAAAAGTCAAAAGGAGGAGTGAGGAAATTACTGATTATGTCTTTTCTACTCTCATTATATGTACTTCGTTTGCTTAGACATTACTTATTTCGCTCTGCTCCCTTTCATACTATATATGCTTGTACCTAATTCCAGACTGCAGACAGATTTCCCCAGATTACCGGGCCTTGACTTATAGAGCCCCTTTTTTCCTAGAAACCCCTCATTTTTTCTACTCTGCTTTCTATTTTGAAACCTTACTCATTGCTTAAGATTTAGCACAAATGATATCCTGGGGGAAAATTTAATCACTAAGTCTTCTGCTTGTTAATGTCACATTTTTTCTCCCAAATCTCTAGAGGAGACTATACTTATAGTATTTGCAGTTCATGTGCCCATCATCCTTGAAGAGGGTTTGTATCATGAACATCTCTGTCCCTACTGCCAAGTAGAGTAGCTACAATAATGTAGTCACTTAAAAAAAAACCCAACCAAACAAACAAAAAAACAAACACTGAACTGAATTTCAGGCAAAAGTGATTTCAAGGCCAAAACATTATCCAAGGAGTGACTTGATTTACTTGTTTCTTTTTCAGGTTTTAAGAGTTCATTGCAACTAGGAGGCTAATGAATAATGTTTGCTTTCAGTTATGTGGTCAGAGTTCCACCTTGAGTGACAGTGGTCCCAGCTTAAGTCTGAGAAATTCAGATGAGTGAAGTAGATTAGTATATGGCACTGTATCTCATGAAGACTGTCACTGCTTCTCATGCTATACATCCAGAAGTATATTACAGTCATCTCTAAGAAGTCTGTGGTGCTCTAGTCATCTACTGCAGGAAGATCAAGGAGTTTTCTAAGGAAAGGATGTATTATAAACTAGGTTCACAGCAGGAAAGAATTGGGATGCAATGGGAAGAGTGGGCTGAGGCCATTATTGTGTGAGCCACTAGGCTTTATGCTCTGGTTCAGTCATGTCTTGGTCCTGTGACATTAGAATGATCTGGAACACCACATGCCAAATGGGAAGTTTTCTGCTGCAGGTAATAGGAAACCCAACACAAAATGGCTGGAACAGTCAAAGAGTGAGGAGGCAAGGATGCTTCCAGAAGTCAGATATACCACGGCATTCTTCAGATTCAGGTTCTTCCCATTTTTCCACTCTGCTATCCTTAGTGAATTCACCACACAATAGGGCTACTGAAAATCTGGTCCATTCACTCATTTCACAGATTGTCACCATGCTAAGAACTATTCTTAGGGGTTTTGGGTACATGAACTAACCAAACAGACAAGGTCTCTGAGCTCATAAAGTTTACTTTTCATGGTAGGAGAAAGAAAATGGGAAAGAATATAAAAAATGTTAATTCCATGGTATGTCATGAGTGTTATGGAAAGAAGAAAAACTGAGCAGATGTCACTATGGCTGCATAATATACCACCCTAAAACTTTGTGGCTTGAAACAAAACTTTATCATGATTGTTCCTGGTTCTGTGAGCTGACTCTGTTCTCTGAGGTCTTTCAATGTGTTTGCAGCTAGAGTGACCTGAAGGTTTGATTGAGGTAGACGGTTTGCTCGGTCACTTAACTGTTGTGTCATATGGCATGGATGCAGCAACTAGGGGCTGGCCTAGCATGTCTTTTCAGGAAGCTTCACCATGTGGCCAGCTTAGCGTTCCTCACTGTATAATGGCCTGAGAGTAGTCAGGCTTCTTGAATATCAGTTTCTCAACTCCCCCTACCCACTCCCCCCAGGAGAGTGTTTCAAGGGATCAGACAGAAGTTGCCAGACTATTTCTGATCTAGCCATGTTGTTTCTGTTGCCTTCAGTTTGTTGCACAGAGGTGGACGACCCAGGCTTAGTGTGGTGAGGGCTATACCGGCTGCATTAGAAGTATGGTAAATGTGGGGGAGGGGTATATACCTGTAGAACTACCCTAGCAGGGTTGGGGGGGTGTTGGCTTGAGGTTGCCCAGAATGGACAGGTCACTGTTTAAACAGGGTGGGCAGTTTCCAAGGAGGCTTCCTTGAGGACTTGTGATATGAACTAGTTTGGAAGGGTGTGACAGTCACACAGATATCTGGGCTACACCATGCTAGGTAGAGAAGAAATAGACATAGATTCTGCCAGAAAAAAAATGCTTGTTTTATTTCTTGAGTGAGGAAACCCTTTCATGGACCCTCCCCCAGAACACTTCACTTTGCATCTCTTTAAACTCTAATTTGAACATTTACTTATTTATTTTTACTATATTTTTACATCTGTCTTTGCTTTTGTACAATGTATGCTTTTTCATTGTGGTAGTAAACCCCATGAACTTCCCACCACCAATTCAATCATGTGCCGTCACCAGAGCCCCATGTGCTCTTCCATCCCTGTTTTGACCCAATTCCCCCGGAAAAAAGTCAGAAAAGTAAAAGAACACTGAATAGTTTCACTCATAGCAGGAATGTAAGGGATCAGGAAAAAAAAAAGTAATGAAGTTATGTCTAAAATCAACAAACAACTATAACCCCTTTGCATTTTGTTGCCTGAGATTGCATAAAATCCTATGTCCCTGTCCTGCAAGAAGCTTGGGACCAGCAGATCATGCAGTAATGCGCTGCTATCATTACTCATTCCCTAGGTTGAGGCCTCCCTTGATACACATGGTCCCCTGGAGGAAAGGAACTCCAGAACAAGCCAGGAGTCTGGCAGCCAAGGAGAAGGGTGTACGTGCACAGAATCGAGGGAGTAGACTTGAGGAAAAGGGAAATAATGTCTCCACAGCACCCTGGGGATGAACGTTCCTCTGGGACCTGCCTAACAAAGGCCAACTTGTCCCACTTTCCCAGAGACAGGCCCCGACTACCAGCAGTGAATGCTCAGGCCTTGTGTGGGAGCGAAAAGACACCACAGCAGCCAAGATCAGCATCTAGTTTTGTCCAGCAGCCAAGAGGCCACCGCCCATGGAGGGGAGAGCTTAGCAGGGTGCACTCAGCAGACAGGCAGCAGGTAGTATTTGGGAAGACGAAAGGTGGCGCTGAAAGGAAAATTCTAGATGTGGCATAGAAGTAGATTGAGACACTTGATGAATGATGGACTGAGTTCAAAGAGACTGAAGTTAGCATCCCATGGGTAGCCTGTGGGTAACATCATCGTCCCTAAAGTTCACGGGAAAGCAAGGCCTGAGAATTGGGAGTCCTGATTCATTTGCAGCAATTCAAAATCTTTGTATATTTCCGAAGGGCCACGAGTAATCCACCCATATTTGAGTGTTTTGTGTTATTAAAAAAAAAGCACATTGAAAGGTAGTTAATAATGAGTGATGGAAACAGAAGCGATTATTCAGAAAGATGAAGTTAAACTGAGATAATAAAAAAAAAATACATAAGTGGCCCTCCCTGGTGGCACAGCGGGTTAAAGCACAGCACTGAGAATCTAAAGCAGCTTCCGCATGAGTTCGATTCCCGCCTGCTGCCTGCCCCGGAGGTGACCACATGGCTGGCAGACCTCTCCTGACCCGCCCACTGCTCCCCTCAGCAGTGTACTTCGTCTATCTGCCTGTTCTGTTCCCCACTCTGTCTCTGGTGAAGCCTCTCGCCGCCCCTGAGCCTCTGGCCTGTACCCCAGTTCTGTATGCACAAATAAATAAATCTTTAAAAAAAAATACATAAGCTATAATTCAAAAGAGAGGAATGCCAAAAAGAAGAGCAAGAACAACAAAAACAACTGAATTTCACGGCTACACCCTCTTATCTTTTTTTCCCTGCCAGTACAGCTGTTGTTTGAAATTATTTCATTAACCTGGAAGTCAGTTTGGTTTTAACAGAGGGATGCGTATATGATCCATCTGCTGCACATACGACACATTAAAACAATTGCACTGTAAATACAGAAGAGTAGGGATTACCATATCCAATCTCTAAAGGTACCTATTATTTTTGACAATCAGAATAGTTTTCCTTCCACGTGTCCAAAAAGAAATCTGATCCAGTCTCATTCCACATGTATTTAGTGGGAAGTCACAAAATATGTAATGTTATAAAATATTAACAGGTTCCAGAAAAAAAGAAAGCCCTTCTTTTTACAAACCACAGGACAGAAAGGATGAATTTCTTTTCATACAGGAAGAACAAATTTATAATCAAGTTCCGAAAAGTGAAAGAGTCTACAAAGGTTTCATAGAAACGAACTGCTGTTGTAATTTAAAAAAATCACATTTTATAGCATCGAATAGTTCTGGAATGTTCTCAAACTTTATCTCATTGTTTCACAGGCACTGGGCAAGGCTGGTGAGCTCTAGGAAAGTAGTTCCTTTTACAAACTGTTTAGAATATAAAATACTTAAATGGAAGAATGTCCTTTATAGAAAAAAAAGAGAGAAATGGTGGTAAGAAAAATATAGAGCAAGTTTTTGGTCCTGACTCCATTATTAACTAGCTGTGTGGACTCTGCTTTACCATGCAATGTCTGTAAAGTCAAGAGTTGGGCTTTTGAACTAAATCCTCTGAATTGATGGGTGGGAACAACACCAGCAGCTGGACTCTTTTTCCCAAAAACAAAAAACAAAAAAATGCGTGCATGGTAACATATTGTCCATTCAGTGATATAATATTAAAAGTAATTAAATTGAACTTGTTAAAGAATGATTGCTGAAGTGTAAAGTTAAGAATCTAAAAATATTCAGTAACTTAAAGTCGATCTTTTTAAAGGCAACACACTGACATATTCAACCATTTTAAAATTCAATGTAGCACATGTACTCTTGGCTAATTTATGCTTGCAGCACCTTGCTACACAGCCTTGGCCCTGACCAGCTTTCTTTCCATGACTGGGGTGCAGCCAATTTGATCATAAAGGCAAGGCCCTAAATACAACTGGACATGAAGTTTAAGGGAATCCTTGCAGAACAACTACTGCTACTGAGAAAGAAAACAAAATCCATGCAGCATTGGTAAACGACTAACAGTATCTCTGTGTCCAGAGGCTTATACATTATCAGCTAATCACCTATTTTCCTCTACCCTTCTCTGCATATGATTTCCAAATCAAGGGAATAAAATCTGCTTCAAAAGCTATCTTAGGACCTTTCCTATGGAACAAGATAGCATAACAAGGACCAAATTAACCCTCTCTTGAAATAACCAAAAGATGGTCAAAATGCATGTAATTATATACTTTGTGTAAGATGATGGACATTAGGCAAAGGGAAATCCTGACCCCTGAGAGATGGGAAAGACATGAGGTAAACCTAGAATTGCCCTACTTAACCTACTGAAGGGAGTTTCCAGTCCACCACACACGGGAGACAAACCCAAAGATGGAGCAAGAATCTGAGCAAACAGAGGTAGCTAGAGCTCATAGGTAGAAGCCCAGAGAGGAGAGCACTGCACAGAGGAAACCTGCAGAATTGTAGAGGTTCTCCCTCAAGTACTCAGACCAGTACTGATTAGTATGTGGGAGTAAACTGCAGGAGTCTGGGAAGAGTCACCAGGGAGACTTAGAGGTGATGTGTCCAGCACTCATATACCCCCTGCTGGGAGCAGTACCTATTTCTCACCAGTCAAACCAGAGCCCCCATGATTCAGGGTCTCTGGGGAATACAAAGAAGGGTCTTGCTTCTGGGGTGGGGTTAAGAGACTAAGATTGCATGCCAATCTAATTCCACCTAATCTTAAAAGACCCCAAAGGATCAAATAACAGCACATGGTTTGGAAAAGGAGAAAAGGAAGCATATTATCGAAAGGTTCTTAGTGCCTAAGTGAAATGGCCTTATCGCATTTGAAGTTGTGATAAATGAAAAGAAGTGTACTATAAACCTTAAAGTAGTCACTAAAATAACAAAGTTATAATTAATATGTCAGCATGGGAGATAGAGTAGATTCATTAATTCCAATTATCAAGACAGAAAAGAGGAACAGGTAAACGAGGAAGAGATGGGTTAAACCAAAGACAAAGAGCTTGATAGAGTTAATATCAATAATCACATTAAATATAAGTGGTCTAAATCTCCCCAATTAAAAGAAATGGTCAGATTGAATTAATAGAAAGCAAAATTCAATATATGCTCCCTACAAAAAGTCCACATTAAATATAAAGACATAAATAGGCTAAAAGTAAAAGCATAAGATAAGTTGTAACATGTCAGTACTAATCATAGAAAGCTGGAATGGCTACGTTATTAGTCACTAGCAAAATGCAAATGAAAACAATGATGAGTTACTACTACGTGCCTATGCACTAAAATGGGAAAATTTTAAAGTACTGACCATATCACATGTTAGGGCAAACATGAAGGAACTGGAACTTTCATATGCTGCTGGTGGGAATGGAAAACAGTCTGGCACTTTCTCAGTAAATGAAACACATTCATGGGATTTATCTATCTATCTCTTAGACAATTTCTCAAGAAAAATGAAAACATAGCTTCATTCAAAGACTTCCACATATGTTCAGAGCAGATTTATCTGTAATACCCCAAACTGGAAACTGGAAACACCTCCAAAGTTCATGAAAAAAATAACGAATAAACAAGTTGGAATATTTCCATATAAATCACTCATCATCAAATAGGGACAACTATTGATACACATAAAAATGCAGATGAATTTCGATGTAATTATGCTGGTTAAAATGGAAGAGAAGAAAGAGTATTTGCTGTACATCACATCTATGGCAAACTGGAAAAATGGAAATTCATCTATAGCGGAAGAAAATAGATCAGTAGAAAACTTTTGGGTGTAAAGATTTGGTCACTAATTTGCAAGTGCAAAATAGTGTACATTTAAAAAATGTATATTTTAATTATATTTCAAGAAAACCATTATAAAGAGAAGTGAAGCTATTTTATCTCCTTTTTCTCCAAAGATATTAAGTGTAGTCTGTGTCATTCAGAGCACATGGGTTGTTGATACATGTGGACGACAGGAGTGAACTATGCTCACCACAGAACAAAATATGTGTATTTAATTTGCGTCAATTATTGTTCATTTTGTATTTTTTCCTCAGAAGTGATAATTTTGTTTCTTCACTCTTCCACTGTGGTATAATTTCCCACTTATTTTTAGTTTTCTATAACATTTTTGCTTACTTCCATGCATTCAGCAATTCAAGAAAGATATATTGAATGCCTACTACGAAACAGATATTGTCTAGTGTCAGCTGCTATGGCATTTTAGGGTTCTGCCCTGACTGAGTTGAAAATCAGGTGGGGGGAAAGAGCCTTTTAATGCATAAATCAACGAACATAACAATAGATTTTTCACGTGTACTGTGAAGAAAGCAAAAAGGATGATACCTGTGATAGAGATGTGAATTAATTATATATTAGTTCTTCAGTTCATTATTTCAAATGATTTTTAGTTATTAAATTTGCATACTGGGAATCTTACTATTCTATTTAGTTTGTTAGTTCCAAGCTTCAGGCCATTTCAAATAAAATCTGATGATGAAAAGTGAAGTCACCCCGTGAACTTGTCTTAATCCTTCAGGTTTCAGCTGGAAGATCACTTTCTCTGGGAAGCCTTCCCTACTTCTTCCATTACCACAACATAGTCGCACTTGCATGTGCAACACACATATGCTTAAGTCTGCACTACATGTCCTGTACTTTCTCTCACGTCACCAACACATGTCATTATTCAATGAGATTTTCTTTTATTAATTCATTCCTTCTAAGAAACTATCACCTCCATGATGGTTGCGACTACCTCTGGTTTTCCCATAACTCTATTCCTATTATCGAAAAGAGTTTGGGAAGAGAGCAGGTATCAGAAAGATATTTACTGAATGGATGTATGAATAAAGGAGACTTTTTGTCCATTTCAGGAGACGTTAGCCTTCCTGGTCCGACTGAAGAGAGACTCTCATTTTCACTCTGAGTAATTTAGGTTCCTGGTGAAACAGGATCTTCCTTAGATTGTGGTCTTTGTTTCATATAATCATCTCATTTTTAAACTATATTTCCTACTCTTGCTGCAGTTGATTCCTAACAAATTAAAAATTGGGGAGAAGGGAGTTGTTCATTTTGCTTAAAGTGCTGGATTGTAATGAAGAAATAATACCATCTTGTCAATTTAACTTTATATTATAGACATGGTATTGTATAATTAGCACTGTTTTAAATAATTTCCAGTCCAGATGCCTGGGTTCAAATCCTGGCTCTCCAACCAGTTCTGTGAGGGGAAAAATGGTATCAACCTCAAAGGGCTTAACAGCATCAGTGTATGTGAAATTGCTTAGAATAGTGAATGGCATGCAGTAAGTGCTGGATTAGTGTTTCTTATTAATTTTAGTAATGCATAATACTCACTAAAAATCAATTCTTCTCAAATCTATATTGTGCAACTACACTGACCTAATCAAGTATGGCCCATGCAAAACCTATTTCTAACATAATCATCTCTGATTTATTACATTTTCTATCTACATGTCAATGTTTGAAATGAATGAATATATTAATCAAGGGGAGGATTTCTATCATAATGATCACTATTTTTAAGGATATTATAGCATTTACAAACCTAAAGACATGTTAAGATACACGATAATAATTTAAAATTCACTTAGTGCTACTGACCTTTAAAAATAGCATGCGTGAAAAAAAAAATTGCAAGTCTGAGTTTCAGAAGCTAGATTCCAATCCTTGCAGAGCTGGCTTTAACATTCAGCTTTTCATATGGTCTGAAAAGGGGTTATTTCTAGAGGAATGTGCGGGGAAGGAGGAGAGGGGGTGTCTTTCTGGTGGGAATGTGAGAACAGCAGCTCTTTGAATGTTGTGCATGACGTAGCATGGGAAATGTTAGCAGCTGCTGGCGGAGTGTTTCACACGCAGTGGGACAGTGGGAAAAGCAAAGAAGAAAACAACCGGAGCAAACAAATGCAGAAGAAAGGGTGGGGCGGGGCCAGGAGGCAGCCCGGGACAGAGGGCAGGCTGGAGAGAGAGGCCACTTAACAGAAGAAAGCATCCAACATTGAGACATTTCAGGAAAGGGCAAAGGTCAGTAGCAGTAAAAGGGAGAACAAAAAAGAAAAACGTGAACATTTATGACATTTTTGAATGCCCCCGGTTACATGTGTATTTCTAAAAAAGGAATTAGAGCAACCAGGAAACTAAAATAAATACATGCATATGTAAAATTGCTGTTTAAACACACTTAGCAGGAACACATTCCATTAAAAAAAAAACAATAATAATGAAACACTTACATGGATTGCTATAGTAGCTAGCATCAGAATTAACAAAAATAGTTCCTGATTAGAACAAATGAGAGATTAAGGAGTGCATACAGATTAAGCAATCAGGTAACCTAATTACTACTTCATGATGATGTTGGTTCCTTTTAGCAAATGTCTGAAAAAACCGATAGGCTTTTTCTTCCCTTTAACTCGTACATATTTTGCTGAAATCCTGCTGATGTCCTTTTCATTTTGCTTCTCACGACAATATTTGGGTCACCCTCCCTACATCATGTATTTTTCTCCCTCTCATTCTACATCCACTGATGCCATTTTCTTCTTTATTTGTTCATTCATTCATAGAGAGAGAGTGTGTTGGTTATATCGTTGTTGGTAATCTGGAAATACAGGATCTCCCTTTCTGGTGATGTTACCACAGCAGCCCCGGCACTCAAGCACCCATAATCCACCACCTCAGTCCACTGTGCGCCTGCTCCACTTGGTGCTTCCCCCTCCCCCTCTGGGTGCCTTTTTATCTTTTTTTTTTTTTTTTTTAAATAGAAAATGTCTTTGAAAATGAGACTTGTCTTTGGGAGGGTGGGGGGGCGGGGCGGCACAGAACAAATTCGGAAACATCTGGCCAGCTTACTTTCAAGGTTACCTGGGCAATTCCTCTTGAATAAAGTGCAATTAGCTGTAAAACACTGGAAGCCACATTAACTGAGGAAAATGTCGCTGTGCTTGACAGTGTACTTTGACCTCACAGTGTACCAAGGGCTATAGCTGCCCAGTATTGAGATTTATGCTTTCTTCCTGCAAATCTTTAAAGGACCTATTCACTGCCTTTTTCTTTTCTTTTCTTTTTTTTTTTTTTAACAGAGATGAAGTAAAGCATAAGTAATTGTTCTCTCCTTACTGGAAAGGTGTTTTCATAGAACTTAATTGTCCTTTTTTCATGGGTCATTGTATTCCTAATACCAACAAATCCTTCTGTGACCTAACCTTTACTAAAACAAACACATTTTCCCCCCTCTTTGTTCTTTTCATTTCCTTTGCTTCAGTTTCTCAAAACCGCCTGCTAGTTGGTACATCAAATTACAGGTTATAGTTGAAATCTTTCTTAAGAGCTCCCTATAGCCTGGAATGTGTGAGAGTATTTCTTTTAAGATTAATTTTACTACTTTATGCATACAAGAGCTCGGGTGTAGGACAGAGGTGCAGGAGGGTGAGAGGATTCAGGAGAGACAGAGTGGGGAGCAGAATGGACTGAAATATACACTGGTGAGGGGAGAGATGGGTGAGACAGGAGAGGTCTGCTGCCCCAGGTTGGTCACCTCCCTAGCCTGGGAGTGAACTCCTGCCTCAGTGCCTCAGTGGTGTTAGTTTGATAGCGCTGAGACTTAACCCCTGTGCCACCAGGGAGGCCTCCAGAGTATTTTTTTCTACATTACTACAGTAAGTTTGGATAGTAGCTTTCAATCTTTTCAATTCTGAGATTTCTTATTAACATACTAAAAATTGGAGGCTCCTCACAGGAGAGAAATGTAACTTAGCATCTGTTAATAGAGAGTGACCAGCTGATAAAAATCTGGAGTTCAGTAGCATAACTGCATTTACTTATGAGAAATAAGGCATGGCAGTGTCATATTCAAGCTACAGACAACACTGATATGAAAATATATTTGTAGACATGTTTGCAAAAGTCTATTATCCAAAGTTTGGGAGTTCATTTCCCAAGAACTTGACACAAATGGACAATCCCTGGCTTCCTCCATTACCTACTGAAGTTCGGGGATAGTTTAACAAGCTCTGTGGGTGAATCTGATCCACGCAAAGTTGAGAACTATGTTCTCTAACAATACTGCTCAAAGAAAGTATAGTGAGAATCATGTATGTGATTTAGTATTTTCTGGGAAACTCATTAAAATGTAAAACAAAAAACCAAGCTTGAAGCAGCAGGCTCCCTTGTACATTGTGAAGGAAAAATGCCCAAGAATAATTGTGAGAAAAGAAATGGGTGAAATTAAGGGTGGTATAGTTTACTTAACCAGATGTATTAAATTAGCATTTTAACAGACAATCAATATAAAAAATTAATGAGATTTCTGCTGTTTCTGGTAGGAAGTCAGTCTTTGAAACTGATGTATATATATCTACACACATATAATGAAACATATAATGTGTCACAATATATATGTATGTAATAAAACATATACAATGTATCACAATTTAAACTGGCTATATTCAAGAACTTGTAATGTAGCAGGTGCCCTCAGTGAAAGGTGACATGTTCCAGGTTCCGTGCCCCACCCAGGGGAGGGTGGAGCTCAGTAAGGAGGAGAGGAAGCTGGGGTGAAGACTGGGAGAAGGAAGGAAGAAAGATGGAGAACAAGGAGACCTGGAGGAGGCCCCTGGAGCAGAGACATGTGAAGAAGCTGTGCTTGCATCCAAGGTCTCATGTACTAGAATCTGTTTCATCTTGATGCAATGGGTGGCAGAATCTATTTAGAGCAGGAAAGTTTGGGGGCCATGGAGTATCTCTCATTCTGCCTGTAATGGGCTCAGTATCCACATGTAGCTATCACATTGCACAGCTTAATTCTAGGCAAGTGTATAGAAATACAGTAAATATAAATCCACAGAGCAGCCAACTTTGCTATTAGGAGTCTACTAGAAGTTTTTCTTTACCTGTAAACTTCACTTTAGGCTTCCAAAGCACTGGAACACTACCCTAAGACAGAACTTTCTGCGTGCCATTGTATTTTCATAATCTGCCTCTAATTGCTTCAAAGTGTCTTACAGAGTCTTCTATTCATCTGTTTGTTTGTCTGCCTGCCTGCCTGTCTGTCTATCGATCCCAGCTGTATTCAGCAAGTGTTTAATGTAGGACAGTGCTTTCTCTAGGGGAAGTCCCTGAATCAGTAACATCAGCCTCCTTGGGAACTTGCTACAAATGGAAAATCACCTACTCCATACCTCGTGAATCAGAAGTGTCTAGGTGAGACCCACTAGACACTGGTGCTCACTCACATTCTAGAATTATTAGTGTAGGGAAGTGTATTTCCTTGGAGATGACTTCAGAGTCTTCATTTTTCCAAGTTGTCTGGTCTGCCATAAACAGAATCAGTTTCATGCTTATCAAAGGAAAAGCAAAGGAGAACATGCTGGCAATATACCACTGGAACCAACTCTTAGCACAACTAAGTGAAGGTATCCTCTGCTCACCTTCACTTAGGGGTAGGGCCACAGTATTTGTAAGAGCAGATGGTTCTAGGTTCTCTGTCTGGAAGGATTCCATAATGTAAGTGCTAGTACAGGATATGGATATTTAAAAAAAGTGCGTGAGGAAAATGTTTAAAGTTTTGTGCTCAGTGCTAAGGGCACCCACATATGCATGTATGTGTGTGGGTGAGCATTTATGCACACATACACACCTGCTTAGAAAACATCAACATAAGCTGCTTTGTGGAATTTTTTTTCAATTGAATTTTTTGGTCATAACAAAGCTATGCACAACTATGGCTTCCATTGGCTAACTATGATCCCTTGTCCCTCCACAAATCTTACAATCTAATTTGCAGACCAAAATCCTATTCAGAAGTTATTAATTAGTAAATTAATTCTTCTTTTTCTCTCTCAGAAATAGATAGATAGATAGATAGACAGATAGATAGATAGATAGATAGATAGATAGATAGATAGATAGATAGATAGATAGATAGAAAACTCTGTAAGACACCTTGAGGCAATTAGAGGCAGGTTGTGAAAATATAGTGCCATGCAGAGAAAGGGAGAGAGTGTGAGTCACTATAAAATATTAACACAAAATCAATCTATGAAACCTTAAGATGGTATAGGCAGCAAAGGGGATTTTGGCCAGTGTGCCCTTGGAACAGATAAGATAATTAACACGGCATGTTTAATCAACACTGACTGAATAAAAAAGTGGGGTGTGCAGAAGATAGGGTCTGGAAATATAAAGATGGAGTATGTAACTGCATGACTTTGGAAGGATCTTAGGAAACCTTTAAAGACATGCATAATTTATGATGCTGTCCTTAAACGTATTTCAAGAATGTCATGCCTGGAAACGTCTTCATATTCAATATTTTCTAAGTAATATAATTCCATACATCCTACAGTCAATAAGCATGTAGTCCTTACACTGAAGTGTATTTGCAGCTTCGGTTGCTATTCACAGATTTCCTCAGAATGCTTAGAAGGGTTAGAACATTCCCTAGAAGTACTTTCTTGTAGTAGAACATTCCCTATAGTACTTGTGCTTGGTGAATAAAGAGCGTGACTACCCTCTTGTGTGTATTGTTTCAAATTTAGAAAGGTTTATCATCAGTTTAACTTTCTTCCCATTTCATCTGGACACACATTTCTACTGAATTAAATATTAGTATTGGTTCCACTTTAAGAGCTAGTTCATTAAAATAATTTTTGGTTGAGTTTAGTATAATTGCTGAGTTCTAAAGACAATGAGAAATATAATGCTTTATAATTTTACAATTGAAACTATAGATGTGATTTTAAGGGCTATATTGAACTGGGCTCATTAATCCATCGGTTTGTAAAAGGAAGATTTCAAAATTAATATCCCTGAGAATAATTATAAAAGGGGAATGGGTGCGTCTGAAAGAAAGTTAAGGCTATCACACTCGTGTTGCCCCAAATAGCTTTGAAGCTGTTAACTTGATTTAATATGAAGTCCATACTTAATAGGACTTTGAAGAGAGGAACCATCTTGCCTGACACAAGCTGTGTGACTGTGATTGTCACTTAATGTTTCTGAAGAGCCACAGTATGACAGCTTGTTTCCTTCTAAAAGGCACTGATGATATGTCCTCATAATGCTAAGAGGGTTATATGAAAGAATGTCCATGGAAGCCATATGCAACTCCAAGGGATGACGGCATCCTACACCAAAAATACAAATTGTCAGATGGTTTAGTAAAAACACATATGAAGGTGCCCACTCTTGGGGAGAAAATAGGATTTTATTCCCATGGAGAGTTTCAAACAGGGAAACCAATATCTCCATACTTCTAATCTGTGGATTCAAAATCAACTGAGAACTCCCTATACACTCGATGTCTAGGTACAAAATAAATCATGTCTGGGTCTTACTCTGCTTTTGATGTTCCTATGGATATGATTTTGTTTTCTATCATTTTGACTGATATCACACACAGCAACAAACCCAGCAGGGCTTTATTTTAAAATCAGAGCTAACGGATCATGAAATTAAACCCAGGCTGTTCTGATATCTAGTAGACCTAGCCCGGTGGTATGTAACTCTCTCTCTTCTCTTACACCTTTTGGCCCAAATGTAAGACTTTTCCCCTTAGGTTTGTATCTATCTTCTCACTACTTGAATGCTCTTTCGTGATTTTTGTCTTAGCAGACATAATAACAAAGGTGAAATTGTATTTGTTTTTCTTTTGTCAAAATTTTAGAAATGAACAAAGGATTTTAAGCAACTCAATTCCTTATTTTTGTAGAAATATGTTATCAGAAGTATGGTAGGCTCAAAGGGCAGGGTTCTGCTGTCCATAGGAACTGGGCATTGCACACATTTCTAGTGGAAAATGTATGGACAGGCCATGTGAGTTGTTCTCCCAGTAACTGGGATAAAGCTTGATGTGAACCTCATCTCTCGCTTTATTCACCTTTTGAGCAGGGACTCACGTTTATAAGATAACAGTGGTTAGAACTGTGGTCAAACGAAAGAATGGAATCAATGTGACTCAGTTATGTGTAAACCAAAACCTTGGATGTCTCAGCATTCTGCTAAAAGTACCTGTAAGCATATCCTCAAGGTCACGTTCAAAAATAGCAACATGTGAAGTGTGCCACAATACAAACATATAGCACAAACTGAGTGGTTTACAATGAGAAGGCTGTATGTGTGTGGGTGTAGGGGTGAGGGACTTGTGAGCTAGAGTTACAGAAGGGGAAACACATTTACAAAACGTCACATCTGTGTGATGAATGGAGGAGGCAACTCCAGTGATTCTAAACTAAATTTTGTTATATGTTTATCTCCCCTAGATCGTGAGACACAGAATCACAGAACTGAACTGGATATGACCTTAGACAAAATGGAATGTCTTATTTTACTCATGAGGGAAGTGAAGCTGAGAGAGATGAAATGGCTTTCCTGAGATAACATGGTCAAATAAGAGCTGAGCTTGAATATGAAGTTATATCTAGTATTCATGCCAGTCTTTTTTTTTAAATTATTATTACACCATCCTATCTCCTTGCATGTGCTTCTCTGTACTTTTAACCAAATCCTTATTTCATGTTAAAGAAAAGTAACAAGCTCCGAAAATGGTCTCATATTTACAACTACATAAACAGTGCAACCAGAACACACTGAGCATTGATTTTTTTAATTTAAATTTTTCCTATCAGTCATAATCCTTTGACCTCATTCAAATGAGTGACGCATGCCACAGTCTAACTGTTGTGCCAATATTTCTGAAAGCGGATAAGGCATTCAGCTCTATAACAGAAATTTTAATATTTCTTTTTTTATATTTTTATATTTCTTTCAAGAGTGTTTGAATAGAAGACCAAATGCAGCCATGGGTTTTCCTTGGATATTTATTCCTTTCCCTATTTATGCTTACAATGAAATACTAAGGATGAAACTGGTAAGATTTTAATAGTACTTAGCCACTATAGAGCAAATAGACACAGGCATATAAACACCTAACTATGCTGTCTTGCGTTAGTCAATGTGCTTCTAATCTTCTAATGTATCATACAAATATTTCAAGACTATCCATCAAAACAGGAATTAAATTATATGAGCTCTCAAGTGGTCTTGAATTTGGAACTTGTTTTTATTAAAGATCTAGCAATTCTGTAGCAGAACTTTCAATCAACCTCTAAATGGACTGCCAATAGGAAAAGCAATCTGGTTTATCCATTTTTTTCTTATTGAAAGCAAGTATTTTTAAATACTGTTCCCTGTTAGTTCCCAGGTACATACTCTTTCTAGTCTATAGAATTGGAAAATGGTGGGAAAACAATGCTGTAAGTTTGTGATTGTACAAGTTTTAGGGTATAAATCATTGTCCTTTACATAGGCAATGTGTACACATGTATCCTCGAACACTACAAAACATTTTTCAAATTCTTATTATAAACGAGGTCCTGTTCTAATAACCTTACAAGAGCTTGCTTATTTAATAGTACAGCAAGTGTGTTAGAGATGAAGAAGCTAACAATTAGAAAAATTAAATGACTTCAAAGTTACTTTTAAGTCTGATACCATAGCCTGTTCCAGGCCCTTTCCATGGATTTTGATTTTTTTAAAGATTTATTTATTTATGCACACAGAACTGGGGTACAAGCCAGAGGTGCAGGGGCGGTGAGAGGCTTCACCAGAGACAGGGTGGGGAGCAGAACAGGCAGACTGACAAAGTACACTGCTGAGAGAAGCAGCGGGCAAGATAGGAGAGGTCTGTCGCGCCATGTCGTCACCACTGCGGCTGGCTTACAGTGGTGCGTCCCAACCTGCTGTGCCACCAGGGTGGGCCCCACCATGGATTTTCATTTCTCATCCTAACAATAAACCAATATTTTAGAGATATTTTATATCCCAATTTTCTTTAGATGAAAGATGGAGAATAGAAAGTTTAAACAACTTGTCCAAGGTCCCACAGATGGTAACTGTAACAGAGCACACATGTTCCTGTGCAAAGTTATGAAAGACTTTTGTGTGTGTTTGTGATAAGATGTTCTTTTTAAGGGTTTAGGAAAGTGTTTAATCATTGACTTTTGTTTAAATTGTGATTCTAAAGGGAAAGGTGTTAAGAGTCCAAGCAATAATAAAATAAAGTGATTTAGTTCTTTCATCCTGATTCAGCATTATCTTCCAGGTTTATTGCAAAGCACTGTAAAGTCTAACTTTATGCCATTTACAAAAATTAATATTAATAGATTTGAAAATATTTATATAGGTATATAAATGATATAAAATATACTACATTCATAAAATATTACTGTGAACATTACAGGAAGAAACTCCTTTTATTGTTCCTTACAAACAAGCCTTGCTTGTATATTCTCTTATTGTAATAAGGAATGACAACGCCTACCTGCAGAAGCTTCCATCTGGTGTTCAGGTCTTCCAGAGTGTTGAGGTTATATGGTGACAGCTGAATGCCCAATGTGGTGAGTTGGCGAGCAAGGTCATTCATGTGGTTTACATTCTCTTTAAGAGGTGCAATTTCTCCTCGAAGTGCCTATTTGAAATAGTCAAGGGCAAATTGGAAGATGAGAACACTTAAAGCAAAGAAACATAGACACATGGAAATGACAAGCTATCTTATTGTTTGGCAGACAGGATCAAGGCACTGGCTGTCATGCCATGCATGGTATATACAGCAATGAATATTTATTAATGGGTGAATAATAATAACTCATATTTATTGAGCAGTTCCTAGGTGCATAATTCTGTGACAAGCTTTGGCCACATATAAGCTAATTTTATTCCTACACAGTAGCCCGGGGAGGCCAGTAGTTGGAGAACTCTCATTTTGCACAGGAGAAAGCCAACTTGCAGATGTTAAACCCTTCCCAAAGTCCTAAGGGTAAAAATTGAGAAACCCTGACTGCATGTCCAAGGTTTCCTTCAGAATGCATATTTATAGCTCCTCTGCTATCTATCTCCCCAAAGCAATTCTGGATTGGCAAAGTAACAGGAAAAAGATTATGCTGCTATAGTTCAAATTTTGTTTGTCTCACAACCCGAAATGCACCCTCCCCCTTTTTAATAATAAAAACATATATCCATCATAAAATATGACATTCCCCTTTTGCACCAACTATATCCTAAACAGATTCATTTAGAGATGGGGTATTTTGTCAAGTCCTAGGAATGACTTCCCAGGCTTCTGGCATTTTAGTCCTTGTAGTGATGACTTAAAGAAAGCTCCCGTGGGACTTCTAGGCTGTCTCTAAAGCAATAGAGCAAGATTCTCTGATGCAATGCATCACGACAATCTGTTGAACAGAAGAACCCTATGCAGATATGAGAGGATATTACCATGCATCATACCTACCCTATTGAGATGACATTTATGGATCTTTAACATGATGCATGATGTCCAAATGTTCCAATGAGCAATTTCTAAGGGACAAATTTCCTCACTTAGAACAGTTTGTGTAATGTAATGTCTGTTTACAAGGACAGCATCACTTGTTTGGCTCTCCATGCTGTTTTGACTTGCTTGATCTGGGAAGGTGCTATTTTTGTGGTTTACCATGTTGATAAAGCCATTGACCTCATCTGTAACCCTCTTGTTCATCCCCACACCAAACACCAAACAATAGGAGCCAAGTATGTGCATTCTAAATAAGAATGGCATTATCCTCTCTAGGCAACCTCAACATCTCATTACTAAAATGCGGTATTATGTGGAGCTTAAGACTCTGTTATAGTTATCAGATAGTGCAAGATATTTTGATAATCACTCTGTTGAGCTTACAGTATTTTAAAGTGGTAATTCAAAATATCCTATTAAACACTCACGGGTTTATTTTGGGTGTTACAAAAGGTTGTGGAATTAGACTGCAGAGATAGTGGTCAAATCTTGAGACTATAAGAACTGCCACTGAATTGTATAGTTTAAAAGGTGAAATTTATGGTATGTGAATTATATAGTAATAAACTTAAAAGCAGAGAAAACCAAAAGAGACTCTTTAACCAGCCACACACATGAAAAAAAATTATATCCAATGTAGTCGTCTTTATTCAGCTTCACGTCAGTGGAATTTTGTAGGAATCAGTCTAAAACGAAGGCAGATTTTATAGGGATTGATAATAGTTTTATTCCCTTTCCTCATAAATAAACAGATGGGTTAAAAGAATCAGAACAATGGAGAGAGGTGGCTAAAATCCATATACATGTATTCATATCTCTAAAAGGAAATGATCCATAGTCACTTTGTTTTCCTAATAGAAAGGTCAGATAACAGATTTCTTAAATGTCAATGGGGAAACCTACACAAGGACAACGATTATAAAATAAAACCATTCTCTTATGGATAATAACATGTGTTCCTAGTAACTGCAAATATCATGTGAGTGGGAATCGTGAACTTCCATTCACAATTTTAGGCATGGCTGCAAAGATGGTGAGATAGTTAGGCAGGATCTGAAAATGTTGCTCATTCACCCTGCAAACTAATCGTCTACCTTATCAGTATGGCTTTCAGCCCTTATGCTGAGTACCCAAGTGAGAGAGAGTGAAGTCAGATTAGATTTCAGACTGTCTTTGGAGTCTATAATGTACATGTTAAAGTGTCTCCTATTAGAATATTTTGATTTTCATTTCCTCCTCCCAAGTCCTGGACACAGATTTTAATCCTGCATCAGCATTTTGTAGGGCAGACTAAGAGAATTTAAAATATGTTCCAGTACTAACAATGGATCACAATACTTATTCACTCTGCCTTCTCCTTCCCTCCCCACACTGTAATAGAATCTCAAACTTCTTTTTTTAATCATCTCTAGCAATTACAGAAATAGTTCTCTTAACTGATCTGCACTTAATACTCACCAGATTAAGTAGAGTCTTCATTCCTCTGTAAAACTTACTAACTAGGGCCTCTAACAGCCTCTATATAAAATATTTGAGGGTATCTGTCAGTATGCATGGCTCTTCAATTCTTCTCAGTTGTCAGTGTGTTTATGTTCTCAAACCTATTTTTCACAGTTAGTACTGCAATTTCATAATTTAAGATTTCCTAAGCCAAAGTAGTATGTCTAAAAAGGAAATAAGCTATTTCATGAAAATCAGGTTAAATATTCTGGAAAGTTGCTCAGCAAAGTGAAAGAAAATACGTATTATTGAATTGGGTGTGGAAAGGCAACTGTAAAGCATTATGGAATCAACCAGAAAAATTTAGGAAAATTTTGTGTTGAGAAGACTTGTTATGTTTCCTGATGGACTGCTACTACTATAGAAACTGCAACTAGAGTTAATACATTTGTATCATCAATGTGATTTATAGAGAAATCCAATCAGGGAATCTAGACTCAAATGTTATAAAACATTAAAATGTTGGTGATAATTTGAAGATAAAATATTTTCTTTATGATTCTCTGACTCTTTCAATGAATTGCTGTACTGTAGGTCCTGATTGAGTTGGAATAGAGCACACATATTACACATTTTTACTACTATTGTTTTACCACCACATACAATTACTACAGCTATTATTAATTAAGGGGGGCATGTATTGTTTAATCTGAATGCTTTAGGTTCAGTTTAATCTGAATGCCAACATTCTAATAAGATTTGATAAAGGAAGCTTTGAGTGATGAGAAAGGGGTCAGTTGGTAAAGAGATCATCTGATGTGAAGGTTCACTTTGGGAGAAATCTTGATGGGTCTGTGAACAGTGAAGACGTTTTAGGCAGCTGGAAATTATCAAGAGGGTAGTAAGTACATCAAGATGCAGAAAAGGAGGTAACTGATAGCAGAAAAGAGGAAGCTATAAAGGACACAGAGTCTGTCCATGACAGTCTTCACTTTGGTATTTGACTTCCACACTGGTGGTACCTCCACACCATGCAATGATGGCTCACTGCTATAGGCTGCTGGTGCCTAGAAATATAGCTAGCAAGACACATGCCTCCTAAACAATGAGTCACAGGACAGCCTATGTTTAGCATGAATAGAGGTACCATGTCATTTCAATGGGTAATATTAGATTCAATTATATTTCAAATATTGGCACTTTTAATATTGCACATAGAAATTTATGTTTAAAGTATTAAATTCAAATCATAAAATGTCAGAAAGCACAGTTAACTCTGAACAATATGATGTGCTATTTAAACACTACCAGAATTTTATTAGATTTTCATTCTAGTTCGGAAGCACTAAGCGAGAAAATACTGACGGGGACCAAGATATTGTGGGTTTTCTTAGAATCACTTAAACATCTGGAATACGTTCTTCATGAAAGAGCAAACCACGTCTAATTTTATTATGACTGGTTTCATGCAGGCAGAATTTTCACTTCATTAAATGTTGTCTGATTATAGATATAAAAGTACTGATTTAGGATGATATATAAGTCTGATGTGTCAAGTTTTTCTTTCTTTTTATGAAATTAAATGGCCTGTCAGTTCTTTGCTTATCTTTATGTAGTTAAGGATTTGTTCAAATATATATTTAGAACTTTAGTCATCAACGACTTCACAGAAAAAAAAAAACTTCAGAAATTGTCTATTAACAAAGAACATTCTTTCTGAGGGAGCAATCTTCACTTGCAGATGAAAGGACTCTTCCTTTTGCAAGGCACAGGAGGTCAGTTTAGAGATTTAGAAAGGAACCGCTAGTTTGGTGGCCTCCAGTTCCTCTTTGAACAAAAAAAGACAGCCCTAGCATCGAATGCATATGGAATGGATGAATACCGAATGTAAACATGAATAAAGGTGAGCGGGAACATTCCAAGTAGTTTTGATAGAAACTATGCGACGAGTTTACTTAAGAAAAGTAATGAGCTGGCCATACAGTGTTGAGGACCTATTTGAAGCAGAGGAACAAGCTTTTTTTTAGCAGAATCAATCTGCTCAATTTTCTCCTTTGCCGTGCAAACATGGAGAAAACAGTAGATCCAGAAGTAGGATTCAGTAACTTGGTTGTGGCACAAGCACTTAGGGATAAGAGCACATCTTAGCCAGAATGTGATTGCAAGCCAAACCATGGAATTGAAACTGGATTAGGAAAGAAGTGAAGCCCTACAAGGCTTGTAGGTGGAGAAAGAGTAGTCAGTGGTAGACATCCAGAATAATCCAAGAAAAGTCACAAGGAGTAACTACAAGCAAGTAAGGAGAGAAGACTCAAATTTGTTCTGCCACTTCTGAGGTCATTTGGAAGTTGTATGTTATGAGAGATATATGCGTATCTGTAACAGGATAATCCCCAGGGAATCTGGAAACTTCTGTTGCCCTGTAACACATCTATACACATGCATGTGCCTGTATCACATATGGTTATATACATATATACATGAACACATGCACACACATATGTGCAAATATTAATGGTGCTGCTGAGAATCATCTTATTTTCCCTGGTTAGGGACATTAAATGTTCTTCCTGAAATCTTAACCTACTAATTCATAGAGGTCCTCGCTCATGTACCAGGAATTCACAGTTCATCGGGTCTGATGATGAAATGACATTCATTCCAGGGCTGTGTGCACTGTGCAGAGAAATTGACAGTTCAAATTCTGCCTAATAAACAAAGTAGTGACTAACTGCATTTCTTTGTATGGGGCCTCATGAAACAAATATTTTGAACCCATCTCTCTAAAAAAAGTCTAAAATGGGCAGCGTTAGGAAAAATCCGAGAATTCTTTATTCTGGGTTAGTAGTGAGAAGTGGAGGGGGAAGAGTGGAAATTCTATCCTTTAAAGTCAGGTCTTTTGCACCGATACTGGAGCAGGTATTTGTGGTGCAGGCATGGCAAGAACCCAGCTCCCCAGAATTGGGGGGAGGCAGCCCGGCTGTGGTTTGTGGCTTTGGTGTTTCTGGATAGTTATACCAACCTTTGGGTAGTTGTTCCCTGTTACTGGGGTCAAGGCGGTCAAGGACCACACCTGAACTACCCATATCAGATGCCCCTGAACCTCTAAAATACTCAGGAGGGCGTGGAATGAGCTACTCCAGGCCATTGGATCAGTAACAAAGAAACACAAGATGAGGTGCTTTGGGACAGTACAGAGGGCTTGGAGACATCCCTTGTTAGCTGTAATTCTTGACTCTACAATGGTTAGTTCCCCGCTGGGCGTGGGGGCCACTAGTGAAAGTTTTTAGCTTTTGTCTCAGCTATGTACTGGAGCTCAGTGGTCTAGCCCCCTAAAGTTAGTAATGAGAATTCATGTACAAAAGTGTCGTGGGGATAAAAGGAGGCTAACTGGCATGTAAAGCCCAGGATAAAGGAGACTGGAGAACTGGATGAAGTTCTAAGCAGCTAGAATCTGAGTGTTCTTCAGAGAAAAGGGGAGTGAGTGGCAGGACAGAGCAAGACAGCAAAGGACGGATGTGGTTTGGTCTGGAGCCAGCATCTGTCTCGTTGCACGGGAGATCCTGAGTACGAAATGTAGCAGCTCACCCCACTTTGGCCCATGGGGTTGCCCTGGTTCTTGCAGCGTCAGCCAGTGGTCTGAAGGGAGGAAAGAGATGTGGGGTTGCTCAGGCAAGGCGGGAAGCTTCCAATGTTTCTCTGGAAAAGGCTACAACTATGGGTCTTTACCAGGCAACCCTCAAGGTTGGAGGGAAAGAGTTTATCTCCCCAGTGATACAATCTGGCTGGACATCATAAGCATCTACTGCAGAACTAACTTCATCCAGCTCTCCAGTCTCCTTTACCCTGGGCTTTACATGTCAGTGAGCCCCAAGACACTTTGTACATAAATTCTCATTATTAACTTTAGGGGTTAGACCAATGAAACCGAGATACCACACTCATTTCTGCCAAATTCTGAGGGATTGTGTGGTGCTGAGATACAGGGGTGGTTTGCAGACACAATGTGTACAGCACATCTCTCTGCCTTTAGTATCACCTTTGCCTTTGGAAGAGACAATTGTGACCATAAATTAAGCCCATGAAATTATGTACTCGTTTTAATAGAGATGCGACTGCGTTCCATTTCAGCATCTGTTTTTACAGTGATGGCCTGAAGGCAAAATATTATGCTGTTTCTTTTCATTGTCTTCCTTACGTTCCATTTTCAGAACAATCCTTATACATTTTCCTACTTGGGCATGATCACTTTTGATGAGCAAACTGAATAAGGACATAAATAAATGCAACAGACTCAGAACTAATGACCTAGATGTAGCATAATCAGGATGACTTGGGGTAGGTTAATTTTTTTTTTCCTAAGAACAGATTTTGAGGAAAACAACATGAAGTTTGTAAGCATGAGGAAATTTGGTGCATTTATTTCCCAAGCAATTATCGATAATTATGTTGTAACTATGCTTCCCCCTCTAAGTCACCACACTTCTAAATTTGTGACACTTTAAGATTATTAATCAGCCACTTTGCTTTTTCCATTAAGAATACTCACAGTTTTAAAGAAAAAAATGACCACTAGTCTCTTTCTATTATTGAAAAAGAACATATCCAAACATAAAACCATACTTTTTTTTGGGGGGGGGGACTTTTTCATTTGCATCCATTATAATACTCCATTTTTCAGGATATGGCTTTACTGTATCACTTATAACCTCAAGGTTCAGAAAATCAAACTAAATTACAGCTTAATTACCTGTATGGCATCTGTCTTCTTTTTTAAGGCACCTTATTTTGCCTTCACAGATATAAAGTGGAAATGAAGGACAGGACAGAACTGATCATCAAGGAAAGCCTTTACTTAAAGAACAAGCTGCATACACTTTAGTTACTTTAATTTCCTTGGAAACTTATTTTTACAATCCTACTCTGGTGGCTGATTATTTCCATTTTATAGAAAAAAGCAAGCCAAAATCAGAAAAAAAAAATATTTCGAGCTTTCCAATGATACAATTAAAACAAAAGGTAGTTCGAGTGTTTTTACAAAGGCTAAATGCAAAATCTGCATGATTAAAATAAAAAGGTCTCTAATGAGTATAAATAAATCTTTTAAACAGTCCACATTTTTAGGCTGCTAAGAAAAAAGAAGAAATGTCAATATTTTCTTTCTGAGAAATTATATGTGACAAAAACAAAGCAAAATGGCAGTTAATGAAATCTATTTACTTCTTTAAAAATAAGTTATAATTGGACCCTCCATGGTGGCACAGTGGGTTGAAGAACAGCACTGAGAAGCTAAAGTCACTTCAGCATGAGTTTGATCCCCAGTCCTGGAGGTGACCCACGTGGCATAACTCTCCTGGTCGACCCGCTACTCCCCTCAGCAGTGTACTTCATCGGTTGGGCTGTTCTACTCCCCACTCTGTCTCTGATGAATCATCTCACTGCCCCTGCACCTCTGGCCTGTACCCCAGATCTGTATGCATAAATAAATAAATCTTTTAAAAAATAAGTTAAACCACTGAAAACATAAAATAAAAAATAATCTTAAACCATTAAAAACATTAGCCACAAGAACATTGAGATTCAAATCCAGGATTTTATATCTCCTTGTCCTCTATTTATAGCCAGTGGAGCACTTTATGTGATAACATGGAGAATACAAAGTCAGATGGGGTCAGGTTCAGTCTAGTTCAAGGACATTCTGCAAAGGAGAAGGTGATAAGTTCATTCAGAAAGAGCCAGACTACGAGCCTTTCTGCAGGAGATGTGTCTTTGGGGCCAACTTCTAATATCACCCCAGGGGAAACCTGCTCTCCTCACTCCTCTACTCTAACCTTGCAAGTTCTTCTTGAACTAGACATTGGGATGCAGACACATGAACTGATAGAGGAAAAGGAAGCAGACTGGAAGGTGGAAAGATTTGTTCAGAGACTGAAAAAAGGGTAAGAGGTGGAAAATCTCATGTGTTTGGGGAAGAGTAAACAGTGTTTAATCACCTGAAGCTAGAAGTCCAGGGCAGTTATGGAAGACAGATCATGGGTGTTTTTAAATCCACTTTTAAAATGTGAAGAACAAAGTTCTATTTAATTACTACTCACTTATTTAACACTTAAGCATATTCTTCTGGGTGTGGCATGATCAATTGGAAAATGTCAAGTAGATCAGTACAAGCTTGCAGTCATTTTGGAAACGAGAAATAAAAATGAAGATGAGTGTTTGTAGATTTGGGTAACAAGTATGGCCAGAAACATGGTTGAAATTATCTACAAAATAATATTTAAAGACCTTATATATCTGAAAGAGAGCATTTTGCCCTGTACTTTCATGAATGTGTATTCATTCATTACAGACATTTTATTGAGCACCTAGTATATGCCAAGGAATGTTCCAGGGACTAGGGATACAAAAGTGCACAAAACAGACCAAGTTGCTATGATCACACCAATTAACTATAATGATAAAATTTCATTTAATTCATGACTATTATTATTATGTAGGCTTACAAGGAAATTAATTCCAAGCCAAAATGTATTTATTCATAGCTACAAAAATGCAACATTTTTGACTAAGAAAGAACAAGACTTTGGTATTGTATATAGCAGTTCCCAAGAGATACTTTTCATTCCATAAAAAACAAATTAAGCTACTTTTGCATGTATGAATAATGATGGATAGAGGACTCTAGGGTTGCGATTTACCTGTGCAGTATGTTATACCTTGTTTGCTTTATACTGAGCACGTTTATTTAATTTTAGTTCTGTGGGGAAGGTACTCACTATTGAAACAAAATGGAATTTTGCTGATTTGATTTTCTATTCAATATATTGTTATCAACTTAGAACTACTAAAGCAGAACTGAATCAGAGATGAATATAAATTTTCTAAGATATGAGATAAAAATAATTAAATGGAAGAGGACAGAAAGGATTATAAAATGCCCTTCAATATCCACTTTTACATTTAGATTATTGTAGCTCCTGAATTTAATAAATATTATTAGTCTTTCCAAAATGCCTTTCTTACACAGGGAATAAAAAAGAAGAAGATATGCAACTATTTAAAGATAAACGAAATGAATGTAAAATGGATTTTCTTCATTAAAATCTATGCAACAGCATGCTTAAAATTTAGACTGGTAATTTTTATACAATGGTTCATCTTCATTTCATCATATTTCTTGGATGCAAAGAAAGTCTTATGTATTACATCCAAGTAATATTGGTCCTCCAGATACATCAGTGGTTTTTATTTTTACCTTGATGTATGCAAATGTGCACTTCGTGAAGCTACCTTCTTAAGAGGGGTTTGGAGTTCGCTCAGTTTTTCATTGTTTTCTACCATATACTGAGATCTTTTACTGTTAAGACATTCCTCTCATTTTCTGATCACATCTTAAGGTACAAGCTATATTCATATACTCTTATGTTCTGTTTTACAACTTCTATATTGATAATGTCCACTCAAGCACATGGGGATGATGAATAAATTATAATTTACACAAATGTGTCTAGGTGTCAAGCTGTCAAATCAAACCACTAAAATATTATTTCGAAAACTTTTCAAAGGCATTGGCCAAATCTACATTTTACAAAAAATGATTAGTATTCAAATAATGAAGATATGCTATTATAATAGATTTATTTTCTTCTTCAATAAAGGCATATGACTTGACATCCTCTAAAAGTCTGTGCGATGATATTCTATTGATTATCTAAAGGACTATTATTTCAGTTGAAATAAATGGTTTAAAATCTTTTAAAAAAAGCTTTTCAAGTAAGAATTCAAGTGTTTGAAAGACAAAGTGGCTTAGATTTCAGTAATATTCATCCTGCGCCAGGACACTCAACTCCAAACCCCAGGCCATTTTAACACTGAGACAACCTTGAAAACATCTTCCTTCAACCTTTAGAACAAAATGTCACAGTGGCTCCAAAGGTAATATTTTATTCACTGCATAAGCCAAAGGATCAATAGAACTTATGCTCATTTGTTTAGATTATACTTCTTTTAACCTTATGCTTTATTGGATACACAAAAGTCACCATTATATTGGAGAACCCTGTGGCGATTCTAACATTGGATATGTGTAGGTTGCAAACAATGAGCCATTCTCTGGCTTTTCCTCTGCCCAGGTAAAAATATATGGAGGCCAACAGGCAACTGAGAAGTAGTAGGTGGAATGGTGCATGTGTTTATCTGCATTTGGCCAGACAAGAGCCTTAGACCATAGGCAATCACACGCGTGAATTACTTAATGACACCTGGAAGAATTTTGGTTTACAGAAACCTATAGACTTTACATAACATTAAAATGGTTTAATGCAGAAAAAGAAGTGAATAAAAAAAGACACCGGGTCATGGTTTGTCACTGGTTCTAAAAATCCAGGCCAATATATTGCTCGCTTCCCTTAATCACTTTAGTTTCTATTTAATTACTGTACTTTGGCACATATTGTCAAACTGGCTTTGCTTTTTCCTGACGTGCTTATGTGATACTGAGATCTTGATGACACGACTTGAATATCTGATAGAGAGAAATTCTAAATGAGCCTACTGCATCTATAATAACGCAGAATCCCAAAGAGTAAGACTTCTAAAAACAAGGGTGTTTTGAAATAGGACTAGCAGGCTCTCAGTTATATGAAGAAAATAAAATTCACTATAGAAATGAATTCTGTAAGAGGAAGCAGAAATGTATCTTTGTGTTAGATTCTCTTGCCTCTTTCTGTTTAAGAAAGTTTGACATTTCAGGGCTAACACACTGTGGAAATGTAATAAATATTGAAGTTTACAAACAAAAACATAACTATGATATGTGGACCAATTTTTAAAACCATTGAAAATCAATGTGTCCTTATTCTGCTTAATTCATTTAACTCAATTACTTAATGTACACTTGATTTGAGTGGATTTATAGATAACTATTTCAATTTTACATTGGACATTGATCAAATTATTTTCAATGAAAATTTTCTTTATTTCACTCTCCACCCCCACAGGATTCCAGAACAGGGGGGAATCTTTGCTTTGAATGTTTTTGGTTTAACTTTAAAACATATTTTAAAATTTTATTTTTATGAAGGTAACATTGTTTTACAATGTGGCACATGATTTAGAGGCACAGGTCTCTTCCTGCAGGTATCGTTACCACATCATACCCACCGCAAAGATACCCATCGTTCTCCATGGTGTTCCACTGTGCTCTCTTCACCTCGTCCTCCTCTGGAGAAGCATATTTTAAGAGATTTGTTTCTACAACATGCATCCCATAAGTCTCATTACATCTGCCACTCATCCAATACCACAACCATTTTCACAGATATTTAACAGAGTGATTTTGCACCACACTTGCTGAGAAAAATCTTCCTTACCAATTACTATAGTTACAACTATGGCTATTTCCTGCTATCTCCCAGATATACCTAATATCCACAGCCATTTCTACATCCAAATATATACCTTACTCTGCTGAACACAGATCATCAATAGGTTGACAAGGTAAGTTACAAAATGCAGGAACTCCTGGATAAGCTGCCAGCTAATCATATAGAGCAAGCAGGTTGTAACTAAAAAAAATCAAATAGTCTCAACTATTCCTAATGTCCTATCTTTCAGACAGTCCGTAAAGTACTTACTTGTAATCAGTATGTTTGGTGGAAAATTATGAGGATAGTTTTAAAATTTAATTATTATTAAATATAGCACCACTTAAACTAAGTGAAACATTATGTGACTAAATGTTTTCATGTTAAGGTATTAATACTGGGAAGGCAAGTGAAGGTCTTTTTTTTTTTTAAAGATTTTATTTATTTATGCATACAGAAATGGGCACAGGCCAGAGGTGCAGGTGTGGTGAGAGGATTCAGCAGAGACAGAGTGGGGAGCAGAACAGGCAGATCGACAAAGTACACTGCTGAGGGGAGCAGCTGGTGAGACAGGACAGGTCTGCTGCGCCATGTGGGTCACCTCAGGGCGGGGATGGAACTCACACTGAAGCAGCCATGGCTTGGCTTAGCTTCGCAGTGCAGCACTCCAACCTGCTGCGCCACCAGGGAGGGCTCGGCAAGTGAAGTTCTATGCTGTCAGAAGCAATCCCCAAATTGTATGAACAGTATTAAAATTCCAACAAGAAAACTGGGATAGTTAATTGTAAAAGTCTTCCACCAGAGACATTCTGAAGGAGGCCATTATTCACTTCAACATTTCAGAGTGAAACTATGCTCCTACCTGAACGATCAATCACCCTTACAGGAGGCAATTTGTCTGCATTTATTTTTAAATTAAATGTTCTGGATCTTGATAAATATAAAAGCTATATGAAATGACATATTTATTACTTGTAATCAAATAATTACTAGCAATAAATAACATATCTATTTATACACACACACACCCTAGACTTACTATGAATTATATAGTGATTCTCAAAGTTTTTCTGAGAATGGGTTAGAAATGCAGATTCTCAGCATTACAAGGTCAGGTCTCCAGACCTTGTAAATGAGAAACTTTAGGCAAGGGGTTCACCTGGATTTTCACAAGCCCTCTAGGTGATTCTGATATACAGTAAAGTGAGAACCAGTGTCCCAGAAAATTCCTGACATTCTCAATGACTTTGTATAACTTGATCCCCTGCAGTCACAACTATGATCAAATCAGACACTTACAGATTACCACTTCCAGGAGGTACCTTAGGCCTGGGGTGGGAGGTGGATAGATTTTCCATCAAGAAAGAAAAATTTCATTATTTCTAAAGAATTATTCCGTGTTCAAGAAGCAAACAGCATTGAAGAAGCCACTTAGAAATATAGAGACAGTAATTACTAAATTTCCTCACCAGTTAGAGGATGCACATTCATTCCCAGCTGCTGTGACAGTTGGGTGTCAATGTCTCAGGTACACCTCTTCTCCCTGCTGATGGGAGCTCCCAGTGTAGGAGGTAATGCCCATGTCTACAATGGCAGGCCACAGTCACTGGTCTGGTAAAGGCAAGGCCATGAGTCAACTGTGAATGTCTCTTCCTATTTCTGCATTCAGTGAGATGGTACCCTGAATCAGCTATGGCCGGAATATTTACACCATGGCAATCAGAAAATGCAACAAATCAGTGTTTGCTCCTCCTCACAGTGAGTTGATAAATACTAACACCTTGCTGGCCACAGCCAATGATTGGTGGGAATCTGGAAGGATAATTGTGCTGTGTGATTTATATGTTAGAGAACTTTCCTTATGGATCAGGAGGGATGTTAGATTTTTGCCTGACAAACATACTTGCCTGACATTTTCTTCTCCCTTATTATGCTCCCCTACTGCCATATAAGCTTCTCCTGAAAGTAGCCTATCTCTAAATCATGTGCACACAAACTCCTGTTTTGGGGTCCTGCATCCAGGGATACTGACCCATAATACCAGTTAGGTCACTAGTTCAATGACTGCTATACAAATGCCTCAAAGATATGTGTTAAAAATTATGAAGAACTATAAATCATACACATTTGAGTCCCAATGCTTATATGAAATGGCAAAAGGTAAACTTGAAATGGCAAGGATCTACTGTTTGTATATGTTTACATAAAGGAAGTTGAGGAAAAAAAGATGAAGCCTGCACAAATTGGGCAATTTTTCATATGGTGCTTCTTAAATGATGGCTTCACAGTCATGGATGAATGTAGTGGGGGATTCCATTTACTTAAGATTTTGGAGAACACCTTTGTACTAAAATACAACAAATATAATGTGGAAAAGATCATAAAATTGACATGAGATTTTCAAAATAAAATAGGAAACATCAAAGACATTTCATACAGGTGGAAGGGGAAGATATCAGAATTCATTGCCTTTCCAGCTAAGAGAACCATAGCAGAGAAGTATGAGAAGCACTGCTTTTGGCAAATGTCAATAGAAAAATCTATAATAAATGTAAACTATAATGAAGAATGATATTTTAGTATAAAAAAATCTTACCAAAATTTTACACTTCTTTGGTACCATGAAACAAGAGGGTTACATTAGTAACATAGGCATCTGTTTCCAGAATACCCAGAAAGCTGGTTTACCAAGAGCAATTATTCAGTGCCATTGCTTAACTCAGTTAATGTAAGGTTGCGTAAGGCATAATACTGGTGCTAATGGTAACTGGTAATTTTGAAAATTGTAATTGCCAAGCAGGACACAATAGGAGCTCACTCCTTGGGTTATGTGTTTTTAATCATTCCTTGTTGTGCTTATGGTAGCAGAGTAACATAATTCTGAGCTGTAAATTGGTTCCAACTTTGGGAGAGGTCAAAGGAGAATAAAAATACATATTGGTTGAGTATTTCCATATTCTAAAGAAACATGGGATTTCAGCTAAATGAATAACTCCCAAGATGCATAAGTGTTTCTTAACTAATGCATACATACATGTAAATGGATAATACTTGTTCTCCCAGTCTGGTGTTAAAAATAATATTCCCAGGAAAATTAAGATCTCATTAATATAATTCCTATATATGATTTAATTCATGAAATTAATGAAAGATTCACATTCTATAATTAGATCAGACTGGGTACCAGTTTTAACTATATCATAAACTAATAGATGAATTTTTAGATCTGTTATTGCTGGCACATACTACTTAAGGAGTAGCATTTATTATTATTAGCAGTCACAAAGAATGCTTCAGGAGGAAATCCTCAGTAAACAGGTCTGCTGTCTTAAAGGATCAGTTTCTGATATGGTTATTTTCAATCAGTAGGAAGGATGATACTCTTTGGAGAAATTTTTATTTACCTAATTAAATGCTTCTTAGTAGAATAATGTCACGTGAACTCATTAGCTGGCCATTTTGACAACCCACGTGCTCCAAACTATCCCATAACTAGAAGAATTTTACAACTCTGATTTAGCACAATAACAATGGCCAACTCTCATTCATTTTATCACAGTTCATCAAAGAACTACAAAGAAGTCCAAATTAAACGAAGTTCAATAATAAAAAGAACATGTTCCTTTTCCAACTGTTCTAAAGCTTTTTCCTATCTTTAAGCAAAGTTCACACGGTAATTATCTTATTTATGAAAGTAAAAGCAGAAGGATGCTTCTCCTATGAAATAGATGGCTTTATGCTTTGAATGTGGAAGGCATCTCGAAACAGTCAAAAAAGAAAGCGTGTTAAATGTCATCAGCTCATTTCCTCCCACCCACTGTTTTAAATCGTTTGCTTGGTTCCAATGTATACTACACTTACATAAGTTGTTTATGAAGAGCCAAATTAATAGTCTTTGCAATTGTTTTCGTTGGAATTTGGAGAGCTGACAAATGAATTAGTAGAAAATGGCAATTCTACATGAATTAGCTTTTAAGTCTCCCTAAGAGGCTGATGCAGAACTTAATAAGAGACTTATTAGGAGAAGTAGGACAACTTAATTCAGATTGATTATAGACTTCACGAAGACAGCTGGGGTTCAAATGAAACTGAAAAAGAACTTATATGCACTTCAAAGTATGCTAAGCAGATGTCTGAAACAATTACTCTGCACTGCCTTTTCAGAAGTTTCAAAGGCAGGATGGGAATAGCATGGTAAAGGAAGGTTCTATTTGCCTAAATTGAGGTAGGGGCTTTTAAGACACACACAACACTATCTAAAATCAAATGCCTTGGGTGAGGAACGTGATCTTACATTACTATCTTAAGTAATTTGCTTTCAGCTTTATAAACAAAGTAGCAAATGAGAGCAGATACATGGGAACTAAGTACAAAGCCCTCCTAGCAACACTAACTTACAATTAACTTTACACTGAACAAATAATTTGGCATGCTTTTTAAGTTGACCAATTCCTACCTTATAAGCTCTATTAAAACCAATACTGGCAACTTTACTTAACAATTTTAGTACTAAACTATTAAAGTATGTAAGTGCGACTTTAGTATACTATGCCATACTATTCTATGTAATTCCAGAGAGGTCAAATCATATGCTTTTAAGCAGCACAGTTGCAAACTTTGGAACCTTGATAAAGCCCTGGTTATTCCATATGACAGGCATTAGCCCTGGAACCAGGGTTTACAAAGGATTTTATATTTTTCTGTTTGTATTTTCTTCTCCATCAAAGACTTACTTATATACAGCATTTGTATAAAAACAACAAAAACTTCCATAGAACAATAAGTAAAATCGCCTCTTCCTACTGAGGAAGTATACACCTCATTCCTTATGGAGCTATCATTCTCTATTCAAAGTTGGGGAGCTTCCATATTTCAGTCATTCTTAGCATTGCTCTGTTTATGATGGTGCTGTCTAACCATGCTTCTTCTGTCTGTGTAAAAAAGGATTATAAATTTTCTTCATAAACTCCTGTGTGAGAAAAGAATTGAGGTTGACTCATGTAAATGAAACATACATCAAAATGAATAAAATAATAATAATAAATTAGAGCTGGGGTTAGGAAAAAAAATTAAGGGAAGACAGAGTTGTGTGACTATAAGCGAAAGCTTTCTGTGTCCCAAAGGGAAGATGAAATTCTAATACATTCCATCACATTTAACATTAACTGTCAGAAGGAAGCCAAACGTGCTTGGTTTTCTCAGTGTCAAATTTTGAGACAGCACGTCTTGGACAAATTTCTTAGTAAACCCAGCCACAGGGACACAGGATGGTAGGCCTGAACAGAGAGAGTTATGTTTTCTCCTCAAAAACTTTAGATGTGAATGTTGAACATAAATACATCAGGACAGCATGATAGCTTCGCTTTTGGCCCTGGTCTATTACACATATTAGGTTATCCTTAAGTGTAATTCCAAAAAAGGACTAATCAAAATATTTCATTGTAAGATTTTTTAAGGAAAAACTAATAGAGCCCATGTTTGAAGTTTCACAACAAGAAATAGCAACTGAAAGCCTGATTAAGAAAGAAAAGTAAAATGTATAACAACATAGGTATGACAAATTCGCCCATTTCAAAATGGCAGCCTGGGAGGGTTTAACTAATGATGCATGAAAAATTGTTTCAGGTCAACAAGCAAACTAATGGCAGTGAAATATTCCTGGCTCAAGAATGTTGGTTCACTCTCTGTATAAAGAAACTATTGTAGATGATGATGAAAAGAAAACCTGCGTATATTCTACTTAGCAATCTATGTAGGATGACTACTAATTCAAAAACTTAGTACTTATTCCCATTACTACAAGGAAAGTAGAATTTTGTATAATCATATTAGCATGGGTTATTGCCATTAAAGTAAGAAATCATAATTCTGTCCTTAAAATATTTGTTAAGAAGCACACATCATGGAGTTTATAAGTAAAGAGGATTTAAAATACAAATTTTATTCTAGTGGTTATTCCTACGGAAGCTATATGTGGGAGGCTGAAATTCTCTCAGTGAATGAGAATGTTGTTTCTTTCTCATTCAGTGTTGTTTCTTTCTCTTGGTTTAGCTAGCAATAATGCCAGTTCCATAGGGTTCCAGGCCTTAACTATTGTTTCATACATTTTTCAAGTTCAAACACCACATCTGTTAACACAATGATAGAATGCTAAATCCTACAGGAACACATATTCCATAGTTACTTGAATAAGAGTTTCTTTAACAAATAAGATCAGAATGAAAGTGGATATTATTACACAGTCACCAGGGGTGATGACAATGAACTGAGATGGGTATATAAAATATTCTTCGGCTCCATGCCTAGCTATCATTTTGGAGTTCCCCAGTTGTGCAGTCTCCAAAGGCTTAAATTGCTGAAAGATGGTAACGGTGATTTTAAGTACTCAATTACTTTTCAAAGTAAATTGTAGTTAATAAAATTCACTCCTTGAAAACTACTACTACCAAAGCTTCAGAGTTTTAAACTAGGCATTGTTGAGATGCAATGGAAAAAGGATTTATTTCCACTACAAAATGAATCAGAGCTATAGAAGGGAAATCATGGAATCCATATCTTTAAAATACGTATAAAATGTGAATACATACTTGTTTAGAAACCAAAATCATCACATCTGTTATAGCCAGTACATAAATATTCTGATAAGTGCTAAAAGGGAAGTATACTTAGCTCTGAGAAAGACAGAAATGTTGGTTTGTGTGTGTGTGTGTGTGTGTGTGTGTGTGTGTATTCTTTTTGAAGGGAGTATTTAGTGCAAATGTTTTGTTATTATTGGGATCAGAATGAGAGTATTACCAATTAGGATATGGGAGATAAAGTTCTCTCAGAGATAAAGTTCTCTCAGAATCAAGACGTAAGAGGGGGAAAATAGCAAATGGGGGTTGAAAAAGGACTAGTTGATATTTGAGCCATTTTACTTTTAGTTGTTTTATACTATTAAGTCATGCTGCATATTTTTTGTTTATCCTTGGTCCCCCTAGAAATGCTCCTGTGTAACAGATATGGATAAAAAAAAGAATCCCGTATGTCTGCTCTAAAGCCTATTTATCCAGCCCCTTAATTGCTACATTATTAATTTATTTACCTTTTGGGGACAGTCTGCTAAAACTTGTCATTTTGGAGAAGATTTAAAATGTATTACTTCCTGGGCCTCCCTGGTGGCCTAGAGATTAAGCATCTGTGCTACCACCACTACTGCCTGAGTTTGATCCTGGCCAGGGGGCTGACCCTCAGGGTGCAGCAGACCTCTCCTGTCTCTCCTGTTGCTCCCCTCAGCAGCCTATTTCAGGTGATCTGCCTGTTCTGCTCCCAAACCTGTCTCTGGAGAAAACATTAAGTCCCCTATCCTCCCCCCCCCCACCTCTGGCCTACACCCCAGCTCTTCTATGTAAAAATAAATTTAAGAAAATCTTTAAAATAATTTACTTTCTATGTATTTGGATAAGAATACTATGTTGGTATAAGAGTTTATTTATTTATGTATGCATACACAGCTGGGGTACAGGTCAGAGGTACAGTGGCCATGAGAAAATTCACTAGAGTGGGGAGCAGAACAGGCAGATCAACGAAGTACACTGCTGAGGGGAGCAGCAGGCGAGACACAAGTAGTCTGCCACGGGGATCACCTCTGGGGCCAGGGATCAAACTCACACTGAAGGAGCCACAGTCAGATTCACAGTGCTGCGCTCCAACCCGCTGCACCACCAGGGAGGGCCAAGAATACCATTTTTAATGCTGGAAAAGTACAAGGTGTTATACTCAAAACATCACCTTAATTTTCAATTAGACAACAATGTGACCCATTGCTTTAAATGTTAGGCAAAGGGTTAAAGAATGTTGGGGTGGAAGAGACTCTGAAAGTTACAGATCTATTTTTTTTTAAAGATTTATTTATTTATTCATATAGAATTGGGGTACAGGCCAGAGATGCGGAGGGTGAGAGGATTCACCAGAGACAGAGTGGGGAGCAGAACAGGCAGATGGATGAAGTACACTGCTGAGGGGAGCAGCGGGCGGGTCAGGAGAGGTCTGCCACGCCATGTGGTCTCCTCCGGGGCAGGTGGGAATCGAACTCATGCAGAAGTGGCTTAAGCTTCTCAGTGCTGTGCTTTAAACCGCTGCACCACCAGGGAGGGCCACAGATCTATTTTTTTAAACTTCTTTGAAATACTTACCTACAAGAATCTACTTTCAGGGATTGTTTCTGTTAAATCCTAACCTACTAATTAAATGAATTCACTCATACAATTTCAACATTCAGTTGAATTCAACACTTGACAATAGGCTTCATGAAGACAAAGACCAGGCATGTTTAATTCATAACTACATGTATAGCACATTATATGGTGGCTCATAAACAATTACTGAGCGAATGAATGAAGAAGCTTAATTAGATTCCTCCAATGTTGCTGCTGGTCAATGAAGAGATCAAAGGTGAAATAAAAAAAACCCAGTAAATGAAACACAGGCTTATTAGAACTTATGGGCTGCAGAACAGCAATATTGAGAGTGAAGTTTATAGCAAATCAGACCCTGAAACTTTTTAACATTTCATTTCATAATTTTGAAGACGGATAGATGATTTGGTCACTGTCTTCTTTAGGAGAAAATACAACATGCAAAACAACTTTGACTTCAAAAAAGATATACTGGTTTCTGTTGCTTAAGGGCCCTAGTTTGAACTTTGTGATCAGGTAATAATTCACTCCACTTCAAATCAGAACCTCTTTTGAGTCTCTCAAAGGGCTATGAAACAAAGCAGTAAACAGTACCTTAACTTTTTCCAGGTGATCTTGGAGAGAATCAATGAGGAGATCGCCCACAGGCTGCCAGGATCCCTTAATCACCTCAGCTTGACGTAGTTTGAGGTCCAGCTCATCCGTTGCTTCCTGAAGCTCCTGGAGTCGTTCGAGGGCCTCATCTATTTTTCTCTGCCAGTCAGCAGAGTGCAGGTTCAGTTTTTCCCATTCTGTGTTGACCTCCTCAGCCTGCTTTCGTAAGAGCCGTGTGACATTCTGGGCTTTCTCTTCAGGAGGAAGCTCTAAATTGGTAATATGACAAGGTTTTAGGTCACATTCATTTTTGTTTAAAAAAGAAAACATTCTTGAAAAGGTCATACTGGAAGAAAAAAGAGAGCACAGTTTAATAAGAGGCCAACCTACTGATTAATGGCTCTTTTACACTTGGGCATAAATTTTGATATGGCCGAGCCTATCTAAAGTCACTCTTTCTGAGTGAGTCTGTTCCACCTTCTATCAATCAGATGATCCAAGATTCATTTAAGCAATTGAGTAGAAAAATATGACGATGCCCACCACAAGCTCTAATTTATTTCAGTCAGGTTCTTAAATTGAAAATTAGTTTGTAGTCTTCGCAACAACAGAATTCTTGCTCTCATATAATCACGTTTGTTTATTATTTTCTAAATAGTTCAGTAACTGATCACTAATCTTTTAATGTTAATTTATGAATGTGCAAACAGATTTATGCATGGGAGTTTATGATTCTGTATTCTTTTCCAACATCTATGTTTAATTTGAATTGATTCTGTTTAACTTAAAAATATGAGAGCTATCTACACCCTGGTGGCAAGAATGGATAGGTTGCTCTGTCACCACTGATCCTTCTATCAATATGTTATTACAGTTCCGCATTCAATCACCTCTGGGCTCCTGGTAGAGTTTCTCTAGTCCTTCCAGAGGCTGCTCTGTCAGAAATATTCGTACAGTCTCAAGAGTACTCATGATTACAGGTTCTTTCGTCTTCAATTCCCTCTTGAAGGCCTGTGAAATGAGATGAAAAGAAATGCTTATTTGGCTAGTGGCAATCTTCTCAAAATTAATCCTGGGTGCTCAGAACTTGGTTATGAAATTCCCAGGTCAATTCCCATCATTCTTATTTATAAACTGATAGTTACAAAATGATAAAGAAGGCTATGTAGATTTTTCTGTTAATCAGGAAACCACTGTGTTTGTAAAATTATTCTGGAAAGGATGTTAATGTCCTTTAACAGGACATTGTTAATGTCCTTTCATTTAGAATGATTTATATAACTTGACTGCCAAACCTGAAATATAGAAGTAAATGATAAGATTTCTATTGTAAGACACTAGCAGCATTATGGAAGTCTTAAACACACCCTAAAGAATGGATATACAGAACATGGAGGGAAACTGAAGGGCTATTTGGAAGAATTCAGGTGGTGTTGAATCCATCCAACTCATAAGCACCAGTTAGCTCTTTCAAAATGTCTGACAATGAAAAAAAAAAAAATGATGCATTCACAGTAAAAGAAGTCAACACTTTTGAAAAATGTCCATTGCATTATCCATAGTATGGGTAGAAATGGTATACATATTTTATTTTTAAAGATTTATTTATTCTGGGACCTCCCTGGTGGCGCAGCCGGTTAAAGCACTGCGCTGAGAATCTAAAG
>NW_004567128.1:15906143-15951295 GCF_000260355.1 Condylura cristata
AAGTACACTGCTGAGGGGAGTGGTGGGCGGGTCAGGAGAGGTCTGCCATGCCATGTGGATCACCTCCAGGGCAGGTGGGAATCGAACTCATGCAGAAGTGGCCCGAGCCTCTCAGTGCTGTGTTTTAACCCACTATGCCACCACGGAAGGCCCAGAAATGGTATACATATTTTAAGGTTAACCCACTATGCCACCAGGGAAGGCCCAGAAATGGTACACATATTTTAAGGTATAATGGAGGTAGGAACTGTATGAACAAATTTCTACAAGTTGGTAAACCTAGAATAGGTATCTTGAGGTTATCCAGGTCAGTTATCAATTTAGTCTCTAATCTGTAATTTTGATAAAAGTGATTACAGGAAGAGCAAAATGCAGTTTTTGCCTTCATGAAGTTTCAGAATAAATAGAAGAAAGAAAACTAACACAATAGAAAAAGAGTGAAAATAATAAAATTCACATATAATCAAGTGCTAAGGTTATAAGATACCCTGAGAGGCTGGTATAAACTAACAGATACTCTGAAACTATCAAAGATGGTTATTGATGCCAATTTTGCAATCCTAAAAGAGAAGTTCATTAAAGTATCAAGTACCACATAAAGGCTAATAGATCAGTGCAAAAACAACAGTGATAATTGCTTCAATTGAGAGGCAACATTTTTTTTTCAATTTTATCTCCATTTTAGTAATGTTACCTACTGAATTTAAGCCCTATTCTATTACTGGAAGAAAAATAAACAGTAGATCTCTCCTTTAGACTTCAGATGTACCATTATGTTACAGGAGTGCTCTAGAACACTCTTGTATGATACATTTATAAATAATATCATAATGCTGTTCACCATTCAAAGGGATCCTGAGTCTGATACTTAGAGAAATGATTCATCTTCAACAGTTATTTACCATTCAGTAGAGAGAAAGGCAAGACATTTGAATCATAATAATGAAGTTCTATTAAGTGTAATTTCCGTATTGTGGAATAATCTTCTTGCATCCTTGAAATTATACAGAATAGGTAGGTTGTATATTCTGCTTAGATGTAAGGCTGATTCTCCCTCTAATATTTCATTTGAAAATTCTGTGTGTGTGTGTCTACATGCAGGTTCACAGGCTTGCATGCATGTATATGTGCACACCATGCTTGTATTTCTATATATATCTCTCTCACAACAAATTTTTCAAGGAACATGGATATTATTATTTTGCCTTGTTTCTCCATTTGGATAACAGGAGGCAACTGCTACTGATTTTACTAATTATTATTATTTTTTTAAAGATTTATTTGTGCATACAGAACTGGGGTACAGGCCAGAGATGCGGAGGGTGAGAAGATTCACCAGAGACAGAGTGGGGTACAGAACAGGCAGATCAACAAAGTACACTGCTGAGGGGAGCAGCGGGCGGGTCAGGAGAGGTCTGCCACGCCATGTGGTCACCTACGGGGCAGGCGGCAATCAAACTCATGAGGAAGTGGCTTTAGCTTCTCAGTGCTGTGCTTTAACCCGCTGCGCCACCAGGGAGGGCCCTGATTTCACTAATTATTAAAATAACAAATGCTCCTTTTGTTGAACTGCTAAGTGTCAACAGTTCTACTAAGACTAGAAATACAATATTTAATCAAAACAACCCTCTCCTCTTAGGAACTTACATAAAAGAATCAAACCTTAAATAATAATACTACTACCAATATTATGTGGAATGTGCTATAGAATTTCACAGTATGTAAAGAGAAACTGGAAAAAATTTTCCTGGAGAAGATAGTGCTCATGAAAAATTTGAAAGCATGAAATTGAGTTGCCATAAGAGCAGGCAAGAAGCAAGGAAGAAGAAAATGCAGGTGCAAAAACAAAGGACATGAGTGTGGCATGTATAAATAGCTCTGGTAGGACCCTGGTTCCAGAACAGAGCATGAGAGGGCAAGTCCAGAGATGAAGCAGTACACTGGCATTATTTCAAACAATATTAGACTTTTAAGCCAGAATTTGTGAAACTCTATCTGTGACCCTTGTATTATATAGGAATCCTATATAAAAATAAAAATGTTTTTATATTTATAGACATAATATAAATATAATATAAATACAATATAGAAACAATTTTTCCTGGTCTGTTGCCTATGAGCACCCACAGGCTGCCATGAGCAGGCATTCATGTAGAAAAACATTTTATCATCGCTTATCATATCTCCCTAGGGTAAGGTTTGGGGCAAAGGGACTGAGGTGGTGGCAACAGTTGCCATGAGGAACTTAAAATCTGTCTCTCTCTGGTTCAGAACATGTGCACATTCAGGATAAAGTTAATAAAGATGAATATTAAAAACCGAACATCGATATAAGGGGGGACTTTATGGGAAACAGAATAAAGTGGTGTGATATGCAAAGCTTAGAGGGAGAACATTCCTTTGGAAGGAAATAAATATCAAAATCTTATATTAGGGAGAAGACAGGGATATTTGGGAATCATTCTCTCACTAGGTTAATATCCATTAGCTCCTACAATTGTGCATATAGGCAAAGACTAAAATTACACAAGCATATGTTCATTGCAGCCTATTTACAATAGACAAGTTGAGGAAACAATCTACGTGCCTAAGAATAGATGTGTGGGATTGAGGTGTGATATAGACACACGGTGGAATACTACTCAGGAATAAAAAAAGAACTCTTGTCATTTGAGGCAACAAGGATGGAGATGGAGGGGGTTATTCTAAGTGAAATGTGGGAAGAGAAATACATGAGTTCACTCAGATGTACTATACAGCGAAAACAACAACATAACTCAAGAGGAAATGACAAGATTAGACCAAAATAAACTCTGGAAATATAATTGCTGAGAGAAAGCTATTAGAGCAGAAGGACAGAGGACTAAAAATTGGAAGGGTACAATGGGTGTTTGGGTGGTGTGGTGACAATCATCTGAGGAGGTACGAACTCACTCCCTTAAATCATTGGCAGTGCTGTAAACAAGTGTTCCCTCAATAAAGGAAAATATAATTGAATAAATAAATAGAAATGATGATGCAATTTCATTGTTAAAGCTCAGCAACTAATAATTCAAGGCTGAGGACCACCCATCCATCCTAAGACACTACTTGTTTGCCCCTCAAGTTGTTGCCAAGAGCTTAGCGACACCACATCTGCACAGTTCATTTCTCAAATATGAGTCACTGAGGATGAAAATGAATTGAAAGAACAGACAAAGGAGGTTCTGTCATTATAAAGACACAAGCACCATTCTTTTCACAATGTTGCCTGAATTTAAGAAAGGAGATAGGAGAGAGGGTTAAGTGGCCATCTCTTCAAAATTCAGGGAGATTTAGATGAACTAAAAAAGGGTAAAAATCCTAGAAAAGGGGGAGGATGCTTGGTTCTAGAAAATGAGAGGATCAAGAAAATGGTAATGTTTCCTATAAATAGGAATTCCTATAAATAGAACTATGTCATTTTAAACATGGTTATATGTGGGAACCTCTATGCATTTAAGGACATCTGAGCGCTATGAGTCTGCTGAGTCTACTATGTAGTAGACACTGTTTGAGGCAATGGGCATCAGTGGTCTTTGTAATGTGGACTTTAAAAGTGACCAACTTAGGTAGTAGAAACTATGATAGCAACTAAAACTGTGCAGAACCTCCTTTATGGTAATGGAAAATCAGTTTTTCAATATTTAATCATCTTACCATAAACTGCATGTTGGAACAGTTTATCATACTTTAAAAGAAGAAAAATGGAGCCATTTTTAAACAAACAAACAAACAAACAAAAACAGTACTCAATGTCAAGAGCCTTGATGACTTGGGAAGTATTTAAAAGACATTTGGAAAAATAATAAACCCACATGTAATATTGATTTTTGTCTCAGAAATTATGATTGATATTTTAATTCAGACAAGTTGCAGCATGAATAAACCGATATGAAAAAGGTCTTAGATCGAGAGCCCTTCTTTAATGTATGAACAAAAGTGCACCTTTATACCCTTTCCATGCCAATATTCAAATGTTAAGAAATTCTTCCTGAATCTTCTGAACAGATAAGAGTATTTCTGAAACCCACCCACTCCCCTATACCTTCCTCTTCACTGTTCCAAGACAGGAAGCCTAGGGTCTGAAATAGTGATTCAGAAGAATTAGAAGCAACTACTAATGACCTAGAACATCTGGTAAGAGTAATGCTACGAATTGGGAGAAACTGATAGTATTTTTTAAATTTATTTTTATCTGAGGTAATACTGGGGTATGCCCATCAGGCATTACCATTATAGTGTGCCTACCTCCACCTCACCCACATTCCACCATCATAGACCAGTGTGCTTCCTCCCCTGTTCTTTCTCCTTCCTCCCTCATTCCCCGCCTTGGTGTTTCATTTCTGTAATAAGCTGTCAAGTGTTAGTTTTCAGCTCTTCTTTATCTGACTATTAATTTTGCGATTTTATATTCCACATATTAGTAAGACCATCCAGTATTTAGCTTTCTTCTGACTTATTTCACTTAGCATCAGCCTTTCAAGCTCCACTCATGTTGCCATATATGTCACAAGTTGATCTTATTTGATTGCTGTGTCATATCCCATTTTATATATGCCCCCATCTTCTTAATCCACTCTGTTCTGGGGCACTTAGGTTTATAGTTTAGCTATCGCAAATATTTCTGTAGTGTACATGGGGGTGCTAGCTTCTTTCTGAATGAGTATTTTTGAAGTTTTTGGGTAAACACCTAGGAGTGGAATCACTGTGTCAAACAACAAATCCATGTTTAATGTTTTGAGATACTTTCATACTGCTTTCCCTAAGGGCTGGACCACTTCCCATCCCCTTTCCTCCACATCTTTGCTAGTGCATGCTCGCATGCTGTTTCTGTTTTTTTTTTTTTTTTCCATATGGGCTAGTCTAATAGGTGTGAGATGGCAGAGAGGTACTATTTGGAACCTATTCTTATGTTCCAGATCTAAAGCTGAGAGTAAGTAACTTTTGAGTTATTGAGCAGATTTTCCTCAAGAAGTGACTCTATGAGGTTTTCCCTCTTAATCCTAGCAATTTCTTCCCTACAGAAATTCATGTCCAAACTCAGAATTTCCGTGGTTTGAACGGCCAGCTGGTTTTTTTTTTTTTTCAGTCCTTAGTGGTAGCAAGGTGATGCAAAAATACTAGACAGACCCTAAAATGTAAAGCCATCCAACAGTTCAACAAATCTTCCTGAGTGGACACTCAGGATGAGGCTATTAACACAGTCATTTCTGCAATTTGGTAAGTGTTTAATAGTTTTGCCATCCTACATTATCATTTTACTTTTCATATTGTTTCTATCTGTATGCCTCCTACATTGTTTTTATTTCTGATAATAAAGCTCTCGAATATAAGCTGCTACCATAATGACCTTCATTTTAAAATATTTACTGAGTCTCAAGCACATTAGAAATATTATATTAAGTGCTGACTTAGGGACAATCAATACCCAATTAATTTGAAACCAGGAATTTAGAAGAGGGCAAGATCCAGAAGTGTGGAAATGGGAGTGGCAGGAACTTGGCTTGTAAGGTTCAAAGGCAAATTCATAGGGGTTTATGGAAACAAAGTTGAAGGATGTCCCAACAGGCCAAACCCAGAAGGCCAATGTATGTCTTTTATACACATTCAAGGTAGCTGGCATTACACAAGTTATGAAAATGGCACATATGGGCTACAAGGAAAAGCCATAATCATCTTTTTTATTGTTATGTAAAAACACTTTACATGAGATCTGCCATCTTAAAAAAGCTTAAGGACACACTTCGGTATTGTTAACTACAGCCACTATGTTGCAGAGCAGACCTCTGGAATTTATTGATCTTTCATAACCAAAACTTTATACCTCATGAACAACAATTACCCATTTCCCTCTCAGCCCCTGGTAACCACCATTCTACTCTGCTTTTATGAGTTTGTCCACATAATTACCGTTATTTATTCTTTCAACTGACATTGACATTGTTATAAACATTGGCATATAACAGTGTATATGATTCAGAGGTATAAGACCATACCTCCTCAGATGCCTGTTACTACACCACACCCATGGCCAAGGCACCCACAGTTTTCCTCTATAGTCCAATGGGCCCTTCTTTACATTGATCTTCCCCTGACACCTTCCCTCTCTGGTAATCTCAATTCTACAGACAGATTTCTAGGGTTTGTTACTGGTTTTTCTTTAAATAAGATGGAAGAAGTCTCAGTTATTTTCATTCCATTTTTGAACAAAAGTGAAGATAAAGGATTGCAATATCGAATACATCTAGTCATTGTTTCAGATAGTCAACAGTATTAATTTATAAATGAGATTGAATCAATTTGGTACAAACGTGAAAATTAAATGGACATATTTTTAAGCCTGACCTTTTTTTTTGAAAAGATCTAATTTGGCTCAATGAGGAAACATTTTTGAGGGTTTAAGGGGAAAATGTGTCTAATAAATTCCTTGTGGAAATGACTTTTCTTGACAAGTCTTTTGAACTAAAAGTTGTGTACTCTGAGATCAAGGGCATAGACTAGAATAGAGTCCAGACTGCTTGCAGATTGGTGTTACTATGGAGGAATGCTTTAATGCCCACGTGGCATCCTGAACAGCTGTTTGATTTTCAACCCTAAGGCTGGGCTGCTTCCAATAACCACTGGGAAAGATACTTCCCACTGACAATATTGTTAAATTTTGAGCTGACCTTAAGAAATCACTATGGAAAACTCAGTATGTCCAAGGTCATTTAGAGAATTAGGTTTTAGGTCATGAAGCCAGGCCTAAATTCTGGAGATTCCTTCAGAAACAAAGTACATATGAACAGATTATTGGGAAATCTGGTGACAAATTAACTTTCTTCCATTCTCATGAAGCTCAGTCAATGTTTGAGATTGTCAAGTGTCAGTGTGAGTCATTTCTGAATCATACCATTTGTTTCTATCAACATAATCCAAAAATGGAGCCCTTGATTCATTTCTCTTATACACCCTCATCCATGATCATTTCAGAGTCTTTCTTGTCTCCATAAATGTCATCTTCATTCCTCCATTTGTTCAGCTATCATTGACGTTTTGCACTCACATTCCATACCCCATCCATCTTAAGTTCTATCAGCTCTACCTTCAAAATAAATCTAGAATCAAATAACTTTTCACCATATCTTTTCCATTCTGGTTCAAGTCATTATTATCTACTTCCTAGGTGACTTTGACACCCTCATAACTTTCTCCCCTGCTTCTTTTTTGTTCCTCCTCCTATCAATTCCCCATAAAACTTGGAGGTACCTTCTGAACACAAATTGGATCCCATTATCCATGCTGATGGTCTTCCAGTAATGTCTCATTACACACAGAATAAAATCTGCCTCCAAACTCTAGCATAAGACAATCCATTATTTACCCCTGGCCTCTCTCTGCAGTCTACCAGAGGCTTGTCTTGATATTCCTTGAATACCCAAAGAACGTACATTTGGGTTTTTGCATTTGTTGTTTCTTCGGCCTGAAATACTCTTTACTCACTGTCTGGTCTTGACTGACTCAGTCACACATGCCTTTGCTCAAATACAACCTCCTCAGATCAAAAGATTTCACTCATGTAAGGGATATAAAGGAAACAACAACAACAACAAATAATGGAATAATTCATCAAAAAATCCTAGAACTCTGACTACAGAACTGAAGCTACCAGAAGAGGAGGGTGGGTGAAGGAAGGAAGCAAATGTGGGAGGGGACATGATGAACTACGGTGGTGGTCTATGGGTGCTTGTGTGATAGGCATGGTGTGGTAACTTATTTCCAAAGAAATGTGAACCTGTACCTCTGAATCATATACAATGTTGTGAATTAATGTTACCGAAATAGCAAATGTCAGATTATTTATTCTTTTCAATAAAAAAAAATCAAGACACATACCCAAAAGCTGGGTTTTGTTGGAACACCAGGAGCAGATACATGAAAAGGAAGGAGAAGGTGGTACAGGCTGTGCGGTGGTAGGGGTGGGTGAAGGGGCACATCTCATGTCCATGGCCCTGGCATCCCTTCTCTCTGCTAGGAGCTGGGTGGGCATAATCACAGTCCCCTCCCCAAATGGGAAGTTTAGGCCTGCAGGAACTCTGCCTGTTGGACTGTGAAGCTCGAAGGCACGAGGAGAGGGTCTGGAAGCACCAAATTTTCTCTCTTATGGGGAAGGAAGAGCTGAAGGACAGGAAGCAGGAGGAGGGATGTGAGTGAGCCCAAGAAGGCTCTCCTCCTGGATGTTTGCACCCAGCCTGTGGTCCTGGGTGGTAGAGGGGTGCAGCAGGGAAGAAAGAGGCCTGAGGGCCCAGACATCAGGGTGCTGGAGCCTCCAGCTGGTGGGAACTTGAGTCAGCCGTGAATGGGAAGGCGGTAGTACAGGGAACCACAGGCAGGCAGTTCCCAAATAAGCGTAGTTTGGCCTTCTTAGGGCAAGGACGAGCAAGACAGGGGAACGCTTCCCTACAGGAGGGGAAGAGGGCAGGATCCACTTGAAAAAGACAAAAAGGTGACCTGCTCATGTAAGCCGTTACCTCTGAATCTTGTGCCACCCCTGGTTTGTTTATTTTCTCTCCATAGCATTGAGCTAACATGATTTTATATATAAATTTATTGGTTTGCTGGGTGTTTTCTCACAAACATTTGAAGATCTGTGGGGGCAGATTTTCATTTTGTTCACTTCTGTATCCTCAGTCCCGGGCATAGAGTAGGTACTCAATAAATAATTATTGAAAGAATCAATACCTTCTAGGACTCTGAGTTATGGTACAATTTTCCCTAAAATAATTTAGTTTTGGGAAAAAGATGAACACAGAGAAAGATCAGGGGTTCATTTGTAACAAAATGAACGATGCGTATAAAAGTGCTTTGCAAAGGAAAAGCACTATACAAATATTATTTTTAAGAATACTTGTCAAGATATAAACGTATCAACATCCAAAGAGGACTTTGGTAGAAAAGTTAATTTGCAAATTATTCATATTGTATCTTATCATAGTCATTAAGAAAAAGTAGCAAATCCTAGATGAGTCTGTTCTCAAGTTTGATGATATAGCTCATTTTCAGAAAACTTCAAATGCCTAGAAATGAAGTTCTAAAAATAATGTGAAGTATTTTTCTATTCAGCAAGACTAAATACGACTGCATAAAATATCAAACTTATACAAAAGTAGCTTATATTAGTGAGGAAGAATAGATCAAAAAGATGCCTATTTTCTTCAATGGAGCCAAGCAAACATCTTAGAGTAGATGTAACTTATATCTCAGAGTAAATAAAAATAAGAGTGAATTTTGCAGGGAAACTAGACTTGTTTAGAAACTCCAAGAGGCCAGTGCATCGAATATTGGGATGAATCACTATGTCACAAACTTTTTCAATTGCTTTTCAGAAGTGATAGAGAACAATGCATTTTTTAAAGAACAGAACTGACTTGAATCTTAACGTGCACATATAGTACCCAAAGATACTTTCTGGTTCTCTGGAAAGAAAACACAGAGAAGTCCTGGAACTGACACACATACTAAAGTTTCCCCAAAGTAAGCAGGCCAGCATTGATGACAGGATGAGCTTAAATAAATGTATAATCTACAATGTGATTTCAGGATAATCTTATCGAATTTCTGAACCTCTCCCTCACTCTGTGGTGACTTCTGAGGAAATCGAACATGCATAATATATGGCCTGACAAATGAGAAGTAAACTACTTTATTCAAGCCTTTTCATTTGTCAACAGCATCCACACAATAATGGCTTTCTGGCCACTGTTTTAATAATGCATGTATTGATTATTTTCATCTAAATCTTCACCAGAAAAACCCAGGAAGCTTTGAAGGTGTCCTTAACGGTCTCCAGGGAAGGAATTATAGAGTTTTTAAATTGAAAGATGAAAACCTAATGACAAACAATTTCATTAGTAAAAATGCAAACAAAAAGTCATTACCTACAGTGTTCTTATCATCCAGACCTAATCTCCATTTGGACTTGGGGTGGGATGAAGGAAATGAAATAAGCTGATGTTTTACTGCAGTTTACCCTAGAAATGTCCAACTATGGTTTGCCCCTTTAAAACTCTCTCTAGGTTAATCACAGAAGTAGACAAGTAATAAATATCACTTTAGTGACTGCTCAAGTAAAACAAAGGAAGTCAGTTTTAAAAATATATCTGGACCAGAATAATACACTCTAATTGAAAACGAGTCAGTCTAGTGAGGCAAGTAATGAGGGACTGTAAAAGCCAGGATAATGTATTCAAAAGATAGAAAAATTGGTCAGTTTATATTTGCTAAGGCACATTTGAGCTTTAATTATTTATAACACTTCACCGCATATGGAACATTATTTTATTAATTAGTCTGGAAAGCCATTTCGGTCACAGTTGTTATGCTGCCCAGCTGGTTTGGGGAACACAGATCCACTCCCATGGGTGTGAAAACTGCTTTGGGGAGCGGGGCTGAAATCCCCAGCTACCTGTGTGGGCTGTTTTGGAATTCTGCCTACAGGAAAACCAAATACCCCTCCATCACAGTAACTGAGACTGACTATACATTTTCACTTTTGGAAAAGTGTGCAAGTCACCTGATTATTGTGTGACAAAATGTTATCTTTAATATGTAGTGATATGCAAAGAAAATATAAATTACTTGTTTGTAAATATCCTGATTTAGAGACAAGTGAAACTGGGATTTGTAATACTATAAAAAGCAACAAGGAGGGCCCTCCCTCGTGGCACAACAGGTTAAAGCACAGCACTAAGAAACTTAAGCCACTTCCGCATGAGTTCGATCCCCGCCTGCCCCGGAGGTGACCACATGGCATGGCAGACCTCTCCTGCCCTCCCACTGCTCCCCTCAGCAGTGTACTTCGTCGATCTGCCTGTTCTGCTCCGCACTCTGTCTCTGGTGAAGCCTCTCGCCACCCCTGAGCCTCTGGCCTGTACCCCAGTTCTGTATGAATAAATAAATAAATCTTTATAAAAAAAGCAACAAGGAAGGGCATTAATAACTTAAAATAGAGAGTAAGCAGACTATTTTAAAAAGCAATCAACCAAATACACGGGGCACAAGTTTATGATAACCAGTGACCCATCTTGACACCAAGCAATCTATATGAACAGTATTTGAATCAAGAAACCCAGAAAGAGCAAGACAGCTTAAAATCCTGGAAACATGGCAAGCAAAAACAAATCGACGAATGCAAAATCTGTTAAAGATCGGATTATAACAGAGTTTCGTACTTGTGTTGCCTTTTTCTCTCTCTAAGTGAGTTCACAAAACTCAAATGCGAAGACCCAGTCTCAAGAATTTTCCTTTCTTCTTTCTGTGTCCAGGATACAAGAGCTTTCACGACCAGGCCATCACCCACCACCACAAAGAGCTACGGCACAATTCTGACCAAACCGAGTAAACGGGTTCCTACAGTCTTCTCCCATCAACTGTCAGGGGTGATGATGTTCTTTCAGAGAGGAAAGTGCTTGGTGATGAGCATTTTTCTTTTTTCTTTTTTTTTAAAGATTTATTTATTTATGCATACAGAATGGGGTATAGTCCAGAGGTGCAGGGACGGTGAGAGACTTCACCAGAGACAGAGCAGGGAGCAGGACAGGCAGATCGACAAAGTACACTGCTGAGGGGAGCAGTGGGCAGGTCAGGAGAGGTCTGTCGTGCCATGTGGTCACCTCCGGGGCAGGGACCGAACTCATGCTGAAGTGGCTTTAGCTTTCAAGTGATGAGCTTTAACCCACTGTGCCATCAGGGAGGGCCCAATGAGCATTTTTCTTAAGGACACAAAAAGAAGCTGTGTAAACTCTGGACCACACCACAGGTGAAATCAGTGGGCATCAAAGTAACACTATGCAATATGGGAGGACGCGTAGTTGGAAATAACCAGAAATATCCTGCAAGTGAGGAAGCAACATTGCTATTCTTACTTTCTCTGTTTGGTCTCAGAAACTAGTTATTAGGCTCTTCCCTCTGTTCCTTCCTCCTTATCACCATTGCTCCTTTATCTACTCAGTGTCTATCATGTACTGGGCATATATTTAGGTGCTAGATATAAAACTGACAACTTTCTCCCCAAAAGAAAGTTCCTTGGAGCACATGGTTTAGGTAGTGATGGTGCTTGTCATCAAATAGTCACATCTCTATGTGATGACAAACACGGTAAGCTATAGGAGGAAAAGTAGTCTTTGTTAAATGAGGGTATCAAGGGAGAGCCAAATTATGGAGGGCTTTTGTGAGTTGAAAGGTTTCGGCCAGAGGATAAGCAAGTTAAACCTGTATCTGAAAGGATCATGGAGAAGTGGATAAAACTAAAGAAAGCAGTGTGACTCGTGATTGCAGTTGACACAGTCGAGAAATTCCCTGGAAGTAAACTGACCCCAGGGATGTGGTACTATCGGAAGGGCAGAGCTCATCAACCTGAAAAGTTACTACACAAGTCTGGAGTCTGGCTGGAGAGGAAGAGATGCTTAATTTGGTTCTCCAAGCTTTCTTTCTTTTTTTTTTTTTTTCCCACTGCAGCAACAAAAAGATAAGGAAGCAAAGGATTTGGGGTCTTGTAAAAGACTTATTAGAATATTTGATGATTGACTCTAAGTTGCACTTGGAGGGAAGTAAAGGAGCAACAGAATTAATAAATCGAACAGAGCTATCAATGGGCTGCAAGTCCTGCTACATCAAAGGTAGGTAATAAATAGATGATATCTGAAAGGCACACAGCCAAGTAGGGAATAATTAACATCAAATCTGGTGCATATGAGCCAAAACTCTAGTGTCACCATCTTCCAAAAGCTTGTTGGTGGTGGTCATGAGATTTCTGAGTAAAAGAGGAATAAGAGTAAACACTAATATTTTTGTCTTTGTTAGAAGGCCACTAAAGTCAATCATTAAAGCAGTATTTATTATCAATCTGGCTAGAAGAGACTGAACATTCATCTTTTTTGGTTGCTGAAAACTTATGAAAATTATAGCTTGCATAGAAATTTGTACTCATTTCACTAAGTCACATCAAATGCATTGTATTTAAAATGCCCATCCTCGATCAATGTCTTTCTACATATACTACAAAGCATTTTGACTATTAGAACATTAAAGTTAGAATATTAAAAAAAAATCACATTATAGGGCCCTCCCTGGTAGTGCAGCAGGTTAAAGCACAGCACTAAGAAGCTAAAGCCACTTCAGCATGAGTTCAATCCCCACCCCAGAGGTGGTCCACATGGTACAGCATACCTCTTCTGACCCGCCCGCTGCTCCCCTCAGCAGTGTACTTTGTTAGTCGGCCTGTTCTGTTCCCCACTTTGTCTCTGGTGAATCCTCTCACTGCCCCTCACCTGTGGCCTGTACCCCAGTTCTGTATCCATATATAAATAAATCTTTAAAAAAACACTTTATATTCCAATATACCACAAAATCTAATTTAATATACTGAGTAGTAAGAAGAGGAAAGACTAACGGATAAATTGGCAGTTTCCTGCAAAGATACCTGCATCTTCCCTTATGTTCTTTTCCATTTTTGTAATCTCCTATCTCCTCTTCTCTGGAATAAGAGAAACCCTTGACCTTTCTTCCAGATGATTGATACATCTGGCTTCATCTCTGTCTCCACAGAGGTTTTTCCTTCAAGTGTGGAACGTACAAATATAGTTCCATTTTATCGAGCTTTTGTTGTTTTGCCGTAATTTACTTGGCTTGCTTTTATTCATTTCTGTTCATATATCTTTTATTCTAATTTCAAACGCAATTATTATCATCTATATGCCAGGCACAGCTAAATACCAGGATCTTAGAGGTGAGAAAGATCAAATCTTTGCCTTCTATACTCAGAGCCTAAGAGATGACAGAAGTATAATGAGAAACAAGTAATAAGAAACAACTGATCACTGGTCCATGATGCTAGTGACCTAGTGATTTTGAAGACTGGTAGAGTCTCCTGCTGCCTGGCCTCTAATAATGGTATACCCTAGTCCCGAAATAATGCATGTGTGAACATGTTTCTTTTTTTCACAGTAGTACCTCAGCTAATAAATGAAGACAAAATGATAAGTTAGTCAATTATCATACTGCAAATGTTGCCATTGGCCATTAACAATTGCCAAAATTATATATAAACAAAGATATATATGCCTCTTGATAATGGAAGAATAAACTCCTACCTATGAAGCAGTTTTATCGTAACAGTCAAATCCAAATATGACCAAAGTGGTTGGTGATAATGTCCAGTGACTAGTATTTACCTACATCTGGCTGCTAAGTGTTTGAAATGTGGTCAGTCTGAATTGTGTTGGGCTGTCACAGCAATTTTTAAAATAAAGATTACAATTTGAAGTAACAAGAATTATCGCTCTATCGTTTTGTAAGATTCAACCACAAGAAGAGACTGGGTGAAATGTACAGGAAAACTCTGCCAGTTGTGTGACATATTGTGAATCTATAATTACATCAAAAGTTTAGAAAGAGGCATTTAAAAGACAAATTCACCAAATGCAAAATGTGGATCTTATTTCAGTTTTTACTTAAACAAAAACCAAAACCAAAAACCTGTTAAAACTTTTAAGGCATATATGTGAGCGAGGGAAGTTTCGATACTCACTAGATAATGGTTATGACAGAGCTGTTGTCATTCAAAGAGTAATGTAGCAACACCATGATTACTTTGAAAGACGGAAACCTTATCGTTTAGAGATGCTTCCTTATATATTTATGAATGAAACGATCTGGGCTTGAGATTTGCTCCAAAATAACGGGGGCAGGGAAGGAAGATGGGCTACGAATGGGCCATTGTGGAAGGCTTGATGAACACATGGTTGTTTATGGCAGGATTTTGTCTGCTTCTGTATGTGTTTGATATTTTCCATAATAAAAATGTTTTTTAAAATCACCAAAAGACATGGGAATTTCTCAAAGGATATTACTGAAGCAGACATTTTTGACATTTAAGATATAATGTCTTGCCTTATTTATCATTGACCCTTGGGCTAGAGAAGTAAAAGAGATTTCTATTCGGTCAATTTCAACCAAACTGCATTTTAAAATAGTCACTGTGTGCCGAGCGTGTGCAAGGTACTAGGGTCACAAATATCCTACCCTGTGAACGTCACTCTGCTTCTGAACTGCTGGGAAATCACCAGCGATGGGTGCCTGGCGGCTTAACTCATCATCTTTCAGTTGCAGCCACACCAGAAGTTCCTGAAGAGAGAGGTGCAGACGCTTCCATTGGTCAGAACTGGCTTCCAAGTGGGACCTGAAAAATAACAAAAGCAAAATATGTCAGCGTATCTAGGACAATTGAGGATTTGAACAAGGCCGTGACAGGTACACTGGTTGGGTGAGCATATAAACCTCTGGTGAACCACACTGCACTCCTCAATAAACATCTAGCTACCTGCTTTTGAGAACCATGAAATGATGGGAGGGAGGGTGGTGGGGGGAGGGTATTTGGATGTCAGTTTTGAGGAAAGGCAGTTAGTCAGGCTTATTTTCACATGCAGAATCCTGAGACTTGGGCATGGGATACACTGTGATAGACTGCTTTCCCCTTCCCCACAGAACTGCAGTAGAAAAGACTAGAACGCTGACTAATAAAACCACTCAGCTTTCATGGGACTTATGCTAGTACTGTGATTCTTCCTGCTCTGAGGAAGGGAAAGTGTTCTCCCAACATTCTGACTTCTCTGTTTCTACACCTTGGGCAGTCTCTTCTCTTGACGCCTCCATCTGGCATCTGTTCCTTTCTGCTCCTCTTCCCATATGTTCCTCCTTTTCCTCTACCCTTCTTTATTCGTGAGCACCTGGGATTTGTTTTCACCAAGTTCCAACATTTTCCGCTTTGTTTCCTTTGTGTAAAATGTACTGAGACAACAACTCACGTGGAAAAGTAAAATCAGACATTTGCCTAAAAGCCTCCCCCAAACATGAATAATTTAGGAAAGAGACTGAGTGCTTTACCATGAACTGTATTTAGAACATGTGAATCCGTAGAAACCATTTAAGAATATACAGATGAATGATCTGTGCTATAAAATCCACAATTCACTTGAGGACGAGAAGCTAAATTAATAAAATAAATCATCATCCAGAAAACAAAGAGGAAACACTAATGTTGGCAAAGCTGTACCCTCAGGTAAATATAAAAAGACTGCCACATTACTCACATATTATCAACAATTTACTAATTAATTCATAAAAATGAATGCTGACTAAAACATAAATCTGAAATAGTCTCTAACACTACAAAGATGGAAATGTAAAGCAACCATGTAGAAGAAGATTTCCGCTGGTCATTGGGTAATTTACCCTGACATTTCTAATACAATTGTGCTGGCCTTCATCAAACAGAATCACCAAATATGTACTGAAATTAAATTGTCCAAAACTTTCTGAAGGATAAGTTGATGACACATAAAAGTCTAAAATGTACAAATATGATGATCCACAAACTTAAACGCCAGGAACTTATACTAAGAAAGTAACTGAAAAGCATGCAAAATATAGGTAGAAAATCATTACTTTCAGCACCACAACTGAGGCAATGTAGCAACAACTTAAATATAAAATACTAGGAAACAGGATGCATATATAAATAAAGTCATATATTGCAACATTCAAATCCTAGGACTCCTATGCAGTGTTCAATGTGATGACACAGGCAGATTCTTGGGAATATGGAAAAGATTACCCTGCCAGTAGCTAAGTGAAAAGGTGGTTACATAAATCTATACACTCTATTCTTCTAAATCATGTGTGTGTGTATGCATTTGTGAGTAAACATTTAACAATGAATGAAGAAATGTGGAAATAGTAACTAGGTTAGCCCTGGATGTTAGGGCTACATACAGGGCTAATCACAATACTGGTGATTTCTTCCTTCCTCTTTATACATCTCCAACTTACTAGAATTTTCTTTCTATTATGAGCAATATTAACATGTTCAGGAAAAAATGAGGGCTTTCCATTGGAGCAATAAAATTGTTCCAGACTGTCAGGGCATTATTAGCTAAGAAATTAATCATGAAAGTACATCAATGCAATCGTGCAATAGCATCCAGTGTAGCGGTCAGTTCTTTCATGTTGCTGCTCTCTGCTCTGACAGCTATCACTTTTCCATGATAAGTCGAAGGGAGAATTTCCTAAGAAAGCTTTTAGCTGTTTAATGGCATGGAATGGCCGTTGGATACAGGGATTCCCGGGGTGACTAGAATGCCTGGCTGGGTGGGTCCCCTTGAGGGTGAAAGAGCCTGCCAGGCAGGACATTTGGAAAGGCAGGTAAGGAGAGGCCGAGTTCAGAAAGAGCAGCCAGTGGCAAGAGACCAGAGTAAACAAATATTTATTGCGCACTTCTAAATCCCAGTAAGGCACTGGGGAAGGACTGGGGAAGGGGGGTGGTAGGGGAGAATCTAAGATGCCTGAAGCTTAGTTTCCCTTTATCTGGTGAGGAAATCACATGTGCCCTGCCTGGCAGGGAGGGTTGGGAGCTCAGGGAGCGCTCAGGGAGGGTGCACTGCAGGGCAGACTGTCCACAGGGGGCCTGCAGCTGCTGCCTCATTTACATAAGGCTCCTGCAACCCGGTTCTAGGTTAAATGGTGCTGAGTAATTATTAGCAGGTCAATGAAACCCTTTGTGTCCCCTAAGAGAGAAAAACATCCCTCTGAGACTCAGAGAATTTAGTTCTAAAGGATCTTAGAGAAACTCCACTGTGCTGGAGATCTGAAGGCAGTTAGAATTCAAGGACAGAGAAAGTAAAGAAAGTTAAAGTAGCAGCAGAAAAGGGACCTGGCCTGCCTGGGGGGATGAGAAAGGTCCTCAGGTGTCTGAGTGAGGGGCCTTGTCCTAGAATGTGGTCTATTCTGGAGAATGTCCCACCTGTACTTAACAAAAATTGTGTATTCTCTTTTTTTTGGGGGGGAGCAGTGTCCTAGAAACGTCTAGGAGGGCCACGAGAATGTTTTTTTAAGGCTATTGTATTCCTGTGTGCCCTAAAGGTTATCTGTAGGTTCCCACAAGATGAAGATGGTGTTTGTCAGTGAGGTGATTTTGAAGGCCATCTACATGCAATGAAACATTGTGGGCTCAGGAAATATTTTCTTTTAGTCGGGCTGTTTACGAAGTCTTTCCAAGACACATTTCTAATGCATTTGTTGGAAGTCATTGCCCTATGCTTTATTCTTCAGAGTGTAAAACAAGTATTCTAACAGATTAACCTATGTTTGTATTTAGAAGGTCTCTTCCTGAAATGTTTCTTTTTATTTTAATAACTTTTCCCCTGGTGTTACTATCGGCTATTAGGATTAGGATTGGAAGGAGCCTTAGATATTTGTTCAATACTTTTGTTTTGCAAATGTGGAAACTGAGATGCAAAGGTAGAAAGAGAGTTGCTGAAGCTCATAACTTGAAGTGTCATTTTTAGATGCAGGAAATAGAAATGACACATTTCCACCTATGAGGAAATCCTTGACTTTAGTGGTTTGGGCAGAATATTTTGCATCACTGAACAAAAAAGGCTTCCCTCCAATAGGCAAATATACGCTATTTACCCCGATCTAGTCAACAGAAAATAAGAGATTTGAAGGGGTACATGTAGTTTCTGCCCATTTTCCATTAATCTCTATTAGTGAAGACAAGAGCTCAGGGCTACTAGTGTTTAATGAGGCAAGTGTGGATCTTTAATAAGCAGATAATTTCTGTAGTTTGGAAGATTGGGCAAGATGCAGGACATTCAGGTGTATTTGGATGTATTGCTGGGTCTTTAAGGATTTCCTCAGCTTCGGGACTCTAAGAATTATAGGGGCTGCTAAAGTGATTTTATTTCTCTAGACACAGATATTTCAAGTGCGATTTGGTTGATGCCTACTTTGAAATCCTTAATAAAACTTAGTCTGAAAGGCAAGTATTCTTATAGCAAAATGCAAAATGTATTATACTGAATTCATTTTTCACTTTGACTTCCCTTATAAAACTAATGGTTTATCCCTCTATGTCTTTGGTACCCTTGTGTAATAAGACAGCACTTAAGCATACAGAAAGAAAAGGTAAGAATGGAGAAATAACAAGGAGCCACAGAAATAAAATGGAAGCGATGGGCTTTAAATACAGAGAGGGAATTAAACTCAAAAAGAAGTAAACAATTTTTTTTTCCAGATGGTCTATGAACTTCAACTTTCAAAATAACTCACATTCCAAGAATAAGGAAGTCAAAGATAATGTCTAAGTTGCGTTTTTCTCTCAAAGGTAGACACACTCTGCCTCCTTTTGCTCTTTGTTCTCCATTATAGAACCTCTAACTTTTCTAACTTCTAATACCAAGTTTTCTCTAAAAGATTTATTGCTGCTGTGGACTATATAAATGGCAGTGTTCTTGCTTCTCAAATTAACTAAAAATTCATAAATACGTGTATTTTATGTAACATTTGCAAGTTTTTCCCCAGTATAAAAATCTCCCAGAATGTAAATATTGTTGAAACTGTTGGAAAAAATACGTGGTTCTGATTGTTAACACACAATAGCCCTATACATAGTTGATAAAAACAATAATCTAGATATTGGGTACAGATTAAATTGAAATCTTCATACATGTTTCTTATGTTTAAAAATATACTTCTCGGCCCTCCCTGGTGGCGCAGCGGGTTAAAGCACAACATTGAGAAACTAAAGCCACTTCCGCATGAGTTCGATTCCCACCTGCCCTGGAGGTGACCACATGGCGCGGCAGACCTCTCCTGACCCGCCCGCTGCTCCCCTCAGCAGTGTACTTCCTCGATCTGCCTGTTCTGCTCCCCACTCTGTCTCTGGTGAAGCCTCTCACAGCCCCTGAGCCTCTGGCCTGTACCCCAGTTCTGTATGAACAAATAAATCTTAAAATATATATATATACTTCTCAAATTACTGACATTGCCAAAATTAAAATGCAAAGTTTATGTATGTGGAATATTTTAGGATGAAAGACATTTTCTTTGCCCAATTACCATCCTGATGTTGGATAACATCACCAATAATTCTTTGTGTGTGTTTGTACATGTAAGTAAACATCTTTCACGTAATTTTTCCTCCCACTCACAGTCGTTTGTTTTGTCTTCTTTGATAGCAATGACTGTGACAGCCATCACTGAGATTTACTTCTCTTCATCCCTTCTAGTCACAATGCAGTATGATAATGCCTGTAAAATGGATGGCATGCACTTTCTCTGAGCTGCATTATGAAATGATAATATGCACTTTCAATTAAAGTATTCTTATCTTGAAGAGACATCTTTATTTACTTTTTCTTAAACTGTATTTTTGAATTCCACTTAAATAGAAGCAAGCCAAGTCAGAAATTTCAATAATTTCCCTAGGTTCATGAAGAGGTATTACAGAATTTAAAACAGAATTAAAGAACTGCAAGAGAACTTGAAGAGGCTGCCCATGTTTCTGGTCAAGCCCCCTCATTTCAATGAGGAAGAAAATTGAAGTATGAAGTGGTTGAGTGACTAACTCAAGATTCCATGTTAGAGAGTTAGTGACAGAGCCAGAAGAGAAACTAGGTCACTCAACTGCTGGCCCAGGGCTCTTTCCACCCTACCTCACTGACTCATTTAGAACGTGGAGTTTTTGTGTTCATCAAATTTAGCTGGAGGCAGCAAATACAGCCCCTATGAAACAACTCATGAATACTTAAAGGAATTTGCCATCAAGTGTATAGGAGAGCACCACAGGGAAGTTCTGGTGAAGAAACAGAGAAGGAAATATTCATTATGGAATTCGAGTGAAAATTTGAGGGATGAAAATAGATATGTGAGGACCAGTAAACAAATGAACACATAGGGGAGAAAGAGAAAATTGGTGGAGGGTGGGATCTTCTTAGCGCAGAGAGCCTGTGGGAACTGGCAGGTTTTTATTAAAGCCTAGATGGTAGAGTGTAGGGCCCACTAGATTCTAGTGACTCATCCAAGCTTCAGGAAGCCATGACTTTCTTTTTGTCCATTCTGTTCACTGTTGAATCCTCAGTGACTGAAAGAGTGCTTAGTACATAGTAGACACCAATACATAGCTGCTGAATGAACAGGTGAATGAAACAGTGAAATATGGGCACCGATAAGATTGTAGTTCTTTACCAAAGGAACAACATAATAGACACAGTGTCCAAGGAAGAATATTCCTATAAATGCACAAATGATTTCCTAAATACATAAAGGAACAGAAACAAATCTATTAATATGGAATGTCATGCTGAAGACTTGAATAAGAATCATAATCACAGAAAGGAAAACAAAACAGGAAGGCAATAAACGAAGGGAAAGAACATAAGCTGTACTGAGCTCTGGAAGCACTGGCATACCTCCATACTGGCCAATGGAATGCCAAGGGAAACTTGAAAGGCATTTGGATTCAAACATTTTTTTTTTTTTGTCAAAGTGGACAGCTGTGATATTAAGCACTAATGTTTTGTTATCTTTTTGAAATATAAAAGTGACTTCAGGAGCCCTTGTAAAACCATGAACCAATTGTAATTTTTTAGTATGATATGTTATAGCTTGGGAGAAACAGGGCTGTTACTCCAGGGTATCTTTGGAATCATTTTTTAATTGTGGTGACTTTTCACTGTAAAATAACCCTGATGGAGGGAAGTGAGTAAAAATGCAGGCTTGTAAATTAATGGCTCTATATCCAACTCTTCTGGTGTTCACCTACCCTATGTCATCACCATCTGAAGCTACTCATACAGTCTGCTTCTCTCAACTAAAACTTACCATGCTCATAATACAGCCTGTATTATTAGCCAGCCCTATTTAAAAACCAAAAGCTATTGATCTAAATATATTAATGCTAGAATTCGCAGCACCTTAGATAAGCTTAGGTAACTGCTTCCCACTTGATTAATGACAGCAAGAATTAAACTGCAGTAGATGGCATATGGGAACTTGCAGAGAATGAAGAGCCCATATTTTGGCTGACATGCTGTTTGCCGCTTTCAATTCGCCTTTTATTTCATCAAGTTCACATGAAGGAGAGAAAAGACACTGAGTGATGTTCAGAACAGTTACAGCACCTTTCTTTTTCTTTTCTGCAACCCCCCTTTCCTTTATTTCATCTACCGATATCTTTCCCATCTTACACGTTTCATTCCTTTTTAATGACAGATATTTAAAAAGTGGCCTTTGTCATCACACACACTGACCTCGCTGAGAGTTCAAGCTGACCACAGATCTGAGGCACCCCAAGGAGGAGGGGGCGGGTGGGGAGCAGACAATGGGGGTTGGTAGAGGACTGGGGTAGTGGGACTTGGGGGTGGGTGAGCTGCAGTGAGCACACTTGAGGGAACACACCTTAGACTGTCAAAATATTAACAGGGATGTAAAGCAACAGCACTTCATTAACAAACATGTTAAAAATACTATTGCAGGCTGTTAAAATGAATTTAAAAAATCAGTGTTTTGAAATTTTGGGGTGCAAACTTGGGGGAGCGGACGCCTTATGAATAAAAATAAATCCTTTTCTACTCTCGGCGACCTGCTTCTGTATTTCATCCTTTTACTTGTTATGTATTTATATGCAATGATTAGGTGAGCCTTCCCTTTTCCCTTTTCCGTGGTATAACATGACGGTTCAAAGCTCAAACTTGAGCCCCTGTCCCTGTGTTCAGATCTTGTACTTGCTACTCCCTGACAAAGTGGCCTTGTGAACGTTATTTAGCCTCTCTGTACCCCATTTTCTTCAAAAGTAAAGAGAGGATTAAAAATAGAAGCTATCTCTCAGTGCTGCTGAGAGCATTAACTGGGTCAACAAATATCAAATGCTCAAGCCACGGCACGGGATGTGGTGGGCCCGGAAAGTGTAAGTTGCTGTCATTATTATTTCATAGGATGTGTACATTTTTACATATGAATACATTTCAGATCTATTTTTCCTTATTATAGAAGTAAATACGCTATTGGTCAACATTTTGGGCAGTTTAGAACAACTATAAAGAAGGGAAAAAAAAATCCCTCTTTGGTAGTCTTAGGACCTAGAGGTAGTAACTACTCTTAATGTTTAGTTTATTCCCCCCAATTATGAAAAAGTACACTTGCCCTCGCTGCTATAGACCCTCCTCTAGACAAAGAAGAAAGCACACAGTATGCTTTTAAAGAGAGAAGTGAATTAGAAAAAGCAGCGATTCGAACGCAGAAAGGCTGGCTTCCATTCCCTGGACTTCCTGTGTCATTCAGGCAACAGGAATTTCACTTGCTGTCTCTGCCCTTTGGTGCTACCATGGAATGACTGCAAAACAGGGAAGCACAACCTTGAGTGTGCCCTCCTTGCAACGGCGCTGAGGAGTCTGTTGACTTCTCAAGAGAAAGCTGATCTATTGGGCAAGGAGCGAAGGAGCAAAGTAGAAACAGGTGTGTATTTGAACAACTAAAAGCTCAGCCCACAGTGGATGTAGTAACAAAATCTGAGAGGAAGCTAAAGATAGGAAGTGACCGTTCTCTCCCTGGGTAGCAGCTGTGGAGAAGTCTCTTAAATTCTTAGGTATCAGGCATTATGATATTTTAAAAATGTGTTCTGCTATCCATTTAGAGTAATGCCGAAGAACAAGTTCCAGAATGAATACACATGAATTTCATCACTTTTTGGTAGACCCCTGTGAATAAACCAAGAGAACTCTCTGAAATTAGGGCAGTGAGCTGCTCCCTCATTTCCATTTGCCCTAATGTCTTAATACTCATCTCTCTTGTGGTCATAAAACATCACCGCTTTAATCTAATCTGAACCCTCAAGTATCATCCCTAGACCAAGCAAATGAATGATTCATTTATTCCAAATAAAATGAATCATTCTAAAATTGGGTGATTTACATAAACATATGAACTATTAGCTCCTTGTGCTAAGGGAAACGAGGGAAATTTTACAGTTTAATTCATGTCTGTCTACTTTTTGGCTACTCAAAAAAGTCCTACCTAATGTTGAGAGACTTTTTCCGCAGCTCACTCCACTTGAAGTTCATGTTATCCAAACGCCTCTGTAACAGCACCGCATCATCAGAACCTTCCAGGGATCTGAGAATTTTTTGGCCATTTTCATCCAGGTTATGATAGAGATCTGTGTGAGCTTCAATTTCTCCTTGGAGGTCCTACAGAACGGCAGGAAAAAGGACACAGACAAAATTACCAAACGAAAGAGACCAGTAGAACGTGAATTTGGACAACTGCACAAAGTAAGCTACTAGTTCCTAAGACATTTCAATCGGGTCAGCTAGTAAGATCTACCTCCAACTTGCTTTTCTAGATGTATGATCTCATCCTGTTATTAGGTAGACTGAAATGGGCATCTTACTAGGTGCAATAAATTTACTCCTTGAGATTCTAAACTAGAGCATGCTACATTAATACCTTTCTAAATTTCCCAAGTTATATCTTCTCATCCATGGGCAAAATTACACTGCTTTATGGAAGTGATAGGAAATAAAATTTCATGATAAAGTGTACACAGTGCCAATCATTTCATTACCCCGTGGGTCAAGTCGGATTTTCCTACACGTAGTAAGCTGTAGCATTGACTCTGACCATGAAAGCAGAGAGAGACTAATAAACAAAGTCGCACTTGGACTCTAGCACAGGCACATTAATGAATTTCCACACCAGAAAGAACCTTGTTGACAACACACGTTAAATTCACCTGGATATTACAGCAGACTCACACATTGATTAGTAAGATTCCCCATTTAAAAACCAACATAATTTAAGGCTGGGCAGGTAGGAAGTCCAAAGGACCTTAAGAAGAGTTATGATAAGAGGGTATGCATTCAACCTCATTGGCATATACACAGATCAAGAAAATTATCATAGTAGAAGAATCTGACCTTTACATGGTATGTCTTCCTGTGTAACATTTTCAGCTTGAACCGGGGACTACAGCACTGATCCTGTTGCATAGCAATCCTGAGAAAACCCAGCGACTGAAAAGGCCCTGCTTTAAAATGCCAACTTTGCTTACATTCTGTTGACAGAATGAATTTCGGAGCACAGGCCTCACCAGTCAATAATAATAAACAGCCACTTTGTACTCCTCACTCAACGGTAGCCAGGCCTGTGGCTGTGGGAGGGACCTCCAAGGGAGGAGGCCTGGAATATGCAAGTGACAGTTTATATTAAACAGCCAACTTTTCTTATCATTTTGCCATTATAAGCCAGAGACATTATAAATTCATTTTATATATGTGTTTCCCTCCTTGTTTCCAGCAGTACAGTGAAAGCCAAAGGAACATTCCTGAGAGAGCTGCCGGGTACCAGCATTCCTTTCTGCCTCCACAGTGAATGGAGGCTTTGTACATTATCTGCCTTGCTTTTACAGATCTGTATGCTTCTGTTCAACAAATTTAAAAATGCATTCTGAAGCTCTGAACAATCGGATTGATCTGTGTAACTAGAAAAGTTTTTTTTTCCCCCCCTCACTCTCTCTTTCTAAAATTGAATTAAATCACTCTTCTAAAGTAAGGGGAAAAGTGGCAGCAATTACATGTTAGGAATTCTCTAGAAGTGGTTTGTGTTTCCAGTCAAAGCCTCTTAGATGCAGAATTTTGAATGTTGCAGAAATAAGGTGGATGGATAATAAATGTTTCCTGTCATTGCTTTTGGCAGCCAAAGTATCACTGATGGACTCTAAAGAGAATTCTGTCCCATTCTCTTTGCCTGGAAGACAGGAGGGGGAATATGGATGGAGCTGCATCTGAAGTTAAAAGAATAAAAATGCTAAAACAGATCCAGTAGTGTCTATCTCTCTCCCATCCAAAACAGCCTTGTTCTGGAAAGAAGTTGCCTGATTTTGAAACTAGATTGTGTGGTGCAAAACTAGGATTGGGCTTCTTACAGAAAGGAGTTTGATCAAATACACATGCATCTTAGGTTGGGGGAGTAACATGGGTAAATATGCTTTGCTGAATTTCCCACTTCAGGAAAAGAGAAGTAGCAAAGTTAATTTATCTAAATAATGCAGACGAAAGCTCAAACAGATAAAATTTATTTATTTGGGTAATTCCCCACTTCTCTCTTTTACTTTTCTTCTTTTTATATATAATTTGTATACTTATTTTACTTTTCTTCTTTTTTTATATAATTTGTATACTAAACTTCTCAGAGTACACACTTTGGGGATTAAGTTGTTTAAGAAAATAAGGTATTTTGTCTAGTACCAAATCAGCTGTCTACATGGACAGGCATATAAATGACCGGATGTTTATATTCTGTATGTGACAGCGGAGGCCTTGGCTCGATCAATAGCTCCTTCAGATTATGTATGCCATGAAGTCATCAACAATGGAGTAAATCCATTAGTCTTCCCAAGCATAAATAGGTTGTTGATTTGTGAATTTGCTAATTTTCATCTTTGCCATTAACATTATACAGCACATAAACTTCTTTGCTAGATCATCAAAGATATAAAATATAAAATCAATAAACAGAATTTGTTTTTTAAAAAAAGATTTATCTATGTATGCATAGAAGAACTGACAGAAGGCCGCAGGTCTGGGGTTAAGGATTCACCAGAGACAGAGTGGGGAGCAGAACAGGCAGATGGACTGAAATACACTGCTGAGGGGAGCAGTAGGGAGACAGGAGAGGTCTGCTGCGCCATGTGGGTCACCTCCCTGGCCGGAGATCGAACTCTTGCTGCAGTGGCTTCAGACAGCTTAATAGTGCTATGCCTTAATCCAGTGTGCCGCTAGGGAGGGCCCCAAAACAGTATTTCTTGAGGACTGATTATTTTGTGCAATCTTAGCACTGTAGGAACTATATGAGGAAGACAGAAGATAGTTATATCCTTACTTTTCATCAAATCTGGGGGCCCTATTTAACTCTGTCCTATGACCAATTACATGTTGATGAGAATTTCCTGCCCAAACTCACTGGGATATAAACTTTTGCCCTTGGCAGCTGAGAAGTAGCTGAAGTAAGTGCTTTGCATTGGCAGGGAGCTAACTCAGCTCAGAACCACTTCTCTAGATCACACCAGTGATACCAAGCGACACCAGTATAGCAAAGGACATTAGAGCTTGCATGACAGTTCCAAATGCACAGCTCTAGTTAGGCCTCTTGCTGACCCTGTCAAATACATACTTTCTCTTTTCCAAATGGGAACACTGAGGTTCAGATGTTTAAGTGAGTTGATGGCTGTAACTGTTAGAAATGGGCAACGCATCCAGTCCTTCTGACTCTAGATCTTGGACTGTGTCCACTACTCCATTTGCTGTAAGCCTTGGTTGTGATAGATAGTAGCTACTGGAGCTGAGCAAGAGTATACAGATGGTTGAGGTATGTGTGTGTGTGTGTGGGGGGGCAATAACTACTGAAGGAAAAGCACAGACAGCATTACTGATTTTGATTAAAGATTTATCCACATGGATGGGTTTGTTCTGAATGAAAAATGGAATCCTGATTACCCTTTTCATTCCTCATTTTGCAATGAGGCTTCCGGGATGCCTGTGAGTAAAACTCTTTTCACTGGAAAGGCTGCTTTACTACAAAGTCATCCCTGCTATCTCAACTAGGAATTTCCCATTAGTGATTCATTCCTTTGTCTATAAGACCCATGCGAACATTATGTTAAATAATTACGACACCTCCAGCCATGTACTTTGGTATGCTGAGTTGGTGGGGGACTCTGCCGTGAGCAGCAGTGAGGAACCCAAGGCTCTCTTTAGGAGTTTGACATGCTCTAGTGGAGATTTTTCAGCACAGGTAGGCAGCATGAGTCTCAGGTAGGGAACAGACATCAAGAGGGCAGGCAGGAAGAAACACACTAACATTTGCATAAAACTACCACCATGGCATTTATCTTAAGATTAACCTTCGACTTGGGAACCACAGAGGAGCAAGCGGTTGGAAAAAAGAATGAAGTGGCGATCACAGAAAGCAGCAATCTGCACAAGAAGTAATTTTCACAGGTATTTTTCAGTAGTTTAATTTTACCTCTAATTTAACTAGAAAAGGTTACTGAAGCCTTTACCACTATATTCAATGTATGATATTCTAGCTTTTCTCTTCTTTTTGTGATTGTATTCTTTAAGAGTACAATAACTAAAGAAGAGCAAACAATAGGTCTTGGTTATATAACAGCAGAAATAAAATAGCAGTAGTAACATCAACAAATATATAAGATATGTTATACATCAGACATTGTCCAAAGCCCTGTATATACATGAGGTCATTTCATATGTCCAGTAAGGCATTATTATTTTTACTTTACATATAAGGGAATGAAATTACAGAGAGGTTATATAAAAATGCCAAAGCTCAAAGAGCTAATAAAATCATGTGACCAGGTTTCAAACCCAAACAATCAAACTCCAGGGACTGGATCTCTGTCACTATGCTGAGTTTGTCCCTATTAATTTCTACACTTTCCCTACTATTTTTTCTTATTAATAGTATGCCTACCTAAATTTCAGCAAATCAACTACTGCCATTAATATGCAGAATAGCATTGTTTTCAGTTCTCAGAGTAATTTTACAGTCTTATTAATATATGGAAACTGTTTAACAGATCTGAAGTGATAGAAATATGTTCAATACTACAAGAGAAAACACAGCTGTGAAAATGTGAGCAAATGGAAAATACGATGCAGCCCTTCTCCTGAAAAGTGGTCTGTTACCTTACCTTTTGTACAATTATGGAGCACATTTCAGCTATTAACATCGAGGAATTTCAGGTGTGAATTAAGCAAGCTGTTCGTAGACTAGTGGTTTTAAGAGTAGGGGGTATTCTGTTCCTTGAGGAGCTTTTTAATTCTCATACTCCCTTCTTCATTGACGGTCTAGCCTATTTTTGTTATAAGTCCCCTTTATCAGCTTTCAGATGGCAAAGTGCATTTAAATAGAAACTCCCCCTTTTTTCCTCCTTATTAGCTACATAACTCTGAAAGTTCTTTAACCTCTTTGGCTTCACTAAAAAACACTAGTAAGAATACCCACTGTGTGATTACTTTGAATGCTACATGGAATAAATATACACAATTTTGCACAGTGTCCAGAAGACAACAAGCCTTTACTAAGGCTGCTGTAATGTAACACAAGGGTTTCTATCATAAGAGATAGAAATAGTAGTTTCTATCACTTGGCTTGAGACTCAAAAAATAGACAGCATTGCAAGAGGTAGAGAGAAGAAAAGCAAAGAAATGGCAGAAAGGTGAGGAGTGAGTATGTATGGTTCATGAGCAGAGAGAATGAGCCATGCAAACTCAATGGAATGGATGATAAATTTTAAGCAGAAATAGGTTGAAGGTGGTCTTGATCCATAAGTTAAGTAGGACAAAGACTTTCTTTCAGGAGGAAACTTGAGAATAAAAGTTAATAAAGACAAGTGCATATATTGTTGAATATTAAATGCATGCTATTTCATATATGTATATATGTACGTATATATCTGTCATACTATGTTGGATGGTGACAGACCATGTTATATGCTATATTATAGTTGTCTAGTGGACTGACCTGTGGTGTCCTTAAGTAATAAGACCACTGGGATGAATGTGAAAAGTCACAAAACTTTAAACTAGAAGAAAAATAAAGAATGGAGATGTCCACATTTCTTAGTAATAGTATAATCTTCTTTTTATTATCCATGAAAATGGTTTTGATACTATTTCAAAATATCATGGATAACAGCATCCACATATTTTCTTTCCTATGTACATGGAATTATTTGTCTCTAGAAAAGAACTTAGCAAATGTTAACTGCACCACATCCCTGAACACCTCACCCCGTTGCAAATTGAATATAGTGGCAAAATCACAAAACCAATCAACCAAACAAAAACATGTATAAATAAAAATAAACGATCAAATTCCTTTTACAAAATTCACTATGGACTCACTATCCCTACTACTTTCTGAAGGCAAGTAATATGTGAATAGGGTAAGGCCTTTACTTCTTCTTTACGGATATATTTTAATTCATTCAAATAAGTTCAATAGGGAAAAAAGCGATCTGATTTCCAAGAACTCGAAAGGTCAAAGAAAGAAGAGCCCAGATGGCATTATTCTTGGGGGCTAAACTAAGAGCAGCAAGAAGTGCTACCCGACAGAGAGCCAGCAAGGTCTAGGAGCACCACAGGTGCAGAACTGGGGGGTCATGCAGCATGCAGAGAAGAGCCCGACATGCATTACCGGGCCTCGAAGGCATTATCTAGCTTTCTAGTGAAGCAAAATAATTAATGGCAATGGTGATGAGCCTGAATTAGCCAGAAAAAGCAGATTTTTGCTCAGTAAACTATTTAAGAAGGAAGCATGGTATTAAAACGCTATAAATAAATTTATCCTACAGTTATTCTGAAAAGGTATTGCTTTAAGAAACTGAAATAAAGCAAAAATAAACACAGAAAAGTAAAACTCCCTAAGCTTATTTCAGCCCAGACGACTAGTGAAGTCCAGCTCTAAATAGTTGGTTTTTCAACACACGCACATACATATGTATATACACGATTAAAGAAGAGAACAGAAATTGAGAGTACATCTTCTGAAACCTTATAGCAATCTAAACTAAAAAGCATGGGCTTCACTTGGGGTTCTCTATTTTTTTTTTAAAGGAATTCACTTTTATTTTGTGTTACAAAAGTATCAGTCTGTTATGGATTGGAAATTAAAACTAGCAAAACAAAACAGAATTGTCGTTCCTAATGGAATTTTTGAGAAGCACTCATCTGAAGGAATTGGGCTGACACTCCTGGCCTTTAAAGGACTCTGACTTCCAGAGGTTCCTAAGTAGCTCAGGAAACACAGTCCTGTAGGGATTCACAGTGGGTGTGACTGTTTTGTTTTTCTATTTGCTATGTGGCCTTTGCAGTACTTTTAAAAGCAGCAGAGTTGTCATCCCAAGAGAAACAAGAGTTAATTTGAGGACGGCTGCTTGGCTTGGAGCCTGGTAGCTCTAGGTAGATAAGGAGTGTGTTTTCAGGTCCACTGCATTGCAATGCATCTTAAACGAACAGCTATGGATTTAGGAGTCCACAGGCTTTGCTTTAAAAATGGCTGTTATTAAGGTCCTCAGAGACTATTATCCTGCAGGGTTTGTTGTCTTTACTTTCATATCTCATTCGAAAATTCTTACACTTAAGCACTAGAACAGTGGAGAGAAGGGATAGGCTCTCCAGCCTCGGTACATTCCCAGGTGCAAAGCTTTATTTCAAAATCTAATCTTTAAAAATGCCTAACCTAGGGTGGATTACCCCTGGAGGAAACCCAGCAAAATCCCATTTGTCAGACTGCCTTAAGCAATCCCAAGCTCTGTAACATGTGATGTGCTCTCCTTGTCTGACCCTCTGATTTACTCTATTCTTAAAATTCCTTTTTTTTCAAGTTGAAGAGTTCATTTAAGATATACTAGGATGGCAGACAAGCAGTATTTCCCCTCATTTCCCCCCTCATTTCATCTTCTTCACGGTGTCAAAATTTTCAACATATTTGTTCATGACACAAAAAAGCATTAAGTGCCATTGTATGTCCAAGATTTCACCAGGAGCTATGAAAAACATATACTAAATATATAGTTCCAGCCTGTAAGTTAATCCCTTCCTTGTTTCTTTCCTTCCTTACTCTAGTATTTAATATACTAACATCTAGGTCTGCAGTGGTGGAGGGAAGAGACTTCTGCCCTGTTGATGTTCACTAACAGAAATTGGATAAATAGGAGAGAAAAATGGTAAAATGATCCAAAATGCTCAACAAAATAAGGAAATTCTCTGAAAGTAACAAGTCTAAGGTGAGGATAATAGTGTACATGCAATGTTGATGGGGACCTCTTTGTCATGGTCAAGAACTGCCTGTGCAAGAAGGTTTAACATCAGTTGAGACTTTAATGGTGAGAAGACATTAGTTACAGGAAGACCTGGGAGCTCAGACCTGGATAAGTAGGGGTTCTTGGTATCAGCTCTGTGGTAGGAAAAATCTTGATTAGAACTTACTAAGGTAACAGAAAGCCCAGTTAGAAGCCAAGGTCTCTCATCCTGGTAAGAGACATGGTGGCCTTACTAAGGTGAGTGCAGAAGAGAAGTGGGGACTCACGTGAGATGTAATTTGGACACTGGATTTCCTATACATACATAGTAATGGACTGGATGGTGAGAGCAAAGGAAAGGGACGTTGCAATGATAACTTCAAGTTTTTGACTTGAACAACCTGTGGATAGAAGGATCTTTTACTGAGGTGGTGAAAACTGGGTAAAATGTCACTTTTGTTATACTATTTTTTAAAAGATTTATTTATTTGTGCATACAGAACTAGGGTACAGGCCAGAGGCTCAGGGGTGGTGAGAGGCTTCACCAGAGACAGAGTGAGGAACAGAACAGGCAGATTGACAAAGTACATTGCTGAGGGGAGCAGCGGGCGGGTCAGGAGAGGTCACCTCCATGTGGTCACCTCCGGGGCAGGTAGGAATCAACCTCATGCGGAAGCGGCTCCAGATTCTCAGTGCTGTGCTTTAACCCGCTGCGCCACCAGGGAGGGCCTGTTATACTATTTTTAACATGTTAGGTTTTAATAAGATTTTGAGACATTTAAGTAAAGATGTCCAAGACCTATGTGAAACTCAGAGGAGAGTTCTGGTTTGGTCTTATGGATTTGTAATTACTCAGTTTACTGATGCCATCTATAAAGGACACGCATACATGGTGGGGGGTAGAAGAAGGAGAAAATAAGTGGTCCTAGCACCAAGTCCTGAGGACGACCAATATGCAGAAGTTATACAGAGTAGACAATGTCGCAGGGAGACAGAAAAGTCAGAACCAAAGAGGCAGGAGGAAACCTAAGAAATCAGAGGTTGATGGGAATGAAGAAAGCAGAGGGGGTTTCAAAAAAGGAAGAGTGGCCAACCAGGTCAAGGACTTCAGAGAGGCCAGCTACATAACAGAACGTTGGCTATTGGATTTGGTGACAAGGAAGGTCATTTGTTTGCCTTGACAAGGACAATTTCAGAGTAGAGACGGAAACAGATGTAAGAGTAAGGCGACTTAAGGAGGCTGCCTGAACACACACTGTTGAAAATTTGGGCAACGAAGTTTTTAGCTGAGAAATAGGGTGGTGCCTGATCAAAGGTACTTTGGAGGATGGTTTTTTAATGTTTATTTGATGTTTAGAGCTTGTGGGGAATCTTACTTGAAGCAGTGGAAGAATGGCAATAAAAGTGCATATAACTAAAAAGCACATAAAGGCATGAGTGCCTCTCAGAGCTTGGAGATGGGGTAATTAACATAGATCTGGATAAAGGATGGCACAGAGGCATCATAGGATCTGCTTTGATTCTAACTTTCCCTACTATTTGCTTTGTGATCCTGGGAAGATCATGACATTTTTCAAAGCCTTTTTTTTTTGCTTCTTGTGCCCATAAATAGGACTACTACTAATATATACCTTATAAGGTTTTGCAAAGAACAGGTGAGGTGATGTGGGGAGATCCCCTAAATCCCTAACCCAATGCCTAATATATTGAGAGATTTCATTAAAATTGTGTCCCGATTTCATTAAAATTGTGTATCACCTTCTTCATGACTACATGATTTACTAGCAGAGAAGACGTGAGGCTATTCCCAGAATAATGAATACTGAATGCCCAGAGATGGGAGCCAGAGACAGAAGCAGGAGCTAAGAGGTAGTGTTGAACAGGGTCAACAATGAGGTTCAAAGGGTATAGAGTAGGCATTGAGAGCCATGAATGCAGCCTGAAGATCATATCTGATGCTCTAAGAGACCATTGTAGCTTCCTGGGTAGACTTGACAGAGTCAAGAGAGTATTGAGAATGATTCTTAAGGCGTAAATGGGGACATGGAGAAGGTTGGGGCAGAAGTCTAGCTGAGAGGCAGCTCCAGCCATCCACGAAGCAATAAAGTGATGGCTCCAAAATGAGGAGTAAACAAGAAGGAGGAAACCAGCATTATTGATTACTCAGAAATGATAGAAATAGCTGCAGGCATGACGCGATTTCATCCTTTCCTTGCTCTCCCTTTGAAAGGTAGAATTGGGCAATGTGATAACTGTTTACAAAAGCATTTTAAAGACAGAAATGTTATTTTTAAGTTTTGTTTCCCTTACTGGGAAGATAAACATTACATATGCTGTGATTTAAACATAACATACACACACCACTTGGTGCCAAATAGATTACACTGAAAAATCAAGGCCACGGACACCAAACTGCATCGAGGCATAAGAAACTCCTACCTAAAATCTACCCTGGCAAGCATCCCTAAAGTATATAAGAGTGAGTGCTAAAGGACAGGCAATTCTGAGAAAGAGTGGGTAGAGAAATACTGCATTGTGTGTTTTAAAGTTTAGATGTGGTGGATTCAGTGGGAGAATTAATGTTGGTATGCATTTGGTCAGTGCTGAAGAATTAAAAAAGAATGACATTCCTTCATAATGCTGGTCATGGAAGATAAAACAAGCTCTTAGGCTATTTCATTTTTTATGAATGTCTAAAATTCATATAAAATCTGTACTGTGTTGCAACATTATTCCATATGTTGCAATATTGCTTCATTGCTCATAATCGGCTGAGCTTTCGTTACCTAAGATCTTACCTAAGATCATCACCAATGTTAATCTTGAAAGGCTGCCACCCTTTAACCCTAGATTGTGTATTTAAGCCACATATGAAAAGTCTACAACATTGAAGGCACTTTTGGTTTTGTGTTATGTTTTATGTGACAGAATCAGCCTGTTTGATGATAACTATCCTTATCTGCGAAAGGCCAGATGGGCCTTTCCAACTCTGAGACACATTGATTATTGTAGAGCCACGGTGAGGTGTGAAAGTGGTGTGGGAAATGAAATGGGGCAGGAAACTAATACTTACATCTCTTCTAAATTCTTCACATCAGCTCTGTGAATGAGGCTTTCTTATCTCTCAGTGGTATAATTTGGAGAGATGAAGTAACTTACCCAAATCTCACAGCTCCTATGTGGCAAACACAGGATCATAACACAAATCTGCCTGAATTGTTGTTCTTGTCACTCATTGCATTCCTCTCTCGCCCCACAAATATGAAGTGAGCTCGAGTTTAGGCTACATGTAGCACAACACAATAATTTACTCATTAAGGCGCTTGTGAAATATTTGGTTTCAGAAATTTACTCTGATGCTCTCAGAGGAATGACCAGGAAACTGAATTATTTTCTGGTTAGGTATTAAATTATTTATTCCTCCTCAGTCTACTCAGAACTGATAACTTTAATGATTCTGAATGGTTCTAAATGAAGAAAAAAATACATTCTTATGCTTTAAATAGGCAACTGTCTTCCCATGGAACAATACACATCTGGTTATATTTATCTGTATAATTTATCTATATTAAGTACAGAGTTAAAAGTTAGAAAAGCTCTTAGTTGCAGAGCTATTTTTTTCCCTCTAGAGAATCACTGTAGTTCAGACTGCGTATTAGAAATAAGCAATTAGTTGATGTCAAGTCTCATCTTATCCCAAAAGCAATATGTATGAAGAAGGCAAGAACATATGGCAATTTGCCATAATTATTTTTTGATAATACACAAGAAATCATAACAGCCATGTAGCTAATTTCTTCTGGCTTGTTTTAATTATGAACATTGTAAATGCAAATCAACAACTTCATTCTATTCCCCTTCTTTCCCACAAGTCTCCTATTTGGACACAACTACCACAATATCCCTACAGTGAAGCAATTGTTCAGAACAGGTAGATAATGTCATAAATCCAAGATGTTTCTATATTTGTTCCTTCAAATAACAGGACAAGTTCCAGATTATTCACAGATACTGGAATAGGGTAGATGGTGATAGGGAGAAAATACTTTTTTTCTCCTATGTATAAAGAAAAGAAAGGATATTAATGGTAACATTAACATAAAGGTAGATAAAACTGGCTTATCTCCAAAGTAATCATGATGTAAGAGATTAAAGTGGTAGAATAATATCTGGCAAGTTATCTAGGATATTTATTCATTTCTAGAACCTACAATGCTGAAGTCAGAAACTCATTCAATCAAGAGTTTTTCATTGTATTCCTACTAATCTTTGCTAGAGCATTCAATTCATTTCAGAACATCTGAGAGGTGCTGGAACATCCTGCTCAAGCAGGCCCTGAATATTCTTGGTCTTTGGTCATTACCTGATGCCTCTTTCATCTGAGAACCATAGATTTGAAAAATTCTCACCACAGATTAAATTTTGAAAAGCTAGGATTTTTCATGCTGCTGAGATAAATTATATAACTTTGTAAGAACTGAAACAGAGAATGGAGACCTTCATAGCTTATTTTACATCATAAAGATATTTACATGGCAGATACAATGGCGTATCTGTGTTAGAACAGCAGTATTCTGCCTTGCAGTGCCCTGAATAAGAAAGGAATACATTCAGTTGGATATCAGCAATGATCTTGAGTAATTAAATGAAGAAGCCAGTTCATTTGTGAGGAAGAGAAGTGGTAGTTAGGTGGTGTCCATAGATCTGTACCGTGGAGAACAGCTTTTGGCCCAGTCCTCACAGACAGAAGTAGAGGAACTCTACTGGCTGCTTGAGTTTTGATACAGTTTAGAATTTAACAGAAAGATCTTCAACAACAAGGTCTGAGAAACATTTGCTGGTAATGTCTGATTATTAATATTTCCATTAAGTAGAAGATAAAGAGACTTGCTGAAAAACACTTCTGCCTGAGTGGGTAGGGGTTCCATTCTTTCAACTTTCTGAGTTTTCTCTTTGGTTGACTGGCTAAAAGATAGGGGTCATCCCGAAATTATGACTGAAAAAAACTCAGAAACTATAAGTAATAAGTCTCTTACTTCAAGGGGCCCACAGCACCCTGAAAAAATTTTAAGCAAACACACAATCCAAATAACATGTGATAATATTAAAGTAGATATAGGCCTATGGGAACAAGAGATAAATGAGTTTTGTGGCCAAGATTTGGAAATGCCATCACTCAGGTCATGATAGTTGAGTAGGATTTTGAGGGATGAATAGGAGATGAAGAGAGAAAAATGGGAGAATGAAATTTGAGGCAGAGGAAAAACTTGAAGCTAAGATAAAATGACATAAGGCATTTGTGTGGCCAGAGAGAGTGGTCCATGAGCAGCAAGAGAGGGGTCTATTCCCTGTGTTATCCACATGTACATGTGAACATGAACTTTCATCACATACTGCTGTTTTATCTAACACAGTGGTTCTCAGTGAGCAAGCTTGAGATTCATCTGGTGGGCTTTCTAAACAAAACTGCAGGACCCCAACAAAGGACTCTGACTCTATAGTTCTGGTGGGTAAAGTTAAAGAATTTGGGGCCCTCCCTGTTGGCACAGCAGGTTAAAGCACAGCACTAAGAAGCTAAAGCTACTTCAGCATGAGTTCGATCCCCGCCCCAGAGGTGATCCACATGGCTCGGCAGACCTCTCCTGACCCGTCCACTGCTCCCCTCAGCAGTGTACTTGACAGTCTATCTGTTCTGATCCCCATTCTGTCTCTGGTGAATCTGCTCACTGGCCCTGCACCACTGGCCTGTACCCCAGTTCTGTATGCATAAAATAAAAAAAGAATTAAACAAAAATCTGAGAATTTGTATTTCTAAGCAAAGGAAACTACTAAAGAATCCCCAAAAGACACCCTAGCAAGTAGGAGAAAAATATTCCCATACTATATACCTGACAAGGGACTAGTAAAAAGAACTTAGATAACTCAACAAAAAGAAAGCAACCCAATTAAAAAATGAGCAGAGGAACTACACAGACACTTTCCCAAAGAAACACAGATGCCAGAAAGCAAATGAAGAAAGGTTCATCATCTATTGTCACCAGGGAAATGCAAATCACAAACCACAAGTAGATAGCATCTCATACCTGTAAGAATGAATGTCCCCTATCAGAAAGACCAAAACAAGTGTTGGTGAGGGGGTGAAAAAAATGGAGCCCTTCACTGGTAGAAGGAATGTAGACTGATCCAGTCCCTTGGAAAACAATATGGAGACTACTCAAAACTATAAATAGAGCTACCTTATGATTCGGCAACTCCACTTCTAGGTTCTACCTAAAAGATGCAAAATCACAAAGGAGAAGAGCATAGGCAAATCTCTGTTTACTGCAGCACTAGTTACAACAGCCTACGTATGGAAATAACCTAAATACCTGAGGACAGAGAAGAAGATGTGGCATATCTATCACAGTGGAATAGTACTCAGCTATAAAAACAAGATGAACTCTTGCCATTTGTGACCACATGGAAGTGGAGTGAAATAAGTCAGAAGGAGAAAGATACTAGATAGTGTCACTTATAAGTGGAATATAGAGAAACAAAGGGTCTGAAAAAAAACTAAAACAATCTCAAGAAAACTGATTATAGAACTGAGGATAGCAGAGGAAGAGAATGGGGATATGGGGAGCAAAGGCAGAGAGGGCCCAAGGGATTATGGTGGCAGTTGGTTGGTGTTTTGGATGTGGTGTGGTAAAAGACATCTGAAGAGATATGAACTTATGAACACCAAATTGTACAGTGTCATAAACCATTGTTACCTCAATAAAAATAAACTAAAATTAAAAAGTATTACCTTTGGTTCCACAGATCTATATTAAATAATATACAATGGAATCATATACATGAATATTCATAAAAAATTGCACTTCAACAAGTTTCCAGGTGATGTTGAAAGTATTACTCCAGGGAATGCACATTAAATGAACCGAGATCTAACATGATGGTCTTAATCTCCTGGAGGTTTTGAATGCCTTTCCTCAGATACTTGCACAAATATTCATAAACACAAAATAGAGCTATAATTTCAGGGGTTTCCCGCACCTACTAAGACAGCATGGAGGGGAAAAAAGCTTGCTGGTAACTGCCTCTACCTCGCAGAAATATAATGAATTAAGGAAGTCAACTTATCTTTCAAGAACCATTTGAGTGGAAAACTCAGACCAAGGAGGAACACATTAGAAAATGTTACTAAAATGCAACTTTGCTTACGCACCTTGCCAGTACAGATCCTGGAGAGGGAGATATTAGACACCCCTTGACTGTGCTAAGGAGATTCCTGTCACTCTTGCAACCTGGCCCTTTCCTATATTGATCTACCATTTCTTTGTGGAATGCCAAGAGGGGTGGGTGGGTAATCAAGGAGGAAAAGAGGGCATCCAACAAGGGACCCAAGGGCAAAGATCCAAGCTTGCACCTGGGCAGAGCCCAGCTAAGGCCCCAGGCTGTCTCTGTGTGGCAGGCAGGGAACCAATTCATGATGGAAGAAAAATATAATGAAGAATGTGCCTGAAATGAGCCTTTAAATCTGTTGTACCACACAAAAATATGAGACAACCCCTGATGCAGAGAAAAGAACATTTTGATTTTACCATTTACCTAAGAATCCTCCTCATGTGCTTTCCATAACACAGCAATATAGGTATTTTTAAAGGACCCTAAAAAAAAAGCAGAGTTGTTCTTTCTTTCATAAAAAGAAAGCAATCTTTCATTTAAAGAATCTTAGGCCTGTTCTGCATGTGTGTGTGAAGTGAGGAACACGAGACAAATATTACATTATTCATTTTGGCAACTATCAGTTCAAGTGATGGTCGTGATGTTGGGGAGAAAAAGGCACCCTGCGCTAGAGCACGCCACTCTTCCTTTAGCGTGGGGAAGAAATGATAGTGCTACTGGCAAAAGCGCCCAATAATAATCAGGGAAAAAGCACCTTTGAGTCAATGAGGACTTTCTGTTTCTGCCTGGGCTGTTTTGCCTAAAGCTAGGGAAACTCGGTCTGACGATAATGTTTTCGCTGCTGATTCATCTCCTCTGTCTTCAGTTCTTCTCAGGAAACTTTTATTGGGTCTCATCATGGGCACATTTACAGAGCAATTTCCATAATGATAAAATCTCTTCAAATGAGATTTAAAATGTAATTAAAGGGCAGATTTGATGTGGTGAAGGCGTTGTTTGCAGGGGCCATACATCATCACGCCACAGAGCGCTCATTCAGCTAGCTGATGGCATGACCCCAATTTTGCTCTGGTAAGATTTCATGTCCTTGTTTCATGCTAATGACTTGATTTGGAAAAATTAAAGAAGATAAAAGAGCCTCTCTTTTGGAGAGATACATCCATGAATATGAGTCAGATTTTTGCTCCCTGCTCATTCTGTATCTTAGGCTTCAGAGGCTGCCAGAAACTCCTGGAACATGGAGGTGAACACTGACAAGCTGATAGGTGACTGCTGAAAGGATCTGATTATCCTGAGAAGGGAGCTCTGTAAATCCTATGGCCATCCTGGTGTTCAGTGCGATTGCTAGAAAAATGGAGACTGTGGGTGATAGTTCCCCAAATGGATGAATGCTTGCTTCTGGAAAACTGCCTGGTGCCTGAGATAGCAAGAAAAGATTCCTTGGGCAGTCCATTTTTGAAACTTTCGCTCTTGAAGACTATTTCTCATTATAAAATTATAAGTTTGGGAATTTCCTTACCCCCTGAATATCTTGCCTATCTAGATTCCCAGTACTAAATATCCTGGATCATGGTATTTACGAAATGAGAGGAAATGATTTCTCACAGGATTACTGGTTTACCTATTGATAGACAATCATATAATATAAATGAAATCATGCTGTTTTTTAACATGCAGGACAAATCAAATCTTTCAGAAGAACAGATTTTAGATCAAGAACATAAATAATAGGTTCTGAAGCACTGAGGAAAGAACCTGGGCCTTTTAAACATTATATGTTCAGGGCCTCCCCAGTGGCCCAGAGGTAAGCCTTAGCACAATCACCTCTACGGCCTGAGTTTGATCCTGACCAGGGAGGTGACCCAAATGGCACAGCAGACCTGTTTTGCTCACTGTTCCCCTCAGCAGTGCATTTCAGTAGATATACTTGTTCTGCTCCCACTCTGTCTATGGAGAATCCTCTCTCCGCCCCCCACCTCTGGCCTAACCTAAGTTCCTCTATGCAAAAGTTAAAAAAAAAAATTGTTCAATACTATTGCTCTGAAACATGATAACATTCATAGGGGAAAAAAAAAAACATGCTATAATATTTGAGTTCTATGGAGCATTGAGTAGTGCCATCACTTTCTTCTGCTCTCTCTTTGCTGAGTAAAGTATTTCATGTGGCACAAAGCTTTGTCTGTGGAATCATGTCTATCTTTGTGATGCTGGGAGCTACAAAATGACTTGTTTTTAAAATACCATTGCATGGTGAATTGGTGGTGGGAAGTCCTCGGGGATTATAACTGCGATGGAAAAAGACACAAAATGAAGAATGATGTATAAATAATAATAAAAATACTCAATAAACATTGTTGAATGAATGAATAAATGAGTAAAAGAAAAAAAATACCATTGCACTTATAAAATCAAGTCATAATCAGTAAAATTTACTTGAGGGTTTTTAATCTGTTGGCAAATTCTATTCAAGACTTATAGTACTTTTCATTGCAATAATATTTTTATAGACAGAAGACAATAGAAAAAATAATGCACACTTCTGAAGAGAAATTGAACCTCCTGCATCTTTGACATAAAACCCATTTCTAAGTCTCACATTTCTATAGCCTCTTTCAGCCAAAATTACCCCCGTCAACCCTTGGATAAAGTTTTCTGCCAAAGAATTTCCCAACTTCCCACTTACCACCAGAGATAAAAGGACCGAAGAGAAGGCACCATTCTCTGTTCAACTGTTTGCTTGCGCTCACTTCGTCAAACTTCCATTGCCTGATTTCTTTGCCACGGGAAGTCCTACAGGATAACTTGGAAAGCAGCTACCTCTATTACTTCTCCCAACATCCCACTGCTTCCAATTACTACTGATTTTCTGTTACAATCAGTAGCCTTGAAACTCGAACTACCCAAATGTTTTAAACACTGAAAAGAAAATCCAAGGGAAAATGTGTAAGAGAAAAAAGTTGCTGTGTTGCTAGAGAGCAGCCCTGTGCTGGTGTAATTGTTATTTTATCAGCCTTGACTGCTCAGAGAGGCAGTATTTCTTTTCAGGCCCTAAGCTGACATTTCTTCTCACTAGATGTCAATTAGCATGTACAGACACAATGGTCTTCCTTTCGACATCTTAACTCCTGGAGTAAGTAAAAGCCGTCCCCAAATTTACAGAGCATCCTGTAACCAAAAGTCATTGGGTTCTAACCCCAACAATGACATTTTCATGGAAAACAAAGCCATATATTTTTCAGGCCTGCAAATATATAGATATTTCATCTGTACAGTGGATGATCTATATCATTCTGATGGCATCACTTTGGGTTCTGTGATGTGGGAAGCATGCAGCTTTGGGGGGTACAAAATGGAGAAGTAGGAAAATGAAATATTTCCTCTTTGAATCCTGAATTCACCCAAGAGAAGACAGTAAATAAAAAAGATTTGAATGAGCATCTGTCCAGTTCTTTCCACCACCTGGTGCCCAGTCTTGTCTTTTTTATTAGTTTACTTATTCATTTGTTTGTTTCACTGAGGTAACACTGGAGGACATTATTGCTTGTGTTTGGGGAGAACAGGTTCCCTTTCAGGAGTAACAGTGCATCTACCACGAAAGCCCCCAGAGTCCTCCGCCATTGTCCACTCTTTCCTACCCGCACAACTTCCTCAGGTTCTCGACAATCCCTCTCTCCTACCTTTTGAAAACCTGATTTTCAGAGGGTATCCTCGTATTCTGGGAGATTGTTACTTTTTTTTTTTTTAAAAGGAAACTGAGTGGAAACCAAGTGAGTCACAGACTGGTAGGACTTCAGAGAGTGTAAGTATGTCTAGTGAAAATATTCAGATGGTAGCAAAAGTGTCTGGGGGCAGAAAGGCTTCAGTCATATTTGGTAAGAACTTTGCTTAATACTATGGGTTGGCTCACTCAAACCTCCATACACTCAAAGCAAATGAGTAGGAAATAAAAAAAGGTATTTGCCAAACTTTTTTCCAATAACATTTCTGGATATAAGCTGAGTTTGAATAAGTAGTCAGATGAGCTGTAAGATACCCAGTTGAATGTGAATTTCAGATAAACAGTGGATTTTTAAAATTCGTCACACGTATTATTATTTTTGTTTGCCAAGTCTGGTAGCCCTCCCTCAAACAGGTGTAACTGAGAGATCTGGAAGGTGGTAGTGAGGTATAGGCAATCTCCTAACCCCTTCTTGCTAATTCTGTTGGCAAGTGCAGTGACAGAACTATGAGATTGCCTGAACCATTGTTCCAGAATTCATTCCTCAGCTTCTGGGTTGGAGAAAAGCAGTCACTGAATGAGGAGGTTTGGAAATGGTATGGGCAGTCAGCTAGGACAGGGGGCCCCAAGCCCAGGAGCCCCAAGCTCATTTATCAAGCTAAATGACAAAAGATGGTTGTAGTCATGTTGTCCCCAATTCAGTGAAATGTTCATTGTTCAGAATACCAACATAACACAGTGCCAAAGGAAAGGACCAAAGATAATTTTGTCGGGGGCTGGGTAGGAAAGCAGTAACCAGGGAGATTCAGTGGCCTTCAGTAACCTAGGAGACTCCATGAACCTCAAACAATCCGGAAGAAACACAAGGCTGAGATACCCTAAGGCCAAACCCCCACTAGTTCCCCACTATACCCACATAAGCCCCTTCTTATTGCCCCTCAGCAGCAACTGATTTGGGACCCCTCTGCTCAGAGAGCTTCCTGTCCGTACCTATCAATAAACTTCTTGCTTTTCTGCCTAACTCTGGTCTCCATGTTGAATTTGTCCTTGCCAAGAAAAGACCTGAAGTAGCTTCCTGGAGTCCTTAGACCCTAGGCCTCATTGATCACGACCAGTAGCTACAAAAGTGATAACTTCTCAATGTGCAAAAAAGGAACCCTCAAGCACTGGTATATATAAAGATAAGTGCCAGGTGACTTCCATTTATATGTGGAATATAATGAAACAAAGCAAACAAACAAAACTGTCAGCTACAGAGAATAGATTAACTGGTAGTTACCAGAGGGAAACAGGGTTGGAGGGGTTGGGTAAAATGGGTAAGTGGAGTCAATTGTGTGCTGATCATGACATAGTGTCGAAACATCAAATTCTAATGTTGTACACCTAAAACTTTTATGTTATAAACCAACTCAATAAAAATGTATGAAAATGCAGCAGCTTCTCAATCTCAACTTCCCAAGTCTTAATTCACTGTTACAAAGGATGTTCTTGAATTCGGTGTTTCAGTGGTACCTCAGAGACTGTAGTTCCCTAGTTGATCAGTTCTGTCTAACTGTAGAAATATCTCTTGGAAGCCAAGTCGGAAAATGTGCTCCATCAGCTTTTCTAAAGATTTAGTATGCATCTAATTCTCTGTATTAAATCATTCTCTGATTATTATACCTAGCATCATTTCTCTTTTCTGCACTGAACTCTGACTGCTCTATCAACTCTCAGGGTCAGCTTCTCTGTGTGCTGGCAGTATATTTCTTGAGTCCTTTAAAACTCAACCAACACCAAAAACTGTTTTCTCCATATATCTCTTTGTCAAAGTAATGAGCTCTCCCATCAAAGCAAGCCAGGGAGTGAGGAAGACAAAGAAAAGAGGTCTGTACCTCTAGGACTGAAGTCTCATTTTATTTCTAAAGAAATACTAGAGACTTTAGGTAGTGGCGACCCATGAAATTATCCAAACATTATGTTATCACCCTTGATGAAAAGTTCACTATTATAGTTCTTATCTCCTTTGTTCCTCATATTCTAGATGTCACATTTCCACTGACAATACATTTGATGCCTAGGGAAAATATTTGATTCATCTGTTTTATAACATGATGTTCCATTAATTACAACATGATACACTGCCACTAAAGTTGCAAAAATTAAAAGCTCAGAAGTAGAATATCAGAAACTTGATTTATATAAAAAGTCACAGGAGTGGTGAAGAGACACCAAGGAAAGAAAAGTGCTCTTACCCACTTGGGGGCCTCTGGCTCAGTGTGAACACATTCCAAGGACTCAGTAAATTCAGCTGAATTTTTGATTAGGAAAACTGCATGTACCTACTCTGTCTCATGTACAGTGTCGTTTTCCAACATTATCAAGTCCTAACATCAGGACTCATAGGCACTGGAAGTACCCATCACCTCTGGTGGTCCAGGTTTCTATTCTTTATTTTTTTTTTTAAGATTTATTTATTTATCCATACAGAACTGGGTTACAGGCCAAAGATGCAGAGGGTGAGAGGCTTCACCAGAGACAGAGTGGGGAGCAGAACAGGCAGGTCAA
>NW_004567128.1:15951760-15991760 GCF_000260355.1 Condylura cristata
AGAGGTTGGGGGGGGTGCAGTGAGAGGATTCACCAGAGACAGAGTGGGGAGCAGAACAGGCAGATCTACTGAAATACACTGCAGAAGGGAGCAGCGGGTAAGATAGGAGAGGTCTGCTGTGCCATGTGGGTCACCCCAATGGCTGGGGATCAAACTCAGGCCATAGTGTGATAGCACTGAGACTTAATTCCTGTGCCACCAGGGAAGCCCTAGGCTTTCTATTTTGAGTCCATCTGATCACGCTGAGCCTGTAGTTTGTTGTCCAAACTTGAACACTTTTGAGAATACAAAGTACTATTCATAATTGCCTCCTCCCCAAAACAAACAAACAAACAAACAAACAAACATAACCAGTTGATTCAGTAGTTGCTCCATTTGTTTGTTTGACAACCTCCTATTCAAAAACAAAAGCAGCCCCATAGACTAGATAGTCCTAAGAAAACTGAGATGAGTAAATCTATAGTCACCAAACAAGGAAGAGAAAGTTCCCACTGAGTCCACCTGTTTTCTTAGTATCAGATGAAGCAGCCTCTCTCCCCACACTCAATCTCTTCAATTAAAAAAGGTCTGTGACATGAGTTACCTTCCTGCTTGGGGGTCACTGAGGCCTGGGAATTGATCACCACACCTGTTTCATATAATCAGGGAACAAAAAGCAAAGAAAAGCCAGAGGTTCACACCACTATGTGCACACCCAGGCACCTTCTCACCATGGGGAGAAAACACCTTCAGTTTGCTTTACTCCGGGAGAGAAAATAAAGAGTGAAAATAACAAAACACCCCTCAAAGCAAACATTTTGTGAGTCTATGTGTAGCAGAGATAAGAACTAGGACATTGTCAAGAGAAATAGCAGAGACTAAATCTTTAAAATAGCAAGAAAGATCTTTAAAAAACAAACAGAAAGGCACGTGAATGGCTTATCATCTGCCACATTCCTCTCAGCAAATGAAGATCAAAGTTTCTGCATTTGTCGGCAATGCAAACTGGAAAGAATTCACTTTTGTGGAATTCACTTTCAATTCTCCTTTATGGAGAAGTAATTCATTCCATATGTATTTCAAATCTGACATTTAATACCAGTTTGCGTTTACAAAAATGGCTTTGTGGCACTCCTGTGCCAATCAAAAGGTTATTCTAAGATGTTTCTATTCATATATAAGAAGGACAGGGACATTCATACTAGAAAACCAGCTGATTCCTACCAAAAAAGCAAACAAACAAAAAACCCCAAAACAAACAACAACAACGAGAATATGGACAGCAAAATCCAAGATCTTAGATTCTTAAGTCATGGACTAAGAATGGCCTTAAATCTAAAATCCGTAATCAGAGAACTTCAGAGTGATATGGAAAATTGTGCACATCAACCTTCTTTTGCAGAAAAGCAGAGGGCAGATGGCAGAATGGAGTCCTGCTCTCCAGGTAGCAGGGGCAGCTCTACCCTGTCCACTGATGTACCTTTAGCTTCCGGCCTGGTGGTCGGCATGGAGCTGCTTTTGTTTTTGAATAGGAGGTTGTCAAACAAACGAATGGAGCAATTACTGAATCAACTGGTTATGAAAGAAAGCAAGTGATTGCAGAATATCAAAAAGGGGCTAATAGTAAGAGTCAAGGGGTTGGTGATGTTGGTATGTAATGGACAGCTGGTAACTGACAGACAACCTGTGTCTGTTGATAGCACTGGGTTGGGGAAGACACTGTATGATTGTTTTAACCACTTTTCTGCTCCAATTTTCCAACTCATTTCAGTTCTCTTCCAGTCTCTTGGTATGATGATGAGATGATCATTTGCCATTGTCTATTCACTCATTCATCCTATGTACTTACTGATACCCAGTATGGGGCACTGTGCCAGGCTCCAGGGATTACCATGACAGACTCCATCCCAGCCAGGACTAGAATTTTCTCTTTTCAAAGAATGACATCATGGCTTAGTACAAGGTTCTCTGATACAAAGCACTGTGAAAACTGAACAACTCAAACACAGTGGGAGGTTTGGGGACATGATGAATAAGCTTTCTGAGACAATCTTCCCTAATTCAACATCTAGGAAATCAGCTCAAGGTAAAACTGCACAGAAAATGAAACCATTTAGAAGAAAACAGTGATTATTTGGTTCTTTTGATTAGGTAGAAGATCTATCTTGGGAAGTGAAATCTCAAGGTAGATTTTTTTTGGCCCATGTTACCTCTCTGGACTAGCCACATGGCCTGACTTAACGAGATCATTGAAAACCATTCTTCTCTACTATGACCTGGCTATTTTATGCCAGGTAGCCTGGCATCCAGAATTGATAATACAAGCAATTATTGACCAGAAATCAAAACAGATGTTGTGCTAACAGTTATCAGCAGATTTCATGGCATTTAGTACACATTTAGTTACGGAACTGAAAAGTTTTCAAGTGGGAAGACGAAAAAAAAAGAAGGAAAAAGATGGGAGGATAAGTGCATGGAAGAAATTGACAGTTTCATAAACTTAGAAGCAATGAAATGGATTTCAAACTTCAAACAAAAGAATTTCATTGCTCACTGATTCTGCAGTCAACACTTTTCTCTACTCTCCCAGAGCAGCTATTTCAAACTGCCACTTTCCTTAAATCATAGACGCGAACACCGTTCCCATCAGTCTACATTTAACTGCAGCTTCCATGATAAAAATAAATCTAAAAGGACTCCACCATAACCTTTTACCAAATGTACAAAACTACCGGGCGCTACACACTTCTTCCTGTGGTTGCAGAAGAGGATGTGTGGACACTCCATCAAAGGTCAGAGAAAAGGTTATCCCTTTTCTCTTCTGCATTCTCAACCTTTCCCTCCCAACCATCTCCTTTCCACTGGTGCTGCAATCCACTCAAGCATTTCTCACCTCAAATTCAGGATCTTCTTGCCTCTGCTTGCATCCTGTTACTATGATCATTCTTTTTCCATCACAACCACAAATCTAGAAAGAATTATTTGACACTGCCCTCTTGATTTTCTCAATTCCCAATCATGTCTCAAACCACTGCAATCTTGGTTCTCTTTTACCACAGAGTAATTACCGGGTGCTCCAAAATAAACACTGAAATTACTCACATCAAGGTTATCAGCACTCTCCTTGTTGCTAAACTAATGGATTTTTTCCTGCTCTTATCTTTTATGTCTCTTGTATCTCTTGACAACTCTGAAGGCTACATTTTCTTGAAAGCTTCTTCCCTTGATTCTTTGTCATCATGGTTTATCTCCTACCTACTGAATTGGTAATTTCCTTGTCTCCACTGCAAGTTAATTTTCCTCCTTTTATCCCTGAAATGTTGGTCTTTTTCTGGATTTCCTCCTAGGCCTTCTTTTCTTCTATAGCTACAATTATTTTCTCCAAATCATTTCAATCCCTTGCAAGTTCTAATTGCAAGTTTTAATTATATATATATATATATATATATATATATATATATATATATTGACAAAAACAAATTAAATATCTCTAGCTCAGAACTATTTTCCACTGGTACCTAGCTACCCCTCCTGTTCCAGCACACCTTTAGCTCCTTTGAACACACTCCATCTCTTGTGTAAAGGGTTTGAATAATTTGTAACATCATTTAGTTGATGTTCCACATTATGTTAACTGATTTAAAGTCACCTACCATAATCTACGATAATAGCACTGGTTCTACCCTAAAATAGCTATCAAATCTGTTAACTCTTACTGTTCTCCAACACTATGACTTCACCTACATCATCATTATCACTTACCTGGGTAATTCCAAGAGGGTCCTGAAGCTCTCGCCTTGTCTCCACTGTACTGAGCTTCCTTTGTTTCCCTGACATGCCAGAAACTTCTTTCTAGGTATTTATACAATCTTCCCTCTGCCAGAAGTATGCTTATGCTTCCTCCAGATCCCAGTTGTGACCTCACTAACACTTGCTTCTCGAATATCGGTCAAGGTAAGACTTCCTTGGAAAAGCCTTCCTCATCCCACCAAACCAGAGTTAGGTTTTCTTTCTGTGCTCTCATAACACTATCACAGCACTGATCTCATATGTAGTAGATGCTATTTGCTTCCTCCCCCATTACACTACAGATCAAAGAAGACAGAGATCAAACCTGTCTTCTCTATTTATTGATGCATCTCTAGTGTCTAGAATATTAATATTCATAAATTAAACGTACAAATAAATATATGCTTGACATCAGAAGTCTATTCTACCATATGTTCCCTTCAAATCACTGGAAATCTAATCTTTGTATTGTCTTGTATCCAAGGGTTAATGTCTTGTTAGTTTCAGTGCATGTGTTTCTGTGTTAATAAAGAAAATGATCTTATAAAATCTTATTATAATGAAAAACACTTTTAATAAATCTTGTAGATATCATATATAAATTTCAGTAATCTAGAAATTAGTCAAAGAACTTAAGTATAGCTATTTAGAAATGAATTTGGGTACATGAAGGCCAAACACATTGTGTCTGTGAAAACCAAACACATTCAAATACTGAGTTGTATGCTTTACAACCTAAACAACTCTTTAGAGAGACCCTAAGTATAAGTAAAGGAGAAAAGTTACTGATTCTCTTTATGTTTTTTTAGACTAACTCTTGATAGTGAGGAATATTTTTTTTTATTGTACTCTTGATTTTTTAAAGATTTTTAGTTATTTATGCATACAGAACTGGGGTACAGGCCAGAGGTGCAGGGGTGGTGAGAGGCTTCACCAGAGACAGATTGGGGAGCAGAACAGGCAGATTGATGAAGTACACTGCTGAGGGGAGCACTGCTGAGGAGAGGTCTGCCACGCCATGTGGATAACCGCTGGGCCTGGGGATTGAACTCCCACTGAAGCGGCTATGGCCAGCTTGCAGTGCTGCATCCTAACCTGTTGTGTCACCAGGGAGGGCCATGCTCTTGATTTTTAATCCATTTAATAGAGCTATTAGAATTTTAAAGTTAAAGAGTATCTAAAGGCCATGAAGCCTTGGGATAACTAAGAGCTGTCATTTGTGTGCTAACTCCATTAGGGAATGGTTTCTGCATTAAACACCATCTTGAGAAGTCTTCTGATACAGCACTGACCTGTGATGTCTTCCATAGCTGGGGTTTTTTTTTTGGGGGGGTGGGGGGAGAGTTCGGAGAAGTAAACAACTTATTTCCTGATCTACCCATTTGTTTCATTTTCCAGATGAGAAAATCAAGGTCCAGAAAAGTAAGAAAACATGTTGAAAGCATGGAGCAGAACTCAGTTGTTTTTGTTTGTTTTACTTCCAGCCCGTGTCTCTTCATAACTTAGCTCTAGATTCCTTACACAGATAAATTATAATGCTAGCCCTATGATTTACTACCTTTCAAGTTTTAACTTATTTTCAAGGTTAACTTTCTATCTTGGATTGCTCGCATAAATAAAACTAGATTTTCCATCTGAGAACACAGCATGATCACAGAAAATAGTCTTCAACATTGTAAAATGAGCACATAAAATGCAGTGACAAGCGCACTCCCTAAAAGGTCAATGTTGTAAGTATTAGGGGTCGTGGCAGTCAGGTTAAGCAATACAGGAGGGGGCAGAATCAGAAGTTGGACAACAGAGACATCAGCTATAATGCGGTGAATGTATTTGACTGGATTTACACAAATAGTGGCAGAAAACATGCAAAGACAGTGTGAAAAGGTAAAGATTGGCATTGATTAAACATTTATTAATATCCTAGGCAAGGTGCTAGGCACTGGAGATATGGGAAAAACAGGATAGACACGGTCCCTTTTTTCTACCTTTGTGGTTATCATATATTAGAGAGAAGTGAGGCCCTGAGGAACAGTGTGTTTCAAGTGAGGATCTTATGGCGGTGGTGGTGGTGAAGACAACTTAATCATCTTAAATTTATGACAATTGTTACACAGAGAGAGACCTCAGAGTTCAGTCTGTGATAACTTCCTATCACCACTCCGTACCCAAATTCGGTATCCAAAATAAACACTAGATAGCTATGGAAAACTTATAAGGCTAATTTTCACAAATTGGCATTCTAAAATAAGTGAATGCAAATTGAGAAGATCAATTCAAAGTGAGTACTAACCATTTGCATCCCAATATACACTAGTTACTAAAAAAATACAGACCCTTCAGTCAGTATGTTCTCTGATGTCTAAAAGATGCTTATCACTAAGTACTAGATGTTTTTCCACTTGCTTTGCAAATTAGTTTAACCATACCTGGTAATCAGGACTCATTATTTTTATTCACTTGGAAAGTCAGAAGTATCTTTTCCCACTGTGATCTTGAAGGAAAAGGAAAACACTATTCATTTGGAGATTTTACCTGTATCCTAGCACATGCTTTCTGTAGACAGGAAATTACTTATAACCAATCAAAAAGCATGCCTCTTAGTCTCTCACCTAATCTCTAAACCCAGCTGACTTTCCCCATTTCTCTAACACAGAGTGTAGTCAAAGGAGGCTCTCTTGACTAACCAAGAGATACTACTGCTCACACACCAACCTATATTTGACTCAGAGTTGCGGAGTTGTGAACTAACCCAAATGGAGCATTTCCAGATGAAAAATGCTCTGAGGATTTTCCATCCTGAAAAGCAGAAGGAAACCAAGTATCTCTTACAATTCCATACAACTTAGAGACACCTCTTGGGCAATATTATAAGACCTAAAGAAATAACTTTTGCAATATGTTAAAAAGCTAGTTAAATAAGTGGAAAGGACTTGTAATAAATTAGAATACTACTAAAATGCTGAATCTGGAAAATCAAAAAATTATTTTGGTGCCTAAAATCGATCCCATTCAGAGCAAAGTAAGAGGAGTATTTCTTCATCTACAAAAGCTCTCAGGAGGGTGTGGTATGGTAGAGGGTGGGGACCTATCAATTCTGACATAATCATTGCAATTTTCTACACTGTCATTGATTCAGGAAACATTGATTTAGAACCTACTGTGCAGCAGAGTCCTGCAACTCTGCCTGAAACAACAGTTGCAGGTAGTTAGGAAGCCAGTGAGACTAGGAGGTTGACTGTTTTAATTGCACTTAAGTTAATTTAAATATCAAATTTAAAACGCATACTTGTTATTGAAAAAATTCACTATGTTTGGAAGAATGGGTATATGAACCTGCTTTTTCTCTGCTGTAAATTTTCTAAATCGAACTACAGATACAGTATTCCCAATGAAAACATAGTGCCTGAATTGAGACCATATCATTACAAAATACATGCCCAGATTGCAAAGGCTTAGCATGGAAAACATGCTTAAGATATTTTTAGTACTTGTTTATTGCTTACTTATTGAAATAATGAGATATTAGCTTTAGTGACTAACATAAAATACACTATTAGAATAGCATCACTTGTTTCTTTTTACTTTTAAAGACTGTGGCATCTAGAAAGCTTCACATATGTGTCTTGCACTATATTTCCATTAGACAACTCTGTTTTAGATATTGAGTTGACTTTGAGAATATAAATATGAACAGTCCCATAAAAATTTTATAGAAGGGTGGTAAATACTCTACTTTGGCAGGAAGAGTTAGAAGAATGCCTGAGACACTAGGAAGATGTAGACTGGTAGAACAAAATCAGGCTGAAGGCCAAGATGAATTCTTGACAGAAGTGATGCAAACTTGGGTTGATTCTTGAAGTCAGAGTAGGAGTTGGATGAAGACAAAGAAGGACATTCAAGGAAAAAGGAATACCCCCACCTGTTAGGAGAATCTGCATAACTGGGGCTATTTGCAGTTACCACCTTTATGGTCATACTCAAGCTTACTAACTCTAGGACCTCAGGCAAGTCACTCAGCTTCTGCGTGTGGTTCTTCCTTTATGAAATGGGGAGAACACTACTGCCTATCTCATGGGGTTACAGTGGGGAATGAATGAGTTAATATATTGGCTGTAAGTTTGTCTGTTCTCCTGTGATCCTTGTGAATTAGAAATATACATAGCACACCCTCCCACCCCGTGGTAGGAGTAACAGGATTGTGTGAGGGGGTAGCAGGGAATGGGACTACAAAGGGCACTAGGCATCACGGGTTCTCCTTAGTGCTTTGACCTTTATCCTTAAGCATGGGAAAGTCAGCGTATTTTGAGAAAAAATATTACAGGTGTAAGAACAGCAGAAAGTGGAGGAGATAAAACTCCAGGTAAGAGTTAAGAGGCCAAGGCAGCAAGCTAATTGAGAAATATGCAGGAGCATCATTAATAGAATGCAGGGCCTGAGTAACATGGTAGTGACTGCTAACAGCTCTCAAAACCTTTGTCTTCTTTGTAGGTGCTTAACCACATATACCTCCTGTCCCAGACTCTGTGCTGACTTCAAGGCCTGACTTCAAGTTAGTGAAGTGAGAGTACAATGGTGATGGGTAACTCCTGTGCCAATTCTCCTGCCCTAACCCTCTCGGCTGGCCTAATGTCTTCAGGACAATCTTGGAAATTGGGTATTAACGCCGGAAGAGAATGTTGGTCTGTGTGGGCTAACACTCCTCCTCCTGAGTGCCCCAACCCCCACCCCTGCCCGATTATACCCCGAAAACCGACTAATATGAAATCACCTTGAGCTGTTTACATAAAGAAGAAATACACTTCTAAATGGTTAGGTCATTTAACAGGCATACAATTGGAGGAATGTTTGATATAGAAGCTACCCTATCTGAACCAATATAGATATGAAAAATATTTAAAGAGCTAAAAGCATTTTTATGCAGTAAAAAGACCTGATAACTGATAAGATATGGGTGTGATGAAGAAAGGTGTCACTAAATTCTTAAGAGTAGTACAGTCTCAAATGTTATCTTGATGCAAATATAAACAGTGAACCTGCCAGTATTTTCTTTGTGCCCTGTCAAAGTATATTTTAGAACAGTAATGAAGAGCAGTTAAGGTAGGAGCAGGACTAGACATTTGGTTAAGCTACAGAAATTAGACATACACTGAGATTTAGTAGAAAAGAGGTCATATTTCAAAATAAATTGGGACATCTGGTGACCCTCAAAAATCTCTTCAATAGAAATCTGAGAGAAGTCAGTTGGCTAAGATGGCAAGAGGGAAGGAGATTCTAAAATTCTGGATAAGCAGGGTGTAAATTCCAGAGGACAGAGGATTAGTAGGTAAGAGCAGCTCTGATGACATACTCCAAAGTATGAAGATTGAATTGTGATTCCAAGGTAAGAACATGGCATACACTGGAGAGGACTGGTAAGGACTTCCAGAAGGAGGTCAGAGGCTGACATCTCGACGTGGCTTGTTCTTAGGAAAACAAAAAATAAACAAAAAAACCTTGTTTTGTATAGTGGAACAAGGGCTATGTCTTGAAGCAATATGGCAAAACATCGTGGTTCCATGAAATCTAATGGAACATAAAATTCAAAGATCATGCTCAGACCCTGCCTGCCCCAGCCCTGTCTGGCACCAGGCCTGGAGCCTTTACCTTGCAGCTTGTGCCCTCCGATGCTCGCACCAGAGCTCACCAGTCATGCATTTGGCAGAGCTCCTGCCAGGCCGGTGTGTAAGAGGTGCGAGATGAATGTCACTGCGGCCATTCTGGAAACAAGTGCCAGCTCTCGCCTTCATCACAACTAAAATTCCGTCTTCCTTCTGCCACTTGTTTCGGGTAAAGAACCATATTTCTTTCTACTAGATTTCTCAAATCATTTTTCCTTATGCTGTTTCTTCACAGAGTGATACATTTTCCTCATCACAATTTTTGAAAATATGTTGTGAAAATATACTGTGTGCTCTCTGCAGTAATTACTCTTCCCCTTGCCTTCAAGGAAAAGTATTCTAGGGGAAAAATGACAAATATCATAAAAGTTGTGAGAATGGGCATTATGATTTCGGAGAATGCTGTGTTAGCTCTTGGCTGCTCTGGACTTTTGCAGCCACAATTGCTAAAGACCTACAGGCTGAAAGATCATCGCTTCCCGACCCTAAATCAATGAACTTCTCAAACCTACACCAGTGCATATCAGGACCTAGGTACTACAAACATACAGGGTGTGAGATCTATGTGCAATGAATGATCTTTATTGTCATAACCCTCTGAGGATAATACTATTATTCCCCTTGTTCCTAAAAGGAAACTGAGGTATAGAAAGGCCACCCAACTAGAAATGAAAACACTAATTCATCCCTATGTTCATTGCAGTGCTATTAACAATAGCTGAGCTATAGAAACAACACATGTACCCAATAATGGATGCATTAAGGTGCTGTGGCATACATACACACACACACACACACACACACACACTGGAATATTACTGAGTCCTGAAAATGAAATCTTTGAGATATTTGAGATAATATGGATGAACTAGAGGGATTATGCCATGTGAAGTAAGTCAGAAGAGGAAAGAAATTTACCGCACTTATTTGTGGAATATAATGAAAAGCAAAACAATCAAACAAACACAATAAAAACAAAGTCTACTGCCTTAGATTTTGGCAATAGGACCGTGGTTACCATAGGGGAAGGGGGAAGGAGTAGGCAGAGGAACTGCTTGGTTTATGATGCATGGTGACTAGACATTTGGTAGTGATCATGGGGTATATATAGTTGTTGAGGTGAGAAATTCTACAAGTGAAACCAATCCAGGCTGCACACTCATGTTACCTCAATAAAAAGGAGGACAAAAGAGAAAGTGGCAATTCTTATCATTCTTTGCCTATCTGGATTCTTCATAGCAGCCGTCCTGAAATAATGATTGTGTCTAATCTTGGGCCAATAAAAATCCATCAGTTGAATATTAGAAGCCCTAGGCCTACCAGTACATGTAGTAGATTGTTATCTCGAGTTTTGTAACAATAACATAACAGTTGTAGCAGCAGTACGATAACCAAACATTTACTGAGCACTTACCTGCATTATGCCATGTACCACATCAAATGCTTTCCACGTGTTACATTAATTTAATTCTAGGGCATCAGCTGAACTTCTTTGGGCTATAGTCTCTCCCTTTAGCAACCACCTTAGGTCCTCAGTTTTCTTGACTGGACTGCTGTTTGGTGATATATACTCCAAGACTTTGTTTGTGCTGGAGTTAGAACTTGACTTTGAACCCTGGGTACCTGATTATACTTTGCCAGTATTCTTACCCTAAGGAACTAGACCTCAGTTGTTATCTTGGGATGGCTTCACTCTGGATAAAACCAACTGTGCCCTCCCTTCCGAAACCAACATGCTAAGTGAACATTCTCCCCCCTTCTATCAGATCCCATCCTTTAATTATTCACATATTAGGCATTAGACCTAAGTTTACAACACCCTCTGGCCATTGACTTTGGGACAGCTGATCCCATTCCATGGGGTCAAGTCTTGCCAATTATAGTTAGGACAGTCCCTCTAGTCTCCTCTCCACCTGCTAGCTCTCATATCACCATGGTTCTTGCCAGGGCCAATATAGGTCACGTCTCACCAACCAACAGAACAGTTCCCTATCTATGAAACTGACAAGGAAATGCCATAGGCGGGAACCTGGTTTTGTCTTCCTATCTCTGTGCATAGCAAATACAACACAGCTAATACTGTTGGCCAAATTAATGAATGAATGAATTGGCACAGAAAGATACCAGTCTTCATTTTTTCCCAACCTTTTATTAAAAAAATCAAGGCAATGAGTCAAGCTGCTCATCAGAATAAACCATATCAGTTCTAGTTGATTTGCTGACAAGAAAAGTCATACTGCAGGTTATCGTTTTATGGTAAAATATTCTGTCACGTAACTGGAAGTCATTTATTCCAAGATGGTGGAAAATGTATTGGTGCAGTACAAGATGAAGAGGATTTAAAGAACATAATAAAAAAGAAGAACATTACAAATCTGGTTAACATAACTTAACCCAGGGAAGATTAATAGCTTTCAATTCATGCAAAGCTTGAAATCTACAAGTTGATATACACATGCTCTTATTAAAAGTGAAAGCTGTTTATAATGAAAAGCTACCCCCATGCAAAAATTAGCATGGCGCATAAAATAGGCAAAACGGCAGTATGGCCAGAGGCAGAGCATACGCCTTTAAATCCAATTTTAGAGCAGATTTTTTTTTAATTCCAAAATGGTCAAATCGCACAATAACTGAAGATATAATTAAGAATTATGCTCTAAAAAAATTCTGTAACAGAAGGTAATTAATATCTATTTGGGGAATGCCGGAGTTTTAATGAATCCGACATGACTCTGCAGAGAAATACTTGATGTTGCCCTCTACTCTCAGCAGTCTGTTTAGCTAGAAACACTTCAGACAGGGGCCTCCTGGCACACAGGATCAAGTTTTACATTCCTGAGCAGAAAGAAAGCATTTGCTGCTGTTCTGGTAGCACATTTAAGAGGCTGAGGAACAACCAGGGAATTTTGGAACAGTACACGTAATTGAAAGTCTTCGATTCTTTTAAAGCAGTGAGTCATTTTCAGATGTGGGATTTTTCATTTCCTTTAAATTTGTTAAGTTGTAAAACTTTTTTTATTTAAAAATGAAAGCACTCAAAAGAAGTGGATCTATCAGAGATAAAAGATAAAAGTGTTGAAGTGAGGGGTCAGGAGCCTTGAAAAGAGTCCACTTGACCCTCCCTTCTCCCATTTCCCCCTTTGGCCTCTGAGGCACCCTGTAATACTCCTAGAATGCCTTGAAGTTTAGTTTGAAAGCCACCTGATCAGGAGCCACCCTCTTAGTTTTCAGTTGGAGTAAGTGAAATTTAAGAAGTTAAGGGGCTTTTGCAAAATCTCACAGACAAGTGCATTGGCAGAGGGAGAGAAAACCAGATGTTTTCACAGCACCAGATCTTGGGTCCTTTGGCCACACTTCCTCACTGCTCCAGGAACAGCACAACTCAATGGCCGATGGCCTGAGCATCACCTGGAGCTCATTAGAGGTGGTGCCGGCAGCCGCAGACCTGTAAGCTCTGGGGTGGGGTCCAGGACCCCGTCTTTAACAGGCTCTCCAGGTGATTTGCAGCACATATATATATATTTCCATTATTGTTCATTTTGGTACAATATTTGCTTTCTCAAGCAGCCTAACATTTGAACGTCTCTCCTTCCTTCTTGCCTTCCGGCTCTCAAACTCCCAGGCTCAAAAGCAGCGGACAGTTATCAGAAACGAAAATGTTGCCATGAAGGAAAAGAAAAGCTATCAGGGGAGGAAAAGGGGAAACTATCTCAGAGGCATTCCTCCCTCAGCTCAGACCAATTCAGGTTGTTTTGAAATTTCAATATCTTTGTTTAGAGGTGGTGTTAGAACAAGGACTCATGCAGTCTGCTTTTTCTCTCTCCTGTTACTTTAGCTGTTTTATGGATACACTAAAAGATCATTTTGACCTAAATGTCTTTGGCTTCTCATATAACATTTATTGCATAAAATCAATGTTTAGAGAGGAGGGCTTGGGCACACAGCTGTTGAGCACACAGGAGGTTACACACACATAGGAATATACAAGGAATGGCATTATTCAAAAAGTGTGTCTATTCAAGACAAACTTTAAAACCAACCCTTGAAAACAGACCACTGATCTTCAGCTTTCAAAAGTAGGGGGGTTGGGGAGAGGGAGCAAGAACATGGGTGAAAGGGAACTTTGTGTTGTGTGTTGTGAGTGCTACAGTAATCATACCTGGTGGTGGGGGGTGTGCTGTCTCAACGCTGACAAGGATGTAAAAGGATGGTACTTCAATAACAATTTTTTGTAAAAGAAAAAAAATATGTTACTTTACAAAAGATAAGCCAATTTGATTTGCATAAATAAAGTCATATATACACTCGTGAAGAAAGACAGCATTTCAAAGAAATCGCCAATAATTTCTTCTGTACCAAGAAAGTCAGCAAAAATTAGGAGGGTGTGGATGATTGAAATCTGAAGAAATAAGAAAAGAATGCAGAAACAGTATTTTCATGAATGCAAAAGGGAGAACAATTCAATGGGGACTCTTGTTACCCCTCTCGATCAGCTATTTTTTTTTTTTTTTACAAAAATAGCTACATTTCATTCATTTGTGTTTTAGTGACAGTAAATGATTTTTTGACTCTTCTAAAAATCTTTGGAGTAAATTAAAGATGACCTGAAGTATCACAAAATCAGACTTGAGAGTAACTACTCTGAAGAAATGGATTATTTTAGAATGTGAAAGAATAGCCAAGCTCTAAGCAAAGTTATTTTTACCTTACCTAGAAGACCTGAGCATGTAAGAATATAAAGCTACTTCCAACATACAAAAATTCTGCAGGCTTTTTCAAATGAACCCTAGAAGTCTGTATTTTAACTCTGTTACTGAGTAAATGTGTGCATGCTACGTTTCCCAAATGGAATTCTCTATTCCCAGAACAATCTTTCCTGAAGCCACACAAAACAAATAGAATTCAAAGTTCTTATGCCTGATATACTCTATCTCCTTTCATAAAACATGTCACCTAGCTTTTATGTTTCTTTGCACATCATATTGCCACAAAGACATATTGCTCCTAATTTAATCTAAAATGCATGATTTTTAAAAAGTCTACATGAAAACTGTGCACAAAGAGTGGCTTATAACTTCATACCTGAAAAAATCTAATTTATCAGAGCATCAATACCTCTAGATAGCTTTAGAAATCATGTATGGGATTTTGACCTCATACATCTTTGATATCACCACTTCTGAAGAAGAGATAGTATTTTCAACTATAAGTTATACAATATTTGACTTACTACATATTCTACAGCACAGTCTACATTTGAGTGCATTTGGAAATCACTCAACTGCTCAGCAGGCAAAAACATACAATGCAGTCTACCTTACTTCATCAGCCTTGGTTTTGAATCATGTCAGTTTTAAGTCAAGGGAGGTGAGAGAGAACATTTGCCATCTGCAGGGTGGCTTTTGAACCCCAGGACTCCCTCAGGGCCAATTAAGGTATGGGATCTCCCACCAGGCGGGGCCATCAACACCCCACTGGCATAGAATCCACAATGGAGATGCCCCACGCTCTTCACTCTTCGCTGCACTCTTTTTATATGTAATCCTTTTTCATACTCTTCTTGAAAATGAATTAGTTACTGTTCCAAAGAATGGGGGCCCTGTGTAGGGCAGGGTGGGGTACATGACAAGCAAGTCCATTTGTTTGGAATAAAATGCTCAGAAAGAGAACAATAAACACAGAAGTTGGCAGGAACAGGCCTCCGGTTTATCAACACAAAGAGTTTTCTTCATGATTTCCTTGGGCATCAGTTGCATTTAAAGATAGAGTTGCTAATAATTTCCTTTCCTTTTTCCTTGTTTAATTATGCAATCGGATATTAAAACAGTTGGGCAAGCATTTTGCCCAATTTTAACTATTTCCCATACAGGTTGGCCAGCTTGGTCACAATGATCCTAATAAAGCATGGATTACTCTTACACAGGTTACTGACATACACATACCCAGTACAGTATCTCCAATTTGAGCCATATCCACTAAAGCCCATCGTGGTGTTTTAATCTGGGCTCTTGCAAAAACAAAAGTGGATATTTTTATACTGGTTGTTGACTTAAGAGGTCATGCTAGGAGACATTGGGAAACTAGGAAAGTGGATGGAAAGGAGAAGAAACAATCAAGAGTGCTGTCTTGAGAAAGATCACTGATGTGGGCCATGGAGGCTCAATATTCCAGTGGACTTGCGCGGTCCGATGCAAGATGCCTTAAAATTATCTCCAGGGAGGGGAGAGAGAGCTGGGATGTTTACTGACCTGCTCTCATTCCTTATTGGTTGAATTTTGCTTCAGTAAATACCAGGGCACAACTGGCTTGGACCAGGAGTTCACCCACTACCCCAAGGCTAAGGCCAGGTTATCGCCAACATCTGCACCCACAGAACAGTGTACAGGATCCTGCATTCTGACAGCAGGTAAACAGATGCAACACACTGAACACACAAGATATGACTGGGGTTAAAAAAGCTTTCTACATTTCTGTGCATATGAACTAAATACGTCCTTCAGATTTCAGAGTAAAATTTTACCTACGGCTAGAAAACTGTAGCATATGAATTCCTCTGAGTTTTATAAGATGTGTTTTGGGTTTGCTGCCGACTATATATATATATATATATATATATATATATAAAACCATTCCCATTTCAAGGGGTAGGTCACAGCTTTTAAAGTCAAAACACCAAGTCTCAAACCTCAGTGCATTTTCCTAATTGGATGCTCTGTTTCTGGGCAAAAAACTGTAAATGAAAAATCACCATATACTGTGTGAACTCACAAAAACAAAACAAAACAAAAAACAATAACCCAAAAGTGGAGAAATCAGTGTTTGCTTCAGAAGCACATATATTAAAAAACAGAAGAAATTTCCCTAAAGAAAAATAGGAATTAAATGTTACAGATGTCACTTAATAAACATTGATTAAAAACACCAATGACACGAAATTTAAGGTGTGAAGTTCTTTTGTGTTTTATATCAGGAAGGCCCTCTTGACACATCATTTATATTGTTCTAGAAGACTGTAAATAGTGTGTGGATGTGCATGCATGTATCTCAGCTTCATTCCCCAGGTACAGTTGCCCAAATCCTTCCAGCATATAGGATCCTCTTGTCTGAACTGCCTCTTACTTTTCAGATGCTGACCAGGGGAGCTGGGAGCCAGGGTGGTTCAGATTGCACCCCTGCCCCCTGCCGGCACAGGCCTTGCTCAACTGGGCTGTTCCCTCCAAACCCAATGGTGCCCGAAGCCTCATTATCCAAAAGGGTTGGTTGTGAAAATCAGCACAAAATGAGCTTAATTGGAACAAAGAAAGATTCTGGGTTTTGAGTCAAACAGTCTTCCTTCAGCAATGTCACCTTTGGTGACTCCCCCCCTGCAAAATGGACATGACAATAGTCCCTTCCTCAAGGCTGGCTGTTGAGGTATGCACAGTGCTTAGCACTCAGTACTCGAGAGCTGTTGCTGTGATGATGATTATGGAAGGCAGGAAGCCGGCCAGCCACTGCCCAGGAGGTCCCTTGGGAAACTCGAAACATGTTTAGGAAACTCTTGCAAGCAGACGGAGCTTTCCTTTCTCCAGAACAGTGATTTTCAAATTGTGGAACAAGCAAAGCAACAATTATGGGACCAGGACCAACATGACCACCTGAGAATTTGTTTAAGATGCAAACTTGTACGCTTCATCCCAGACCGGTTGATTCAGGAAGTGGCGGTGGGGCCCAGCAGTCTGTGTCCAGACACTTCCTCCAGGTGATTCTGATGCATGTTCAGCATTTGAGGACCACTGTTCCATGCTGGGCCCACCCTTGGCATTTCATTCATCTGAAGTTCTCATTTAGATTTTTAAAGTTTATTTACTTATTTTAAAGGAAAGTTTTGCCTTGAGATAATGGTCAATTCACATGCAGTTGGATGCTTCACTGGGTTTCCTTTAATATCTTGCAAAGATCTATAGATCCTTACTCAGTAACTGACACTGATTCAATCCACTGGTCTCACTCAGATTTCACCAGCTTTACATACAGTCATTTGTAGATGTATATATTTTGTTCTATGCATTTTTTTCATGTGTAGATTTGTGTATTCAACACCACAAGAGCCAGAACAGTTGGGATTTATTTTTAAAAGAAAGTTCTATCACTTACATCTTGGGCTTGTACACCCTTTTATCCATGGGTGGAGACTTTTGAAGATGGCAAGAGCTAAGATACCTCAAAGGTTTGCCCTTTGTTGGGAGCCAGAAAGACTAACTAGAAGGCCATCTTGAGTCTTATTTTTCATTTTAAATGAGCAGGACATAAGATATATAAGTACTTGAGTGTGTTAAAAATCATTATATAATCCAATCCATCAAAGAATCATAGCACTGACATCTCACAGCCATTACCTTTAAATTTAAAAAGCAAACACTCTTCTTCAAACTTAGTTCGAAAGCATAGATGGTTGTGTGATAAAGTTCATGTGCTAATATAAAGTCAGATTTCAAATCTTAAGGCTTGTCAAGTAACATTTTCTCAGCCATATGTTTAATAGCTGTAAAGAAAAGACAATGCTTTTGCTGCAGATAAATTTGATTACAGAAAAATCTTATTTTAAGTACTGTCCTTCATTTAAAATCTGAAATGTTATTATTACATATGTCCTTTTGATTTTAAATGCATACATATTTGCATAAAAAGTAGTGATTTCTCCCACTTCTTCATTGTTGAAATTGCCTTCGACAGCAGTTATGCAGTGTCAAGATGGGATCAGAATGTGTGGGAGCAGAAATTTTTGCAGTCAAGCTTTGCTAACATATGCAACGATTCACAAATTGCCAATGAAAAAATATATGTGTCTAAGAAAGAATGTGAAAACGCTGCTATCAAAACTCTTCCCTTAATTCTCACCTGCATTAGAAGAAGACAAGAGACCTTAGTTGAAGCTCAACTTTGGCTGGACTGGAATCACAGGGAATGAAAAAGCTCTAATATCTGGGTTCCTGTAAAGAGTCTGATTTCTTTGGCCTGGGAATGCAGCCCGGACATTTTTGAAAGTTTTTCCAGGTGATTCTAAAGGTCATGGGAGACACTGCCGGAGAGGTTTCCTCTAATCTAACCAGTTCACATGATTTATAGAGGGCTCTGATCTGCACGAGCTGGCAGTTCCTACCACTAGTGCTGTGTTCTTTGTACTGTGCCCTGTCAGATGATGACCCTTTGTTTGCATTCATGGTGGCCCACGGCTGGACCAAGAACTGGTGAGAGAGATTCTGACCTGGGATCAGTTCTTAGACCCTCGGCTCCATACGCTCTCACTGCACATGAGGATGCCAACGCAAGAATGGGAGGAGGGACAGACATTCAGACCATGCAAGGTGACACATAAAATGTGTCATCACTTTGATACAAACGGAGACAGTACAAAATACTGATTTGCTCACTATGGTCACTTTTTTCCTTATGCATTAATTAAATATTTATTAGGTAATAAGTATGTAAAAGCAGTGTGTGTAAGTATTCCTATTATGGCTCTGTAAGGCAGCAAAATCTGATAACCACAAAGTAAGTCTATTGGGCATAAGATTTGAGTTGGAAGGACTCTGAAGACTGCCTGGTTAACCTTTTGCAAGTGACTTTTAGAAGGGACACTGCATTTGTAAAGGTGTTTTCTTCTCTGTACCAGGTGAGAAGTATGGCTAGGTCACTGGCAACTCTTACCAATGAAGGAAGCAAAGAACTAAATCTGCATGACCCTTTTTACTGTGTTTTTCCTGGTAAATTTCACCCAAAAGGTCTGTCTTTCCTTTCCCACAATACCTGTGTCTTCAGGGAAAGCTAGCACTTAAGAAGGTGGCTGAGGACATTTGGATGAGTTGCTCAGTTTTCCATGGTCTTTCTCATATATACAGGAGTTATACATGTTACTAAGCTTCTGGCTTTTTTTTCCTCTTTGAAGATTTATTTGTGCATACAGAACTAGGGTACAGGTCAGAGGTGCAGGGGCCGTGAGAGGATTCACCAGAGACAGAGTGGGGAGCAGAACAGGCCGACTGATGAAGAACACTGCTGAGGGGAGCAGCAGGCAGGCCAGGAGAGGTCTGCTGTGCCATGTGGGTCATCTCTAGGGCGAGGATCGAACTTTAGCTTCTTAGTGCTGTGCTTTACCCTGCTGTGCCACCAACGAGGGCTAAGATTCTGGCTTTTTAAATTAGTCTTTTATTACAGTGTATGTCCCAGTCAGAAACTTCAAATTGTAGAGGAAGACTTGTTTTTCCTCTCCTACGCCTGAATTCAAGTTATTAACTTGATGCCACTGGATGAGGATTAAGTAAAGATGCAAATGATTAGTGTCTATATGAGCTGTCTCGGCACACCACTGCAAAGCTGTAAGCCACGTTCATCCTGCAGGCAATTGGGAGCCATTGAGGGTTTTATTCAGGGAGTAAAGAAACAAAACATACTTGCTTTGGTTTTCTAAGTAGTGGCACATTCTTTTGGGGTAGACAATAATAAATTAGGTTCAAATATGACACGCCTCTATTTTAATTACAACAGGCTTTTGGTGAAAGGAAATATACAATAGAAACAAAGATACATACTAGAGTATAATGTATATTAGTGTTTTTGAATATTCAATTATGTTATATGAATGAGCTTGAGTTTGTAGAACATTGGCAGCAACTTTTAAGACATTGTAGGTGTAATTAACAAGAAAAAGTTTGCTAAACATTGGCATAATTCATGGAATGTGTTAAGTATAAGATAAGTGGTTAACAAGTAGAGTATGTGCATGCTAAACATAGATAGGAACTGCCGACCCAAAGATACCTAATATTCATGCAGCACGTGGGTACAAAATATTCATTATCTACTAAATATACATGAAAGCAAAGATATATACTAGAGGTGCTAAATATTCAAGATAACATAAATATACACGTGCATATGATGTTCATGAGCTCTTACTTCAGTCATCAGTGACACACATTTGAGTCCCATAAGTACTCTGCTCAGCCATCACACGGCTATTCATGAGGAAGCTACAGTTGTGGCCAAACATACTTCCATACTCCTCTGTCTCTAATAAATTGTGCCTTATTAGTCCATGCATGACCATGGTATCGTCCCTTCCTCTACATTTGATGTGGACACTTGGAGGCTCACCATTACCGGGGAAGGCTGATGCAGTGTGTAGCCCGCAATTCAAGTAGTATGACCCTCACAGCCCTTAATATTGTTCCTCAAGTGCGTTAACTTCCCCCATACTGTGTATTTTACCCAAATCTAATAGACTCCAAGATTCAAGTGTTTTAATTTTGTCTGGGAACCTTTCTGTTGCATGACCTCTGGGATAGGTTGACTGTTAGTACACCTAGAAGTCACCATCGCATCTAAGTAATTGACCATACAATTGAGGAAGTGTGTGAAGTTTAAAAAATTTAAAACTTAAATCACCCCAGGAGGCTGGGGGGGGGTTTAGATTTGATGAAGTATAATTTATCTAATTTGCTTAATAATTTACTGTATTTAAAAAAATATTCAATTATGCATACAGAACAGATCAGAGGTGTAGGGGACATAAGAGGATTCACTATAGACAGAGTGGGGAGCAGAGCAGGCAGATAGATGAAGTACACTGCTGAGGGGAGCAGTGGGCGGGTCAGGAGAGGTCTGCTATGCCATGGGGGTCAGCTCCCTGGCCAGGGATTGAACTTTTGGTGCAGTGGATGTAGCTAGTTTCATAGTGCTGAGACTTAACCCGTTGCGCCACCAGGGAGGCTCCTCAATTACTGTATTTTAAAGGAACAAATCTGATTTTATATGGAGTGAAAAAAGCAGGAAAGAAAAACACTTTGAAATGGACTATTAAAATCATCAAAGTAATTTTAAATTTTTTTAAAAGACACCATATTGTGATGACAACTGCTAACTTCGTGTATCCATTCAAAGATCATTACATTACAAAGAAAAATATGGTTCAGTTGATGACATGTGAAACATTATAAAAATAATATGTAAAATAAATTTGCATCTAAAATAGAAAAGTAAATATAATATAAAATGCAAAATACATTCAGAGCTAAAATATCACTAAGGGATACAACTCCACTGGTTTAGAATGCTAATGTTTAAATAAATAAAATTCAGAAATAGTATGAGATCTTGGACTTTATTTCATGATATATTATTACTGAATGCTAGCACACAATTTAGGGCAATTTAACTTAACCTCTGTTAGGAAGAATTTACAGTCTACTTGGACAGGGGACCCCACATTGATATTGCAGGGGGGGGCTACAGAAACGAGAAGTATATTCTTAAGGAAAGTATAATCTGTTCATAAAGGTGGAAAATGTTCTTCAAGGCCCAAATGCAACTTAACACGAGTAAAAAGCTACAGTGGTTTGATGAAGCAAGAAACATAACTGGCTGTGGGATAAGGAAAAACTAGTTGATGGCTGAGGAGTTATGGGAGGTGGGCTCCCGGCAGTGATTAGGCTATGTGTAGGCAGAGGGTGGGGAAAACGCCAAGGAAGGTCCAGGGAATTACCTAGTGCAGAACTTAGATATCTTCTTATAAAAAGGTAAGAGAGTGGTTCATGTGCACCATGAACTACTTTATGACAAGGTATCAAAAAAATCTGTCGGTAATTACGGTGGGGTCAATGTCAGAGGAACAGACAAGAGCAAACTCAGAGACAGTGAATGATGTTCCAAACAGATTATACCTGATTGCACACCCATGAGACCTCAGGTGCCAAGAATTGCAACTTCCAACGTGCCATGAACCTGACTTCCTAAACAAAGGGCTGCTGGGAGCTAGCAGTGGAGTTAAGTGGCGATGCTAGGCTTGTAACTGAGCACATATGGGCTCTCACTCTGTTGTCTTTATAATTTCAACCTGCACCGTAGGGTCTCAGCTCCGATGGTGTTGCTCTTTGCAAGTGTCAGCCCATTCCCCTCTCTCTCATTCTTTCCCTTTCTCCCTGATCTCACTCTTCTCATTCCCCTTGTAAATGAACTTTCAGAAAATTTCTCTCTGTGTCTGCTTTTGAGTCTTGTCCTGAGTTCTTAAGCCTGTGGGTGAGGACTCACAACTGGGGCCAATCCCCTTTTCTCTTGGGGTTACCCTGTAGCATCTATTCCCCCAAAAGGTTCAGATAGACTTCTCAAAAGACGCCAAGTATGTCTCCTGTCACCTCGGAATCTGGAGGTCAATCAAGGCTTTATGAGCCATGGGAGTTTACTACCAGTATAACATAAACAAGGCCAACTGATTTGTCCAAGAGCAGTGAGGACCCTGATGGGTAGGAGAAACTTCTGTTCTTGCCCAAATCCTCTGCTCCTCCTTATTCAAAGAAGAGATCAATATGTCCAACGATTTTGTCCTTACCTAAATTGAAGAAGAAATCACTGCTCCTTCTTCTATCACTTCTGAATGTCGTTTCAGGATCTGAACCGGTTCCACGTTCAATAGTAAACATGGTCTCTCTATTTGAGAATTTGCTCTCAGAGAAAGGAGGAGGTCTCTCCCTTCTTGTCTGTCCTATAAACTTTGTCCTTAGTCTTCCCTTCTCTTCCCTTCCCTTGATGTCCACACCCTAAAACACAAGATTCCTGGTCTGCTCCATACTTTAGAATTTACAATCACACAAATTCTCCCTATATATGTTAGTAAATTGTTTTTACTTTATTAACCTATCTCGTGATGTGTGGATTACTTGTCCAGACCAAGAAAATTCCAGAATGTACAGGTTGATTTCTTTTGAGCCTTAACAATATTCTGGTTGCAACTGATTTCTCTAAGTATCCCTGTTTCAGAGTGGAAATGCTGCAAAGTGGAATCTCAGGAAAAAGGGGTGGACCCAGGTTTCCTGTCCCATCTAGTGAAGGGTGGAGCTGAGCATCAAGGAAAAACTAGAGAAGCTCACAGAAGAACAGTTGGAGAACCTACAGAGGCATGGAGGGAGACACATGAATGCTAGACATGTAGAGATACCTGGTGAGAGAGATGTGGGGAGGCTGTCAATGGCAGTCTTTATCCCGAGTTGTACTTTACTTTTGCTCTTTCATCCCAAACTTTCCTGGATCCCTCTGCCTCTTTCCTATGGCTCACTGCCAAAGGTATTAAGGCATGTGGCAAGTTTGCAGGCCACAGTGGGGCTGTACTTGGGGCCAACCCTGATTTGAATGGGCATTTACCCATGAGAAGATGGGCAACATTGGGTGTTTTTATTAGAAAATCACTGTACTTTCTTGTCTTCTCTATGCACACTAATCCTATTAAATTTCTTTCACACTATGCTTTGTCTTTATGAGGCAGGTGGCAGAACCCCTTTAAAGAATACAAGCTTCAGGTACCCCTCAGTCTGCTCATTAACATCCTCTTACCCTAAACATTATAATTTCATGACCATTAGGCTTCACAGGACAGCATCGGAGACATCTTCAGGGCAGGGTATGCAGACTTTGGCTAAATCTGTTTTAGCATGAAACGTGTCCCCCCAACTATGCTCTTGGTTTATTATGGCAATAGGGTTTGTTAAATCACTTTCATCCTTAAATCTACAGTGTTTAATGCCTTACCAGTGCTCAATTAATACTCACTTACTCAGTGAATGAAACTAAAGAAAAACACAATATATCTTTATATCACGTCAAAATAGGTGTCTTTGTTATAAGGAGTGCTTTGAGCGGGTTACTTTTAAGAAATAGACAACGAAAGAGCTCTGAAAACTGAATAGAAGTTTCATGCTTTTGTAAGAGATTCTTCGATTTTTCTAAGAAACACACAATGCAAATGAAAAATCTACATTTGCAAGGCTTTTTTTCCTTTGTACCAAAAGGCAGAGGATGATCAAATCTCTAGAAAATCTTCCCAGTGGAGAAGGCAGTGACTTAAATCAGCATTAACAACCTTATCTTTGTTTACTGTGCTTTGTTTGAGAACTGGCTTCCCCACGTCAGTGTATTCTACTGTCTTAACTGAAAATGACATTTGAAGGGGGATGGTTTCAGCCAATTCAGGGAACTGTACAGTTTTCCTGGATCTCTCCCATGTGTAAAGGAGTCACATGTTGCTACAGGTCTGTTTATTTTCACTCTGCTAGTATGTCTTCTATTAGGGAAGGGGTCTCAGCCGAGAACCTAGCAGGGTAGATGACAAATCAGTTTACCTACCCAAACCGTCAATCAAATAATACTATTTCAAAGTTACTGTCCCAGTCTGCCTATGGAAAACTTAATGTTTCAGATGTGTAAGGAAGAGGAATAAGAAGGATGGAGAATAAAGAAAGGAGAATATAAATTTTTCTAAGTATCACACGGAACATCTATGTGATTTGTATTTATGTATATATGAAATCAGCATGGATGTGTTATTCAAGTACAAATGCAGATTAGAGAAAATATCAATTGGACTAAGAGAGTAGGGTTCTGCTTTCCCTGAAACACATACCCTCTAGCCGTCCTTAGGTGACTTCTCTGTAAAAGCAGTCTTAGACACTCTAGAACAAAAACTTGCAGAACTGGGAGGATATAAGCATACTGTTTGATTCATTCCCTTGGATACAGCCTGAATAATTTTGCTTATAAAAATGACAGGAAATATTGGAAGATAACAAAGTGTCTTGTGAATCATCTAAGAAAGATAATATTAAGGTGAAATGAATAGCTCTGAAGACTGGCAATCCATGAATAACACGTATTATAGAGAGAGCAACTTTCATTTTTAGGTGAACATCTAATTAAGTAGAATTTTATATTCCTGGAAGGTAGAATCTGCACTGCTTTACTCGAACGTGCACACGGAGGGCATATATATTATTGGCATTATTATTACTGTAATAGAAAGACCTCTCTCTCATAAGCCAAATTCTCTTTCATTTTACTGCTTCTTGAATTCCATTCTCTCCCCTTACAATTGCATTTCCAGACCTCCTTGAAAGGGCAAAATAAAACAGAATGCCTATAGGCTCTTGAACTATGGTTGGTGACTGGTTTGAGTTCAGTAACATTTATCACAAAGCTATGTGAAATTGCCATGACACTTAAGAATGAAATCCTGGCAGAGAAGTTGGTACAAATCTTTAAAATAAGTTATAGGTGAGATAAAATTACCATAGCATCTTCATGAATAGAAGAAAGAATTCAAACTAAGAAAAATAACAGATAAAAACAAAAAGATGGCACTGAACATCTCACTATTGGAAGGTGACATTCATTTTTATACATCTCTAAAAAGCATAGAAACTTGTCAGTTACTAGTCTCTAAGTTAGTCCACAAGCTTGTTTTGGAGGGGAACAAAAATCAGCCAAATCTAAATCTAAATAAGTCTTTTTTTTTTTTTTGCAAATGGCTCATTTCATGAAGGAGCTCTGAAGGATGTATGAAATTGTTTTTTGATATTAATATGCAAACTTTCTCTCTAAGGGGCTCTCCCAGGAAGAACTCATCTTATCTCTTTTCAACAAAGCAGATCTTAATCTGCATACATTTGTCTAATGTGTCTTTCCCCATAAACTTATCCTACCTAAGCTATTTAAGACGGTTCTGAAGTAAAGTGAGCATCACAGTTAGTCACATTGGTTGTCTCTCAGGTATACAGGAAATTTTAATGTTATTGCTAAACTTCTTTTCATTTAGTGCATTTTGGGTGACATTAGTATTTATTTTTCTCCACCACCAACTTTTATACCATCTTGTCCCTTTCTATTTGCTCTCCCTCTTTTTTTTTTTTTTTTAAAGATTTACTTATTTGTGCATACAGAACTAGGCTACAGGCCAGAGATACAGGGGCAGTGAAAGGATTCACAAGAGACAGTGGAGAGCATAACAGGCTGACTGATGAAGTACACTGCTGAGGGGAGCAGCGGCTGGGTCAGGAGAGGTCTGCCTTGTCATGTGGGTCACCTCAGGGGTGGGGATCGAACTCATGCTGAAGTGGCTTTAGCTTCTAGGTGCTGTGCTTTAACTTGCTATGCCACCAGGGAGGGCCTTGATCTCCCTCTTTACCTTCAGAGCTGTCACAGTATTTATTGATGTCTACTGTTCTTTTTTAATTGTATTTCATGTTACTGAATCGTCTGCCAGGTAACTGTATAATGTTTGTTTTTATCATTCTAACGTGACTAAATTTATTATTTATTCTATTATCAATCTATATGATTTGCTTGACTGTTTGGCCACCTAGAAGAACCCAGAAGGTATGTGATGATTTCCTTACTTGCCTTTCTCCTTCTTTGACTTCTGAGATTTGACTTATCTCATTTGGCATAATCCTCTCCAGTTCCATTCAGGTTTTCAAATGGCAAGAGCTGATCTCTTTTAGTAGCTGAGTAGTATTCCATAATGTATATTTACTATATCTTTTCAATCCACTGCTCAGCCAACAGGTATTTAGTTTGTTTCCATTCCTTGCTTATTGTAAATAGTGCTGCAATGAACATAGAAGCAAGTGTATCTATTTTTTTTTAATGAATGATTTTGCATTCTTCAGGTAGGAGAGGAATTGTTAGATCATATGGTAGATCTATTTGGAATAATTACAGACCATTAATACTGTTTCTACAGAGACTGGGCCAGTCTACATTCCCATCAACAGTGTACAAGAGTCCCTTTTTCTCCAAATAGTGTGCTTTAATTAGCAGATCATTTGTGCATACGTTCAGAATATGAGTCTTTTCATTTTGGGGGAAGTGGCTGTATGTACTTCTGAATTTTCTGTAGCTTTTGCCCTATTTCTCCGATTCCTTCCATGCCATCATTTCCATTCCTTATCTTTAATTCCTTAAGTCTCAACTTACCACAATCAGACTACTTGAATTTGGTTCTATTGTAAATCCTTTATTACATCATCATGAACCTCTAACTTGTTGAAAGTCTAAGGGGTAGAAGCCACACCAAGATTAGTCAGCTTCCAGAAGGACCCTGGCATTATGGATTTTTTTCCCTTGCTCAGCTTCACATTCACATTTCCTACATCACCTTGTATTTTCTGTCCACTCACTCTCAATGCCTACAGGGTTCCTTTTACTTTCTCCTTCACAGATGTTTTATTTTAGACATTGAGTCTAGGAAATCATTCCCCTACTCTCCAATAAGACTAAATTTCTTAAAATCTTGGGTGAGAGAATCTTCAGTGGTCTCTCTCCCCCCCCACTCCCTCCCTCTCTACACCCTTAGATATTCCACAATCAAAATAATGTAGATACTGTTTAGAGTCTGTTTTATACAGATAAAGACACTTCAAGTCACTGAGGTAACGGTCATGAAGTTGTAGCTAAACTTCATCTGTTGTAATATGTCTCTCTTTGGCACTGTCTATGTTTCCATGCCTATGTGTGGTACAAGGCTTCTCCACATTATTGTGCATGCAAATTCCTTGGAGATCTTGTTACAATGAAGATTCAATTCAACAGTTCTGATATGGAGCCTGAGACTCCACATTTCTAACAAGGTCCCAAAAGATGCTGGGATTTGTGGTCCATGAACCAGATTTTATGCACCCAGGTGATTCTGTTGTAAGAAAATCAAGCAGTTACTAACAAACGGGAAAAAATCCAATTATTATAGAACTACAAGCATTAAATAGCTAGGGGCAATAAAAAAGGAATGACTGCTAGAGGAGAGACCCATGTTTGATTACTATATCTTCAATGCAACATTGTTGAAGGCACTCAAAAGATAAGTTCTTCACAAAGCTGAATGGGCTTCACGAGTCAGGGAAGTAGGATTCAGTAGGCAGTAGGATTTTCAGTTATATTACCGAAAAGGTCATACCCAAATAGGCTCTTGAAAGAGTCAGTCATTAGCATGCTCTGTAAGGGTCTGAAAACACACACATGCTTAAGCTGTATAGTCACTGGCTGGGTTCAGGATTACAGTGGGAAGCAACACATTAGATTCTATAAGTGAAGTACTAAATAATGAAATTTAGACTGAGTGCCCTTAGAAATCATCTAGCTAAGCATCTTCATTTACTTATGAGGAAATTTAATGTTTATAGCATTTACCAGAGTCCTAGCTAGTTACTGGCAGAAATAATAGAAGGCAGACTCTTGACTTTCTTCATCTATTACACTTCCTCTAGTATAGGGAAAACTATTTCGGAACAGAGGTCAGAAATGTCTTCAGGTACCTGTGGCATCAATATGTTAACCACAAATTGCATTTTTTCCCCATGGACTCACTGTATAGCTGGGTGACTAGTGAACCTTACGATACTGAGGATGGAAAAAAATATCAAAAAATACAGCACTCCATTCGACACATAGCCCAGTGTGAATTTGTAGCAGTCCTATGAGTCATATGTCATTTAACAAGTTGCATGCTAATTATTGAAACTTTTGAGGGTAAATGGTCAAAATTCCTACTTTACAAGTTTGAGCTTTTATAGCTTCTGATCTTTATCTGGGATTGAAGACAAGGACCCTATCTAAAGGTGGCCAGATTTGAAGCTGCCACACTAGAGGAAAACCTTGTTTACCTCTGGGACTGATGAGGAAATGCCATATATATTGATAGCATAATGATCTGAACAGATCAAGAAATTGGTATAACTGAAAAGAAGAGTGATATAAAGTGAAAGCCAACACTTGTTTATGAGGACAGTGATAAACAGACACATGAGGCCAGGACAGATCGAGCGATCAAGCCCAACACAAGTAAACAGGTGGCTCTCATGATACACCTCATAAATCAGTCCAAGTACAGGAGCTGTACTGTTATATTGAGTCTATAACTATAATCTATAGGATAGAATAAAGCCCATCTGAGATGTTTTCAATTTCACGCCCATGGTGCACCAAAGAATGCCCACGTTTTTGCAACAGTGCCCTAAGTTTTGCTTAAAAGAGTCACTGGCCCCACCTCGTCCCCTTGAGTTGATGCCCCAAGATCTCCAGACTGAATACCACTGTTCACAAGCTGCTCTCCAGGACCTATTTTTAATGGTTTGCAGCCTCCCCACTTTTATTGTCAATTGAATCGTGTAATTCTATTACTATAATATCAATTTCTGCCCAGTAAATCATAGTGTCATTTTATATGACTGGTTTGAACTTAAGTCAAACCTCTTCATCCAGGTGGAAGTTAGCATGTTGCGATCAGAATCTCATGTCACAGGGAGGGAGAATCACTTTTGATACCTTCCTCCCCTCTGGGATGAAATGGAATATGCGAAAATTGTTTCAGGGGCTAGAGAAATATGGACAGAGTGACTCTGAACTTGGAGCCATCATAGGGCAGCCTGCTTGGAGAGAAAAACTGCCTGTGCCCTTGAGCACTGTTCTGTCATGTGCAGGCCACTATACATCCTATTACTGGACAATCCTGTTTTTAACAGTGCTAGTTACAGACTCAACTTTGCTGTAAGTTATGTGATAGTAATGACATCTGACCTTAAAATCTAGGCAAGTCAGTCTTGGCAGGCATCAATGTAAACCTCAAGTTGGAGGATCCTGTATTATCACTCTAATTTATTGATTGTTCATGTGGCAAATACTATGCTTGCCAAGGCTTCCTCTGTATCCCATGTTCAGTTACAGATTAAAACATAGTATTCAAACAACAGTATTTGAAGTCCTAGCAGTACATTGACATGTTAAGTTTTCCGTGTTAACTCACAGTCCTGTACACAAATCTATCAAGGCACAAGGCAGTCAACCCCAAATTGTGCAAACATGACATAATGATTATTTTGAAATAAAACTGCTTGAAAAACAGCTGAAGCTGTACCAAATATTCCTAGAATTTGTTCTGCTAGTGCCTCACAAACTTTCTCTTTCTAAAAAGTAAACAAGCATGTTGCTCCGTTCAGTCCATGGCACCACTGCACGTATGAAGTTAAAGCTCTCCAGTTCATCCTTTAAATACCTTTTACCAATTTTTAAAAAAAAAGTCCAAAAAAAACACAGTGAGGCTGGGAAAATTCTTCCGCCCCCAACAAATAGTTGAAGTAATATTTATAGCCCACTTTCATTTTTCATACAATTTAATACATTCTTGCTTTTCTCTCATTCGCTCTCTCTTCTGAGCATCCAGGGCAACGATACTAGTAGCCTGGTGACACTTCTGTTCCTCCTTCCGGGCCATATGATTCTCTGTGATTAATTTTGTCTTTTTCAAAATTTCACTGGGTTCCTATGTTACTGAAATTGCTTTTGTCTGTTAAGAAGACATCACGGCTATTCCTTCAAGAGAGCAAACATTGATCTAATGACGTTGAAAAAAATTCTTTTGCATACTGATCAGTTCTTTGTAATTTATTCAATAATTCCCTCGTGGATGGATGGGCATTTTGTTCTATTTTTTGATCACCACTGACAATGCTACACTAATTATTCTCTACATATAGCTTTTTGAATTGATACTTTTATTTCCATAGAATGGATTCTCAGCAGTTGATGAAAGGTCAAAAGTTATGCATTTACCTATTTTAGTAGATAATATTACTCACTTTTTTCCTCATACCACAGCTATTTATGTTAATACTATCACCAGTGACCGAGATTGATCTTTCCCTTATTAGAAGTTTCACTCTTACTTTTGCCCATTTGAGGAATAGAAAATGTTGTCCTGTTTCTTTATTTTAATTTCCTCACTGCTATGAGGTTGATCATCTTTTCATAGTTTTTTTTTCCAGCTATCTGGATATCCTCTTCTGTGAACCACATATTCCCATACTTAAACTAGTTGTGTACTGGGTTGTCTTCTTAGAACTTAATTTTTAGAAACTGTTCACATGTTATGTGTTTGTAAACACCCTTTTATATCATATGTTGCAATAATTTTTTTATTAAAGATTTATTTATGCATACAGAACTGGCATACAGGCCAGAGGTGGAAGAGCGGTGGGAGAATTCACCAAAGACAGTGGGGGAGCAGAACAGGCCGAGTGATGAAGTACACTGCTGAGGAGAGCAGCAGGCTGATCTGCTGCACCATGTGGATCACCTCTGGGGCGGGGATCGAACTCATGCTGAAGTGGCTTTAGCTTCTTAGCACTGTGCTTTAACCTGCTGTGCCACCAGGGAGGGACCATATTTTTTTAAAGATTTATTTATTTATGCTTACAGAACTGGGGCACAGAGGTGTGGTGGGTGAGAGGACTCCTCAGAGACAGAGTGGGGAGCAGAAAAAGCAGATCTCCTGAAATACACTGCTGAGGGGAGCAGCAGGTGGGTCAGTGGAGGTCTGACACACCATGTGGGTCAGCTCCCTGGCAGGGAACAGAACTCGTGCTTCAGTGGCTTCAGAGAGCTTCATAATGCCGTGCTTTAACCCACTGCACCACCAGGGAGAGCCCCATATGTTGCAAAATTTACCTGCCCAGTCTATTAGTTGTGTTTTTATTTTGATTCTTTATGCTCTTATTAATGCAGTAAACATATCTATCTTTTCCCTACAACTTGGGTTATATTTTTAAAACTTTAATGAACTTGAATTTTATTTTTGTATCAAACGACCTAAGAGGGATTGGAAAATATGCTGGATCATTTATTGAATAAAATACCTTCCTCCCCACCCCATGAATTGAAAAACATGTTTCCTAAAGAGATCTGCTTCTGGATTCACAATCTGCTTGAGTGACCTATTTGTGTCTTTTTGTGCTAATACACAATAATTACAGAAACTTTACAGTATAAATACTGGATAAGGCAAGCCCTTTCCCTGATCTCTAATGCAGAGACTTTTTTTTCTTTTTTGAACATTGTTAAGCTATTATCAGGTACTTATTTTTTTCACATGAACTTTAAAAATCTCCCTTCATCATTTAAGATAGCCTGTCTTCAATGCAATTGAAGTTTACAGGGGTAATCACTGTTTAGACAGAATCTTGGTAAGTCACAGGTACTATAATTCAATTTATGAAACCTATGCTAATATTGGGCAAAATACTGCACTGAAAAAATCAGTAAATTGTCTAGCCTTCAATAAATTATGGTACACAGAAAGGAAATAATAAGAAACAGAGAAGAAAATAATGAAACACAGATAAAAATGATGATCCAAAAAGATCAGTGAAACCAAGAGCTGGATCATTGCAAAGCTTAACAAAGTAGCCAAACCCTAACCAGAAACACAAGGAGAGCATGAACACAAATAAGTAAAATTAAAAACAAAAGAGAAGTTAAAGTAGATATTATATAAATACAAAGACTCATAAGAGACTATTACATACAACTATCTGGTAACAACTTGGACAACCTGGATGAAACAAAACAAAACAAAACAAAAAAAACCTGGAAACAAAACATTTGAAGACTGAATCAGGGAGAGATTATGAAACATGAACAGAATCACAAGCAAGGATATTGAAACAATAATGAAAAGCACCCAAAAATTGAAAGCCCAGTACCAGATGGCTTCATAGTGAATGATACTGAACTCCCAGAGAAGAATTAATATATATCCTCAAACTCGCCCATAAATTTGAAAAGGAGGGCAAACTTCCAAACATAAAAGAGGTAGGAGTCTGTTATTGAAACAAAAGAATTAAATCTTTTGAAGCCAACATTACTCTGATTCTAAAACCAGACAAGGACATCACAAAAGAAGAAAATTACAGACCATTTTTTCTGATGAACACAGATGCAAACATCCTCAACAAAATACTGATTTCAACTATACATCAAAAAATGATTGAGTGAGATTTATTCAAGGGATATAAAAATGGCATAACTAATGTAAACCAATACATGTACTAGTCCACATTAATAAAAGAACAGTGAAAACCATATGATCATCTCAATCGATGCAGAAAAAGTATTTAACAAGTTTCAGCTTCTTCATAGACGACATCCATATAGCCAATAGGTACATACAAAGATATTCATCATCATCTCTTATTTGTCAGGTATGCAAATGAATGAAGAATGGTGTCTCACACACACACACACACACACACACATAAATCAAGAAAACAAAAAACTCAGCAGTGAGTAGCATCTCATGTCTGTGAAATGACTATTATCCAACACAATGGTTGGAGAGCATGAGGAGAGAAGGAACATTGGTATATTGCTGGTGGGAATGAAATTGGTACAGTCCTATAGAAAAAAGTGGAGAGCCTTAAAAAATTTGAAGACAGAAATTCCATATGATTCAATTATCCCAAAATACAAAAGTTCTAATTCAAAGAGATAATATGTACCCTATGCTTTCTGCAGCACTATTTACAACAGCTAAGAACTCAAAACAACCTAAGTGTCAAACAATTGATGAATGGATAAAGAAAATGCACAAATGCCATATACACAATGGAATACTATTTAGCTATAAAAAGATGAAATTATGGGCCCTTCCTGGTGGTGCAACAGGTTAAAGCACAGCACTATGAAGCTATCTCAGTCACTGCAGCACGAGTTCAACCCTGGCCAGGGAGCTGACCCACATGGCACATTAGATCTCTCCTGTCTTACCTGCTGCTCCCCTCAGCAGTGTATTTCATCAATCTGCCTGTTCTGCTCCTCACTCTGGTGAATACTCTCACCCCCGCACCTCTGACCTGTACCTCAGTTCTCGTATGCATACAAAAAATAAACCTTACAAAATTGTGGCATTGTGCCATTTGCAACAAGATGGGTGAACTTGAAAGGTGTTACTCTTAGTAAGTCAGATGGATAATGAAAAACACTGTATAATATCACTAATTTGTGGTACATGGAGAAAGCAAATTGAATGAAATAAAACAAAAATAAATGTTTTGATAAGACTAGTTAATTTTCAATGATGCAAACCTGAAACTTCTGTTATAATGCAATGTGGCTTCAATAAAAAATTAATTAGAATTAGTAATTAAAAAGTATGACAGGCCTTCCCTGGTGGCGCAGCGGGTTAAAGCACAGCACTGAGAATCTAAAACCGCTTCCGCATGAGTTCGATTCCCGCCTGCCCTGGAGGTGACCACATGGCGTGGCAGACCTCTCCTGACCCGCCCGCTGCTCCCCTCAGCAGTGTACTTCGTCGACCTGCCTGTTCTGTTCCCCACTCTGTCTCTGGTGAAGCCTCTCGCCGCCCCTGAGCTTCTGGCCTGTACCCCAGTTCTGTATGTACAAATAAATAAATCTTAAAAAAAAAAAGTTTGACAGACACTTGATGGAACATTATGTAGCCATTAAAAATGGTGAAGATTATCATTATGGATTGAATTATGTCTATTTCCCAAATTCAAATGCTGAAGTTGAACATTCAGTGCCTTAGAATGTGACCTTATTTGCAGATAGAGGAGCTCAGCATGTGGTGTTATTTGCCTTCACAGAGGAAATTAAATTCAAATGAGGTTATAGATTGGGCCCTGAGACAATATGTCTTGTATCCTTATAGGGGAAACTGAGATAAGACATGCTCACAGAGAGAATGCTTTGTGACGAGATCTACCAGTCAGTGAGGTGCAAATACAAACAGCACTGAGGCAGAAACCTACAATCCAAAGATGTCTGCAGGTTGCTCACAATCAGGAGCTCAGGGAAATCATGAAACAGAAATCTAACAGAGGGAACAAATCCTGCTGATACCTTGATCTTAGACTTCAAGCTTCCAGATTGCTGATACCTTGATCTTAGACTTCAAGCTTCCAGATTGCGGAGAGAATCAATTTTAGTTTTTTTTAAAGAAGATTATTTAAAAAAATATTTACGCATATTATAGCTGGGGTAGAGGCAAAGGGGTTGGGGGTGGGAGGGTGAGGGGATTCACCACAGAGTGGGGAGCAGAACAGGCAGGTCGATTGTAGTACAATGCAGCAGGTGAGGTGGGGCAGTCTGCTGTGCCATGTGGGTCACTTCCCTGGCCCAGAACAGAACTCTTGCTGCAGTGGCTGCCAATAGCTTCATATTGCCAAGACTAAACCCTCTGTGACATCAGAGAGGGCAGATTTCTAATTTTTTAAAGCTACACAGTGTGTGTTATTTTGTTACAGAACCCATAGTATAGGAATATACCATTTATGTATTGATTCAAGACAATGTCCAACATAAATTGCTGAAGGAGTAAAATATGATTCAGAACAATTATGTTGAACATGGACTCATTCATGTAAAAATGCATATACAGAGAGAACACACACACCCATAAACTTATGATTATCTGTTTTAAGAGTCATAAATATCTCCTAAAAGATACACAAGAAACTAATAGCACTAATTACCTGTGGACAAGGGAATCGAGTGTATCGTGAAAAAGAAAGGGAAAAGAATTTTCTCTATAAATCTTTTTGCTGAGATCTGATTGCTGAGCCATGAACATGACTACTCAAAAATATGTAGAATTAAAAAATAAACCCCCACACATTATCATCTTTTAAGAAAACTACCTTAAATCAAATAACTTGAGCAAATATTTTTTATACGTTCTATGTGCAAACAAATATTACGGTTGAACATATTAATACAGTGTTTACATATGAAAGAAAATCTCTTTTTCTTATTTATTCAGTGTTAAGTGCCAAACATTGCTTGATGTGATATGGAAGTTAAAGGAATACGAGGCATGGTTTCCTTACTCTAGAAACTAAAAACTGAGAAAAGATGAGGAAGAAAAAAATGCAGTGAAGCTTGAACATTCTGGAGTTCAGGGTAGGCTGCGCCAAGAAATGCCAAAATGGCATGTAGTGAAAAAAATCTCCCAAGAGAGTTAGCCCTCTTGTATCAGAGGTGAGAAGACACCCTTATGCAGCTGATAAGAAAAGCCAAGCCTGTTTACTAGCCCAAGTAAATCAACTCTGCCTAGTTCCTCACTAAATTAGTGTCCAAACCTAAAGTTTCTCTGTATTATCCATTTCTCACAATTTATGGTTTCTTGTCTAAAAATTATATAAGCCACATGCTTTGCTGGTTTTATAGGTTCCACATTCATGGACTTCAGTGCACACATAATTAATTTTTTCTCTACTCTGTCCTTCATCATTAATATTAGTCCAGCCAGGAAGGATGGGGGAGGGGGGACTTTCTCCTCCCTAACAAAAACAAATCACTTCAACTTGACAAAATGACAAGTGAGACAAAATGATTGTTGTAGTTCTAAAATTCTGAGATTTCCTCTTTTTAAAATTAGTTTTTTGAGATAACTATTACGTAGTTGTTAGAAATAATTAAGAAGAAGCCAACGTAACTCTGACCCAGTTTCTCCAAACGTGACATCTTGCAAAACTAGGATAAAGATATTGATACAATCAAAATAAGTAACAATTCCATGATCATGAGATTTTTTTTTCGTGTGTGTGTGTGTATGTGTGTGTTATACCTTTTATAGCCTCACCCAACTCTCACCTCTCCAAAGACTGCTGTCTCTGACTCCTGGCAACCATGAATCTGTTCTCGAGTCTATAATTCTGTCATTTCAAGAGTATTATATAAATGAAATCATGCAGGATGCAACATTTTAAGATTAGGTTTTCTTTTTTTCTCAGCATAATTCCCTGGATATTCACCCAAGTGGTTGCAGGTATTGATTTTTCCATTTCTTTTTAACGCTGAGTAGTGTATGGTATGGTTGTACTTACTGCAGTTTGTATAACCTATCATGCATTATTGAAAACCATCAGGATTGTTTCTAGCTTTTGGATACTATGAATAAAGCTAGTATGAACAATTTTGTACAGGTTTTTGGGATAGAAGCCGAAGAGTATAATAACTGGGTAGTTACATGCTTAGTGTTATAGGAATCTGACAAACTGTTTCCTTGAGTGACTGTACCATTTTACATTTCTGCCAGCAAAGTGTGAATGACCTTTTTTTTTTTGCATCTTTGTCAACACTTGGCATTGTCATGTTTTTGTTTTACTCTGTTTTAACCATTCGGACACGTGTATAGGTATATCTCCTTATGATTTTAATTTTCATTTCCCTGGTGATGAATGTTGTTGATAATCTTTTAATGTGCTTATTTGCCATCTGTATAGTCTCTTCAGTGAAATGTCTCATTACATCTTTTGTTCATTTTCTAATTGGAAACTTGTCTTACTGTTGAGTTTTGAGAATTCTTATTGTAAATAATAGATGCTAATAGACTACTAATAAGTCTTACATTGTAGGTACTATTTTTTTAAAATTTATGGTCATAAGAATATTTAAAATGAGATCTACTATCAATATTTTCATGTAAGAATATATTATTTTAAAATACATTATCATTTTATAAACAAAATACATTATTCTTGACTATAGGTACAATGTCATGCAGTAGATCTCTAGAGCTTATTATCCATGTGTAACTGAAACTTTCCTTTCCCTGCCTTACCCTATTCCTTGGCAACCACTCTCCCAATCCTGATTCTATAAATTTAACTATATTAGATAGCTCCAATAACTGAAGTCATGCAGCACTTCTCATGACTGGCGATTTGACTAGTGTAATGCCCTAGGTGATCGTCTTTTGTTGGATATATTTTACATGTATTTTCTCTTCTTCTGTACCTGGTCTTCTCATCCTCTTTATAGGATCTTTTTGTGTTCACAAAGTTTTAGATTTTGTTGAGATCCAAGAAATCAATTTTTCCTTCTATGAATCATTCTTTTGGCATCAATTCTATCCCTGATTGCTGAAGACTTTCTGCATTAATTTTCTAATTTCGTGTTTTATTTTTTTTTTAAATTTAAGTCCATAATTTAGTTTAATTGTTGCTGGGATGGCTAACCTTAATATATTGATTTGGCAAATCTGCCAAAAAAAATCAAGTAGGCATTATTTGCACGGGTCTGTCTCTGGATTTTCTATTGATCTATGTGTCCATCTCCCATCAAGAACATATTATCTTCACTGCTGTGGTTATACTGTAAGCCTTAATAAAAAACAAAGTAATTCCTCCCACTTTACTTTCAAAACCTCTCATGAATCTAGGGCTTCTGACTTTTCAAACACATTTTTAGAATAAACTTGTCCATGTCTACCAAAATTGTTGATAGTGGCCATATTAAACCTATGGATCATGTTGAAGGAAATCAACACATTTTTTAGTCGTCTTATATATGAAACTTTAGTATTTGGTTGAAATTGGTGGAAACTTAGTCTTTGGTTGGATTATTTTGCCAGTCTTTAGCACTAGAAGTCAACTCCTGGAGGGTTAACTGTAATGTAAATGATTCTTGTTCATCGAAATGCAGATGTGTTTGTCTAATGGAATGAAACTGATTTTTCACTGTGGATAAGAGAGTTACCATTAATTGCATCTGTTATCAAATTCACATCAGCATTCTTGACTGTTTATATATGACTCAGTTCTTCAGACCCTCCTTTGAACCAATTATAACATCTTACTGATTCTCTCCTTGGTTAACAGTTTAATAAATTGTTTGACATACTCAATTTTTCTTTCTACAGGAGACATGATGTGATCTTTTAAGAAACTAAAGCACAAGCATAAATATTATCCATTCATTTATTATTCTGCTTAAAATCATACTTGTGTATCTGATACTTTTCCGGGTGCCTGAGATATAACTTGTAATGATAATGTCTTATATAGCTATGGTAAATTTACCGGTACAACCTATTAAAAACTATCAACTTTATTGTGATTTTACCAGTTTTTCCATTAATGTCCTTTTTCTGTCTTAGAGACACTTCTTTCTTCTGTCTTCTGAGACACAATTGAGGGTCTCATATTGCATTAGTGACTGTATCTTTTGGTCTCCTCTAGTTTGACAGGTTCTCGGGTTTATCCTGTTATGATTTTGAGACGCTTATCAGGAGGACTAGCCAAGTATGGCTAGTATGAAGTTTTCTCATGATTAGACAGGGAATACAGAAATTGCCTTTCACATCACTTATTAGGGGGGCATTGTCTCAACATGACTGCTACTGGTGGTATTAGACTTGATCACTCAGTTAAGATGATGACTCTCTGCATTCTTTTTCTTTTCTGTTGTCAAGTTCCTGCTTCTCTCTTCCTTACTCTGTAGTTTGGAGGCAAGTCACCAAGTCCAGCCTGAACTCAAGATGGGAGGGAGAATTAAACTCTGTTACAATTATTCTATAAGGGTGGCTTTCTGGAATTCTTCCAAAAATAAACTTTGGCCCCTGAATATGATTTTTCATCATAGAGAGAAAAAAAAAAAAAAACAGGTTATTATCTGCCGACTGCTGTGTCAATCTTGTATTTATCCCTTCTAAATCCATCAACTGACTTTTGTCTTTTGCAAGCCAATGTAAAGGAATACATTTCTGTATCTTATGCTATCATGAAGGTATTTGTTTAGGTGACAAAGAATCCGTTTGGTAGGTTCTGGCATTCAAGACTAATTGGTTTTTCCACACATTTCTGTGGATACAAATTGTACCAGCACACGGAGAAGGGAAATGAGCTGACAGTATCTGTGTCACTTTGAATCACTGGGTATCCCACTGGGGCTGTTGAGTTACTTAAGCTCAAAGAAGGATGTGATGATCGCTAATCATATTTTAGATTCCAATTTTAATGTTCTTACAGACTAGGTGGTCTATCAATTTTTTATATTAAGTTTCTTTCTTAAGGTCTCTATAACAATTTTTTTCTGGGCAAAATTCTTTCAAATGCAAGGCTAACTTTCAGCTCAATTAAAATGTTAAATAGTTTGTCATGGCATTTGTATTATCCTTTATGAAAAAATCAATACTTTAATAG
>NW_004567128.1:15996760-16014115 GCF_000260355.1 Condylura cristata
ACGTGAGAAAGTGACAAAGTCACACATACAGACACAAACACACATAATACCAATGTCAGTTTCCCAGTTTTGCTATTAAGTTATATGAAATATAACCATTAGGGGAAACTGGATGAAGAGTACTCAAGGACCTCTCTGTATTATTCTTGCTTCCTGTAAAACTGTTTTAAAACAAAAAGTTAAATTAGAATTACCGAGTTTAATTTATTGTGATCTATATTGTATACTGCTGACTCAAGTATTTTAAACATTATATTTACCTTTCTTGTATTATGTTTTGTGCTTCATGAACTACTTTTTGTTCCGTTTGAATGTCTGTATATTTATGACTTCCCAATCTCTTGAACAGAATTTTAAAGTTACTCAGCTTTCCACGTGCAAACATTGATTACTAGATTTTTTTGTTCTCTCCTCCACAACAATTTTAACTGACTTCTTTTAAAAAATGGTTTCATTTAACCCCAGGTACTAAATCATTATTTAGTGGGGTGTAATATTCTATGTAGATGTTTGAGTCTAACTTCTTTTTACTTCTTTGTCACTGTGGAGAAATGTGTGTGTGTGTGTGTATGTATCTATTTGTCTTTTTTTGGTTTGGTTTAGCTTTTTGGTAGGTAATCTCCTTTTCTCTCCATGGTTATATTTACGATAGATTCATTGCCCTTAATGCCTTTAATATTTGCTAATTTCTTTGTGTCTAGATAGAATTTTCTTTTCATTTATCCGAGTTGGGATTTCTTAGTTTCCAAAATTTAAAGATTTACATCTTTTGGCATTTCTGAAAAATTTTTACCCTCAACTATTGAATATGGATACCTTTCCAACCTATCTTTCAAAGGTCAAATTAGATATACTATACTTACTGTATCTTCCATATATTTCCAGTTTTTAAAAATATTTCTTAACCCTTTTTCCATACTGTATTTTGGATAATTTCTTCAGCTTGTCATCAAGTTCACTAATTCTTTTTCAGTTTTGTCCTAAGTTTCTATTTAACTTATCCATTGGGTGTTTCAATTACATTAACTAGATATTTAATATACAGACCATCAGTTAATTTCTCATTCAAATTCTTTTTTAATTTACAAACAAAATTAATCATTTTGCAAAATACACACTGTGATACACATCTGAATTTGACTATCCTGAAAGTAAACAGCTTAGAAAAAAAATATATTTAACACTAACAAGCCTATCAGGGTAAAGCTTATAGTAAGCTACAAGCAGCAGCTTTAGGTAGTGAATAATAATTGGAAAACAGGAAGAAAAAATTATCTGTGGAAGCTATATTTAAATGCATCTGTGAGGAAAATTGCTCTAGTTAATTTCAACAATGTAAAACAACTCCCCTGCCTCAGTGGTAGCTTCTCAAGTTTTATTTCCAAACTTACTTAGTCTTTGTAAAGTGGGTAACAAATAAAATCACTGTTCATATCAGAGAATACCTGAAAAGATGGGTGGAGGTTGGCTTCCATACACCATACAAATAACAGAATTAAAAATCCAAGGTGCTTTCATATAGGGAACTTAAGACAATTGCCATCTTTCATTATTTTTAAAATTTGTGGAATGGCATAATACAAATTTTGAGACCCACCCACCAGAGGATCCACTATAATTATTTTATACTGCTATTTTCTGCTTTAAATAAAATTTTTTATCTACTCTGTGGTAGTTCTTCAGATAATTACCAACAGACATCATACACACACACACACACACACACACACATGATGCCAGGATTCAAATAAGAAGTGGAAACAGAAAGAGGACAGGAGGACCAAGAAAATGGGCAGTAAAAACAAACATGATTTTGAAGGTCTCCTAACAAATGTCAGTGGGCAGCTGGGATTGACCAGGAAATGGAATATTCTAACTGCTAGATTCTTCACTAAGCCGTGATCTGGATAGCTTGTTCACTGTTTTCACAGATGGCTTGATCAGAGGTAGCTGGGCTCACTGCCTGCTTAGCTTTTTTTATAAAGAACATTTTTGAGGGTTAAGAGCCCCTAACAAGGTCTGCAGCAGGATAACTAACTTGTTAGACTACAAGTAGAGATCAACAAAGGCGTAACCTGCAAATGATTTAATCATGGACATATGATCAATCACCTTCTTTCGTGAGATTGCAGTCTAATTTTTCTCTTTCAACTAGAAAAAAAAAAGATATTTCAACTTTATAAAACAAATCCTCATCATTCATCTCAAAATGCCCCTCCCCCTTAGACTTATATAAGATAGTGTTATGACTCATATGTTGGTGAGGACAGTTAAATTCTAAGATTTCTTTCTTTAAGGTTTATATTAACAGAAGACACTGAGTTCATCTCCTTCGTTAACAGATTTTATTTATTATGAGGCATCTTCTAGCAATGTAAGTGCTCTAGTTTATCACAATGAGAGTCATTCCAAAGCAAATATTCTCTAAGATAACAAAGTACTCATTTTTTTTTGGTGTGTGTACTATACTTAAATATATTTGAAGTGACAAAGCTCAACAAGTCAAAAAAACCACAAGTCAAAATTTTAACATGTCACATGGTATCACTGGATCTGAAATAAGACTAAAAATGTTTTTAAGTGGAATGATCTCTCACCTATAAATTAATGTGACCAAGTTAATGCCTGCAGTCTATGGAAGACACAAGTCCTGTCCCCAAGACTGCTTCTTTTCAAAGTTTGGAAAATTAATTGACCCATTATTTTAGGGGGGGAGTGCCGAAAAGTATAGACCCGTGGCTCTACAGATGGAAAAAATATCTTAGACTACCTTAGATGCTTATATGATATTGGAATGTAGTGAGCTATCAATGTTATTTCTCTTCATCACAAAAATTCCATAGATTAAGGATTTACATAATTGGGAGGGGAAGGGAAAATCTAGAAACAGTTCTTTGTTTTTTTTTTTTTTTTTTTTTTTGCCTGAGCAAATAATTTCTAAAAAGGGCCTCCAATATCTTGACTAGAGGTATCATACTCTGCAATAAAATGCTTCAGTTCTTCAACAGACCGCTCACCTATTTCCTGTAAATTCTGTCTCAATGCAAACTGTAGAGAGTTTTCTAATGAAGGATCTTTTTCAATCAGCATTTTCACAACCATCCTAAAAGTTTCACAGTCTTGTCGGTAAAAGTGTTCAATTTCTTTCGCTTTTGATGCTATTGCTTTAGAACGACTGGTTAGCCCACTGTATCCAAGCTCCATGCGCTGCGCTGCCGTGGTCTCAGCTTCTTTTGGCTGGACAATGAACAACGGTGTGGTGGAGCCGGACTCAGAAATTTCAGGTAATGTGCCCTCATCCGCCTTCTCCAGCTTTTCAGCAGCCCACTTACTTGTGGCCTCAGCAAGTTCCTTCTCAGTTAGCTGACTGGGTTCTTCTAATACCTTTGATGAAGACACTGCTGAAGAACTTGAGGGTGAAGTGTCTCTTGATGTTTTCACTGACTGAACAGGCCTTTCTTCACTTCTATGTTGAGACTGGAGGGAAGAGTATGATTCGCTTCTTTCTGGAAAATAGCTTCTACTGCTGACACTGGAGCCAGATCTGTTGTATAGAAAGTCCTTTCGGCCTATAGGTGATTTTCTGGAAAAAGAAGCATCTCTTCTATGAGGAGGCTGGCCCCTCATATAATAGGAAGAGTAGAAGCTTCTTTGACGGAAGCCACCTCTCATATTCCTGTAATCAGGCTGTCGTCTGGCAGAATGGTCATCTCTTGTACACCTACTGCCAGATTCATCTCTTCTGTGAGCTGGACCACTTCTTCGATCACGGAAAAGACTGCGGCCCTGGTCATCGTTTCGGTTATTGCCATGACTGTAATATCTACTGTACCTTCCTTCACCAGGTCTGTCTAGCAGTGGTGATTTCTTTGGCGCAATATTAAATACTGTATGGTGGCCATCACAGCGATTACGTTGATAAGGTACTCGTTCTCTTGGAAATCTTTTAAAATCATATCGTCCCTCTGGCCGCATTTCATCTCTTCTGTAAGCCACAACTCGGGGCCACAGGGATACGCGGTAAAGGTAATTGTTTGCTGGTTGCCAGGCTCCCAGCCAGCACTTCCGGTTCGTGAGGTGACGTCAGCAGACATGTCTGCCCCTGACAGCCTTTGCTGAAATTTATTTTTTCTTTCGTGCATCTCATTGTTTTCTCATGGTTCTGTTTCTTTGAAGTCTACCTATTTTAAATATGCTTATTTAATTTCTGATATAGTCATTTCATTATTGGAAGATAGTGGAATAGGATCTGGTATTCATCTAGCTAACCCTTGTTAGTGGTGTTCCCATGGGGATTGACCAGAGACAGAGTAGGGAACAGAACAGGCTGATCTGCTGAAATACACTGCAGAAGGGACAGTGGGCAGGTCAGGAGAAGTCTGCCACCGTGTGGGTCACCTCTCTGGTTTGGTATGAACTTGTGCTGCAGTGGCTGTGGATGGCTTCAAAGTGCTATGCTTTAATTCATTGAGTCACCAGAGTGGGCCCTGTTTTTTTATCGTTTTCAATGGTGAGCATGTTTGATACAGTATTAACTGTGGAAATTCTGCACAGCCTATGTGGAAAATACATGCCTTCAAAAAGCGCTTGACTCTCAGGTACTAGCATCTCAAGAATACTTAATATGGCTTTCTGAGTGTAAGATTTCACAGAACCACAAGATGTCTCAAATTCTCTGGGAGATATTTTCCCCACTCAGAACAGAGGCTGAGTTGGATAAGTCTCCTTGTCATTCATCCTGCTGCTAGATGCATTTTCCCCAGGCTGCTCCTTCACTAAGGGTGCAGCTCTCTGAGGTTGATGATTTCTTGTGAGGATCTCAATTCAAACCCCACTAAGCCTGGCCATTTCTTCCAATCAGGAGAGGTATTAGAACCTGAGCTTCTTGTTTTTGAGTCAAAACCACCAGGGTGAGATTTGGGTTCCTCTTTTATTAGTTCCTGAGTATTTTACTTACTTTTTATTGCGCTCAGCTCAGTTTTAAGTGGAATGTTATATTCCATCCAGCACATCTTGTTGATATTTATAGAAGAAGATTTGCCAGAATAGCTCATCCATAATATTGTCAGAAGTACACTGTTTGTTTTCTAACCCCGCAGCACAAATATAACCCTAGGCCTTTTCATCACCTCTTCCTTATCTTGTATCCAAGATCCCATTCAGTATAAATCCTGAATTTTCATGGATCTTGTCTTGTATTAGCTTCCCCAGGAAGGATACTTGGAAAGTAAATTTTTGACAACCTGAGTGCTTGAGTATATCTTTATTCATTCTAAGTTGAATGATATTTCCCTCCAGAATTATAAAGACATGCATTATTTTAGCATCTGTCTTCAAGTACTGTTGTTAAGAGGTCTGATGCTATTCTAATTCTCAATTTCACTAGTGACATGACCTCTGTCAATCTCTCTCCTTTTTCTCTCTTCTGAAAAGTTTTAGAATATTTCCTTAAGGTAGTTCTAAAATGTCAAATGATATAACTTAATATGAGTCTTTTCAATTGTGCTAGGCACTTTGTTGGCACTTTTAATCTAAAAACTCATGTGTGTGTATGTATGTATGTGTGCGTGTGTGTGTGTAATACATGCACATTTTTGCTCCAGAATTCCAGAATTCCTTTAGTCAGATGTTGGACTTTCTGGATTTATTCTTTAATTTTGTCATCTTTTCATTTACTGTTCATATCTTAGTCTTCTCGAGAGTTGTCTAATTTTCAAATTAATTTTATGCTTTCATTATTTCCTTTTCATTTTACAGAAGTATATCCTTGTTCTTAGAATTATCTTTAATAATTTTTGTGTAACAGTCAATATTTTCTCTGATGTCTCTGATGATATTAATTATATTTGTCTATTTCCCTGTGTTATTTTTTCTTTTATATTTGTATTTTGTTCTCATTTCCTTAAATGTATGATGATTCTTTTTCCTTTTCCATATTTAGGATTTAAGCACTAAATAACCAATACAAACTTTACATGTAAAACTTTTAATCATGTGAATTTCATCCTGTATACATGGACAAGGAGTATCAATAAATCTTTTCCCTAAGGCTACTAATATTCCATGGAGAAAAATTATCTAATTTCTTCTGTGGAAGTACGTGTTTGCTGCCAATAGTCTGGAACCAATCAGGAATTTACCTTTGTGGATTATGAGTGATCTTACACACAAATCTTATGATATGTGAAAATTTAAATTTGGCCACTGGAGAACTATAAAAAAAGTACCGTTCCAAACTTGAATTTGAATTCTTTATGGCCTTCAATTTCCCACTTGTAATTTTTGAGCAATATATTTTCCTCATTACTTCTATTGCCAAATAGTCGGGAGCCATTTGTAACTATAAATTACTTGATTTTCTTTTAACTACTCAGTTGAAGCATACAAAGAAACCCACTGCTAATTTTGTAGGTTTAAAAACTTTTAATATTGGCAATATTATATGGTTGAAGCTAATATTTTAATATACTATGTATGGAGCTCCTGAAAATTGTACTATTTATGCTAACTTCCATGGGGTAATCTGGATGATCTCAAATGCTGTACCTCTGGAACTTTCTCAGCCTATAGGAAAATGTACATAAAAGGTTGTAATCTGCTTAACATGTCTTCCTCAAAGGTGATATGAGACATGAGATGATTTGAGTCAGTTAAAGTAAAAAACTCTAAGTAAAAGATTTACTTCTATGAATCGTACTCTTATATTATTCTGGCTTTTTAACATTTGATTTGGAGTTTTAGTTAAAGTACATAAAAGAGTGCTTTGTTAACAATAGAAAACATAGAAGACCCTTAAACCTAACTTGCCTATCAAACAAGAAAATAGAACCAACTCCCCCAACAAGCAGGGTTCACTATTATTAATAAAGATCATGATAATAAAACAAAGTCACTAATACATACTAAGTCTTCACAATGTGAGGGGCACTGAGCTAAGCACTTTGTGTGCATTATTTCACTTAATATTCACAAATACTATATTTGGTCCTGTTCTCCTTTTAGAAGTAAGGTCTAGAGAGGTTGAGAGGCTTGTGGGAGGATCCACTGAGATCTGAGCAGAGCTCAAGCACAGAGCTGTGCTTCCATCACTATGAACCACTCAGGAAAATTCCAGCAAAACAGACTTGAATCAAACATAGACATGTGGATCTAAAAAAACTATTTAGAAATCCTAAGCCAACTAGTAAGAAATCTGATGTTCTGCAATGCTGGCTTATTTTTTCCTGAGTATGCAGATACCCAGGAGGGGGTAGCCACAAGGTGCCATATCGCTTACAGCTTACTTAACTATGAAACTGAGGTGCGCCGTACCAAGGAGGAATGGCTTCCCTGGGCACACAAACCTCTCCCACTTTTATTCATGAAGTAATTCTGTCCGCTGGAGCACTCTATAATTCTGCTTGCCCTTTTAGTCTTTAGCAAACTGACATCATATATAAAACTAATTCCAGATCATTTCCAGAAAACTATGCCCTGAATTACAGAGTTAAAGGAAACCTATGATTTTGCTAACAAAAGTGTATTTCTCTTCATCTTTTATAAATATGGCCTTGTCTATAAATATTCCCTTTAATAAGATGTGAAGTATTTCATGCTTCCCATACAATCCCCAAATTAATATTGAGCAGCAGGACCAGTATCTTCTAATAAACCTATGTAAAGTTGCTTAATTTACACGATAAGGGTGCAAGATTCCCCAGGGCTAGAGAAATGTTCTTTGTATCCCCTTAACCCTCCTTGTAAAGACCTGCTCATGTACACACAGGATGCTTCAATCACCTCCTGACGAGCATATGTGGATTGGGCTTATGATAGAACTATCTTAAAAAGCCGCTCTGCTCTTTTAGCCTGTTTTATTTTGTAGATAAATAACAAAAATAGTTTGCAGAGCTTCTAAGAGATTTAGTTAATCTTTGCTCACATAGCCTCGGTGCTATAGGAATGATATCCGGACTGTCTGTTTTCACTGCTTCTCAACCTCTGAAGTTATCAATGAAGTACTAAGATAGCTGAAAAAATGCCAGAGCTTGAAATATGTCAAGTTTAACTCTGCAATTTAATTGCAAAATTAAGAAAAATAATAATTGTCACAGCAGGAGCTAAATCATGCTGGTCTAACTGCTGTGGTTTGTTCCCAGATATTATTAACTCTGAAGGCTGAATGCATGGTGGTGTCACCATTTTCAAAGGAAGGGCATGTCAGGATGTGAGTGATAGTTCCAAGTTTTTCTCTGATACTTCACCATATAAAGTGCAATGCTAAAATCAAAATCAAATGTGTCTGCCTTGTGTGAAAATCAATGCAAAACTCACCGTAAGGCATTTCAGATCTCAAGCACAGCACCTTTAAACTTCACTTAATTTACTTGACTGTGCTCATTTATATAATTACAGCAGTTTCCCACATAAACAGTGTTAAGTGGACCCACTGCAACATGCTATGAAATAATTAGCTGCCACCATTTTTTTCTTATAAATTGGTATATTCTGTAATATACTCTGGGATATAGAGTCACTTAACAATTGAAGAATCATTAGTTAAGCCCAGGTCATAAATGCAATTAATTAGCAGTTCCCTACCATCTCTATATATTCTTTTGGACTATCGGATAGTCACTGGTTATAGTGAAAAGATAGCATTTTTCTTAAACTATATAATTAGTTTAATTTAAAACGAAGGAGGTTTAAAACTTACAAAAGGTGAAACTAGCTAGAGTACAGAGTTCCCATGGGGCCTTCACCCAGCTTCTCCCAGTGGTAATATAGTAAATGACCATAGTCCATTAGCAAACCAATGAATTGGTTACAATACCATTAACTCCAATACAGACTTCTTTGGATTCTGTCAGTTTTTACGTGCTCCCATTTAAAGATCTTGTTACGTTAATCTCATTTAACTGGTGACTCTTACATTAGAGAAGTGTGTATTATAGCAATCTTAATATTCTAAATCATTCTAAATAATATTCAGTGCAGTAAAATGAAAATAATGGTATATGGTTAATTAATTAATGCAAAAGTCCTTGCTTTCTGTTGTGGATTTATTGCTATAAAAATTCCCAAAATTGGGCCCTCCCTGGTGGCGCAATGGTTTTGGATGCAGCACTGCAAGCTGGCTGCAGCCGCTTCAGTGCAAGTTCAATCCCCTGCCCCGAAGGTGACCCACAGCGTGTGGCAGACCTCTCCTGACCTCCCCACTGCTCCCCTCAGCAGTGTATCTCATCCTTCTGCCTATTCTGTCCCCTACTATGTTTCTGATGCATCCTCTCACCACTCCTTCACCTGTACCCCAGCTCTGTATGTATCAGTAAATAAATAAATCTTTTAAAAAACTATAAAAAATTATAAAAAATAGTGTATTTTTTTTAATGAGAGCAACTTGACTGCCAAAGTGTTTTTATCACCTTTGATAGGTGTCTGCTCAATGATGACTTCAAAGCTACATACGAACCAGTTAGTTCTGCTTCTCTGCTCCAAGTCTCAGTTTTGACTAGTGTGCTCCTTAACATCTGCTTCAATATTCACAGCAGATCGGCTTTGAAATGCATATTTTTTTTAAGATTTATTTATTTGTGCATACAGAGCTGGGGTACAGACCAGAGGCTCAGGGGCGGCGAGAGGCTTCACCAGAGACAGAGTAGGGAGCAGAACAGGCCAAATGAGGAAGTACACTGCTGAGGGGAGCAGCGAGCAGGTCAGGAGAGGTCTGCCATGCCATGTGGTCACCTCCGGGGCAGGTGGGAATTGAACTCACGTGGAAGTGGCTTTAGCTTCTCAGTGCTGGCTTTAACCTGCTGTACCACCAGAGAGGGCCTGAAACGCATCTTTTTAAAGTGGGAATTAGGCTACATCTACGTTTTAGAGGCCCCTTGGAATATTCTATTGGAAAAGAACAAAAAGGCTGAAAACAAAATGCAAACTTTCAGATAAAAAGATGTAAATCAATATTATATAATGCTTGGTATGATTTATCACTGCCTCTGTTTCAATAAGTCACATGCATACACACAAAGGCAAATAGCTGACATAGCTCTTTAGCAAACACAAACAAGCATTTGCTTCCTAAATATTTTAAATGGTTAGTCATTTATTTTTATAAAATATATTGCAATCACATTAATCCCAGTAGAGTCATATCTTTGTAATGTGGGTATAAGTAATTCAATAGGAGTTCACTGTGGTTTTACTTTAATTAATACTTGCTTATTGTAAAGTATTACTTGCCTTTGATGGCATGCCCTTAATGACTATGCCTCCTTCAATAGTGCCAGATGATTATTAATTCCTTTTGTATTCATTATAACAACATCAATCAGGGAAGCTCATTTGCTATTTATGTGAATATAACAGGTATTTCCATTCTAATTTAGTAATGATTAATGTTCACTTGATAAGTAATTACAATATCACACTTCAAAGTGTTACCATTGGACAATTTTATTTTGTGTGGCCTCTCCAAGGATCATAGCATTTTGTCTGGGCTTAGAATTGAAAAGAAATTCCTCAAGAAAGGAAATCAAGCTAGGGGCAAAGAGGGAATGTTCTTGGGTAGCTGGGAAAAGAGAAAAATGGTGAAGGGAAGGGATTGCTAACTACATTATTTTTTGGTTGCTGTTAGTATGCTCCAGCTACTCCCAGAAATATCACTATTCCATTTGCAAAATAGAGAAAAATGAAACTGATAGAGAAGGTTAAGAAACTACTGCTTGAGTTGCACGATGCCAATAAATTTTCAGAATGCATGGTTTTCCTGTCCAGAATGACAAAATCTTTCAATGTAAGAGAGAACTTACAATTAAAGGGAGCTCATAGATATTATCATTCCATTTGTAAATGTGGCAAAATGTAAGATGCCTACCTAATTTTGAACCAAAATTACTTTTACATTGGAAAAATTAATCTACTTTTATATAGACACATATATGTGTGTATATATATGTAGATGACATATTAATGTGATAGTTTTGTCCTATTTTAGGTAAGCCATATGTACATCCAGAGCCTCCCCTGTATATTGACAATATATTATGTTACAACACATCAATGTTGATCATTGATTTTAACCATCTTGGAAATATTAAGCCTACTGTAAAGTATTTTATCTCTGTGTATCTGTGATTCACAGGCTATCTGGGGGGATGGAATGCATATGAACCTCAAAATAACCTTGAAGTATAGGCAAGACAGGTATCATTAATCTTATTTCACAGATGAGGAGATTGGCACTGAGCGAAGTTAAGAGACTTGCCCCAAATCCCTCTACAGAGCTTTTACTGGAACCCAGGACTTCTAACTCTGTTTTATGTTCTCTCCACTAGAGCTGAGCGCCATCCTCTCTCCACTCACTTGTGACAACTTCTACAGAACAGACATTAAAAAAAAAAAAAAAAACAAAAAACTTCTCGGGGTTTAATAGTATCCAAATACCTAAATGTACTGACCCAGTGGGGGAAGCCAGGGAAGAGGGAAAGAAAAGACATCAAGAATGTTGAGACTTTCAAGCCATTTGGGCACCCAGGTGTATCCCTAACATACTGAACAACAAATGCTTAAGTCACAGAATTTTAGGCACAAACCCTAGCACTAGCAAACTTTCATTTCTGATATGCTACCAGAGCTACTTCAACTACTAGTTCAGAAACTGAGATGACCTGGTCTGCAGAGGTGGTCTATCAGTATTGACAACTGGCACTGGCCTATAGCAAAGGGAAGGTAAATAAAGTCATGTAAATGTATGACCTTGGGCAAGTCATGTGCTACATATATAATTTATTTTCAGTCAATAATTATTGACACCTGCCATGTATCGTGTTATGAATTATGAATAGAAGGGAAAACAGGACAACGTCCTTGACTTTAAGAAGTTTACATCTGATCAGTGATCCAAAACAGGATTTTCTAGTGAATGTGTTAAAGCACATGCTGTGATTGGGTTACACAAACCACAGATACTGATTCCCATGAGTCCCACTAGCTACCTAGGGCAAGAGAAGTATTATCTGTACTCTGCTGTGTTCTTTCACAGGGAAGGGTAGTGCTGACTGCTGAAAGCCGAGGTAACTGGCCCAAATGAACTCTCTTGGAGAGTTACTGGGCTAACTTTAAGGTGACCTTTGCTTCATTACAGTAGTAAAAGTGACACAGGGGTGGTGGTGTAACAGAACGAGACACAGGATCTGGGTACAGGAATATAACAGAAAAAACACATCTACTACTTACTCCCCACCCAGAACATGAGGAACATTTGGAACACTCTCTGTTTCAAAGTTTTATAACTTTATCTCAACCCATACCAGGGGAGAAAGGTGCTGTGGGAAATGACTTCATCCTTTCTCCAATGTCAGGCCTCACCATAAAAATCTTGCTGTTTCACCAAACCTGGCTGTCTGGTCACTGGCTTTCCATCACCAGGAAAATGGACCTTCCTATTTAGGACAGTAATATTGTGAGAAATATAGGTGGGAAGCTGGGCAGCTTGGATTCTCCAGCTAACAGTTACCTATCCATTTACCATAATGTCAAAATGACTGAGAAGCATTGCAAAGATGTTTGGGCTTTATTTATTTATTTATTAAAGGAAATGAGTGTGGATTTTGACTGACAAAGAGTTGGGGACTTAGAAGATGTTTCCAAGTGTGACTAATTTAAGCTTTAACCAGAAGACAAGTGAACATTTCAGTTAGTGGAAAGAACAATACAATAGCATTAAGCCATATCAAGATTATCAAGTGTCAGTCAGTTTGATATAAATGCAATAAAAAGCTAGAGCCCTACTGAATTATTTTTCTTTCCCCTCTATACTTATCTCCCAAAACTTCCACCCATTGACCACATGGCTTCTAGAGAAAGTCTCATTTTTGTGCAACCTCATGCTATTTTAAACAATTTAGATCCTTGTCTTCCAAAAGATTTTTTTTTAAGTGGTAGGGAATGAGTTTGTTTTGTGACACAGGTGAATAGTTTAAACTTTAACATTAACTTCATATGATTAGAAAGAAAACACACAAGCATATCAAAGTATAGTTGTATAGGCATAATATTCAGATATTTCTGTCAATGCTAAAAAGCAAAAAAAAAAAAGGATGATTTAATTTTAAGAAGACTGTTACAGAAAAGGCTGGACAACGGAGGTATATTAGTTTCCTCTTACTGCCCTAACAAATTACCATAAACATAGTAGGTTACAACAGCATACATGCATTAGCTTACAATTTTACAAGTCATGTTCAAAATAGGATTCAGGGACCAAAATGGAGCCCGATCTGCTTGCTTTGCTTTTTCCAGCTACCAGCGGCAACCCACAATGCTTGGCTAGTGGTCCTTTTTTCCATCGTCTATGCCAGCAGAATGAAATCCTTCTCTTTCTCTTTCTCTTTCTGACTCCTACTATTTGATTTCCCTCTTTCACTTCTAAGGGTCCTGTGGCTATATTATGCCCATGTGGATAATCTAGAATAATCTCTGCATCTCAAAGTCACCTAATTAAGTAATTTTAATTCCATCTACACTCTTCATTCCCCTTTGACATGTAGTATAACATATGCACAGGTTCCAAGGATTTCAATGTTTGACATTTTTGGGTGGCATATAAGACTTGCTTAATAATAACCCCTACTAATGGGTTATTAGTAGGCTTGATGGAAGCGGAGACTGTGAGGCTATAAAAACAGTTTACATGTTTCCACTTTTGCTCTTGTAGCAGAACCTCTGCCAGGAGAACATGCTTGAGCTAACTTGCTGGAGGAATGAGCAAGATAAGAGTGGTAGAACTGGGGGTTGATCCAGAACCTTCAGATACTTGAGCTCCCAGACATGCTCCAGACTTGCCAACCTGCTCACCCTGAGCAGATGAACTACCCAGTCAAAATCATCAAGCCACAAACTTGTAAACTAAAGAAATACTTATGTTTTATGCTAATTAATTTTGAGGTGATTTGGTACACAACATTATTGTAATAATGGATAACTAATATAGATATCATATGACAGTTTGGCCAGGGAAATTATTAAAATGGACCCCCATCATATACTATTACTATCATATTGTCATGGAAGAGACATTTTAGCACCATAAAATTGGAACATGATCTCAGAATAAAGGGCAGATTTTCCTAAGAAAGGCAGGTGATGAGCTTATGGGATGTCTGTCTACTTCCTGTTCTTTTTCACTTCTTATATTTCTCACTTCTCTGCTGATTGAGGAAATCTTCACAGATCATCTGCATTTGAGAAGTTCTGCCATACACTACTTAATGTAATGCTTTGCACATCGTAAACCCTCAAGAATGTTGCTGAATGAGTAATCACAATGCGAATGAGTCATTTTCAATAGTGTGCTACTAATTCTGGAACTGAATAATGTGGTCATTGCAGTGTACTAAGCTCTCTTAAACTGTATAGGAAAGAAACATTTTATGTGCGAGATGTGATATTCTCCATTATTTTAGTAATACTATTGCAGTGTATAAAAGTCATGCTGTAACATTGTAGAAAGCTGTGCCTTATTAATTTAAGAAGGCACACTATTTACATGTTGATTGCCTTGAAGAGGGGGTTTATCATGTTGATTTGTTTTCATTTTAATTCTCACCTGCCAGTCTAAGAATTTCCTTCATAATTGTAATGGATACAATTTAATCAATAAGGTGTTGTGGGAATTTAATGTAAAATGGACTAAAAAAAAATCCAATTTCAAAAGTGCCAGATCTATTTAGCACATGTCATGATGTAGTTTAACCATGGTCACGGTGCATTAAAAAAATATAGGTCAAAGTTATATTTCTTAAAATTGGTGAAAAAATAGTCCTCACAAAATATTGCATTGGAGTAGGAAACTACTACAATGGATATAGGTTTACATACCTATATCTATATAGATATCTTTATATCTATATAAATTCATATATCTATATCTATATGTAATCTATCTATATATAGATATTTATACATATGTATATGCAAATCCAGACCCTTTAATCATAACAATTCTAATGGCCTACATGTAAACAAATAAAAAGGTGTATTAAAAATGTTTTATATTCTCTGCTATTATTTTATATATACTTCAATAGGTTGAGTTTAAAAGTACAATTTACATTGTTTTAACAAGTTTTCTTTACCAATAGAGAAGCTCCTGCTCTTTTTTAAAAGATGACTTATTCTTTAAGGATGAGATAGAGCATTAAAAATTAATCATATAAAGAGGAATGGCTCGATGGGAGGAGATGTCATAAAAAATAGCAAATATTAATGACAGAACAGTGGTGGTGGCTAAGCAGGTGCTCATGTAACATTCTTTCAACTTTCCTGCATGAGTAAATATTTTATATTAAAGTGTTCAAACAACTAACCCTGGTTTGAAAATATTATACTCTTATGTATTTTTATATCAGTGTTGCCATTTTACAGCCATATTTTTGTCTCTTAAACATGACTGTCAGGGGGAGTCAAAGGAAAGGGGTCATGAAGAAACTACATCATGAATGACCTTGAATGCTCCTCCAAGGATAAGGTACTTTATCTTACAGGTACTGAAGAGTTTTAAATGTGGGTATGGTGGTGACAGGGTTACTGTTCAATTTTGAAAATGACTCTGGCTGAAAAATTGAAAGTAGCTGCAGGAATGCCAGCTAAAAGGTTACCACAGTTTTCTGGGCGACATTAACAGTAATGATATCATTGGTAACAATTACAGTAACTACTCTTTATTGATTGTATTATATGTACCTGACTTGTATGGTAATCTTGGTAAAGTTGCAAGATACAAATTCACTTACAAATATTTCCATTTCCATACACTAATAACAAACTATCTGAAAAGGAAATTAAGGAAACAACTTCACTTACAACATCACCAAAAGGAATAAAACACTTAGGCATAGGTTTAACTAGGGAAGGGAAAGACTGGTATACTGAAAACTATGAAATGTTAATGAAAAAATTAAAGAATATGGAATAAGTGGAAAGACACCCTGCTCACAAACTGGAACATTTCATATTGCTAACATTTGTATACTAGTCAAAATCCCAATATAATTTTTTAGAGAAATTGAACATTCTAAAATTTTTATGGAAATACAAAACATTTGATTTAAAAATATAATCTACAAATATATATTTGATTTTAGAATCTATTACAAAGCTACAATAATTAAGATAGGAAGGTATTAGCATAAAGACAGATGGAAAGACCAATGGATCAGAACAGAACTGGGACATAACTCCACATTGATTTTCCACAAGAATATCAATAATATATTATGGGAAAAGACAATGTCATCAGCAAATAATGTTGGAAATACTGGACATCCACATGAAAATAATGAAATTAAACTCATTTAACACTATACATATATATAAACTCAAAATGGATTTAGAATTTGAACACAAACCTAACTGGAAAACTAGAAGATAACAATATATATGTGTGTGTGTGAAATTCATGACATTTATCTTGGTACTGATTTCAAGGATAGAACACCAAAAACACAGGCAAAAAATGCAAATATAGAAAAGTGAGTAGTTTTCATTTAATCCTGTTAGTCAGCCAAAGGAGCAGGAATTTTACTGGGAAACTGAAGCTAAAAGGTTACAAGGTTCAAGTCAGATGTACATGACTCCACAGAGATAAAAGCCTGAAATGAGGGATAGTCAAAGAGAAAAGTCGGTTTTAAGAGAAACTTCAGGTGGTAGAATTAGCAATATTTCATGTTGGTGTAAATGTGGGCATGAGTGAGAAAAATATAGCTAGACTTAGGCTTTCCACCTTAGAAAATTAAGTAAATAGTGTTGCCCTTTTGTAAAATAGGAAATAGAAGCAAATATTCTAATTTCTTAGGACTCTCAGTTGGGACATGCTAATTTACAAATGACTGTGGACAATAGTAAGACACAAATATTTAACAGTTGCTCTAGTAAAAGTCTATAATCAACCAGACCACACACTGGCCAGTATTCCCTATCTGTGCCTTATCAATAAGTATCAGTCCTGTGGCCCATATATAGATAAGTATAGATAAGTATATTCCCAGGGGAGCTGTAGACACAAACATGGGCTCTCTAAAGAGGTATTAAATAGAGATCTGAATGATGATGAGATCATGGGAAGGGATGGGAAAGCAAAGAAGCATTGGGGTTGGATACGGTGAAAATCCATACTTATAAAAACAAGCAGAGGGTGAATTGTCAGCGACAGAGTGAAAAGCAGGCAGAGGTCAGATGAAAACCTACGTAAGAAAAACTACAGAAGGAGAGAATGACACACAGAGGAGCTGAGTCAGCTGATTTGGCAAAGGGTAGGACACTGTGTGTGTGAGGGAGAGAGAGGAGAGAGAGGAGAGAGAGGAGGGAGAGGAG